>NC_060953.1:69057864-69417516 GCF_022045245.1 Lucilia cuprina | reverse complement strand
CAAGCTTATTTTGTGATCACCCATATTTTCCTTCAAAAAATCGATTTTTTGGTCAAAACATAAAATGGGCTATAACTTCTTTAAAACGCGTTTAAATGGAAATACAAGCTTATTTTGTGATCACCCATATTTTCCTTCAAAAAATCGATTTTTTGGTCAAAACATAAAATGGGCTATAACTTTGTTAAAACGCATTTAAATGGAAAAACAAGCTTATTTTGTTATCACCCATATTTTCCTTTAAAAATCGATTTTTTGATCAAAACATAAAATGGGCTATAACTTCTTTAAAACGCGTTTAAATGGAAAAACAAGCTTATGTTGTGATCACCCACATTTTCCTTAAAAAATCGATTTTTTGGTCAAAACATAAAATGGGCTATAACTTCTTTAAGACGCGTTTAAATGGAAAAACAAGCTTATTTTATGATCACCCATATTTTCCTTTAAAAATCGATTTTTTGATCAAAACATAAAATGGGCTATAACTTCTTTAAAACGCGTTTAAATGGAAAAACAAGCTTATTTTGTGATCACCCATATTTTCCTTTAAAAATCGATTTTTTGGTCGAAACATAAAATGGGCTATAACTTATTTAAAACGCGTTTAAGTGGAAAAACAAGCTTATTTTGTGATCACCCATATTTTCCTTCAAAAATAGATTTTTTGTTCAAAACATAAAATGGGCTATAACTTCTTTAAAACGCGTTTAAATGGAAAAACAAGCTTATTTTGTGATCACCCATATTTTCCTTTAAAAATCGATTTTTTGGTCGAAACATAAAATGGGCTATAAATTCTTTAAAATGCGTTTAAATGGAAAAACAAGCTTATTTTGTGGTCACCCATATTTTCCTTTAAAAATCGATTTTTTGGTCAAAACATAAAATAAGCTATAACTTTGTTAAAACGCATTTAAATGGAAAAACAAGCTTATTTTGTGATCACCCATATTTTCCTTCAAAAAATCGATTTTTTGGTCAAAACATAAAATAAGCCATAACTTTGTTAAAACGCATTTAAATGGAAAAACAAGCTTATTTTGTGATCACCCATATTTTCCTTTAAAAATCGATTTTTTGGTCAAAACATAAAATGGGCTATAACTTCTTTAAATAAAACACGTTTAAATGGAAAAATAAGCTTAATTTGTGATCACCAATTTTTCCTTCAAAAATCGATTTTGTGACCAAAACTAAAATCGCTTATAACTTCGTTAAAACACGTTTAAATGGAAAAATAAGCTTAATTTGTGATCACCAATACTTTCCTTCAAAAATCGATTTTTTGACCAAAAAAACATGAAAAAACTAAAATCGCTTATAACTTCGTTAAAACACGTTTAAATGGAAAAATAAGCTTAATTTGTGATCACCAATATTTTCCTTCAAAAATCGATTTTGTGACCAAAACTAAAATCGCTTATAACTTCGTTAAAACACGTTTAAATGGAAAAATAAGCTTAATTTGTGATCACAAATATCTTCCTTCAAAAATCGATTTTAAGACTAAAACTAAAATCGCTTATAACTTCGTTAAAACACGTTTAAATGGAAAAATAAGCTTAATTTGTGATCACCAATATTTTCCTTCAAAAGTCGATTTTTTGACCAAAAACCATGAAATAACTAAAATCGCTTATAACTTCGTTAAAACACGTTTAAATGGAAAAATAAGCTTAATTTGTGATCACCAATATTTTCCTTCAAAAATCTATTTTTTGACCAAAAAACCTGAAAAAACTAAATCGCTTATAACATTGTTAAAACAAGTTTTAAATGGAAAAATAAGCTTAATTTGTTATCACTAATACTCTCCTTCAAAAATCGATTTTTTGACAAAAAAAACATTAAAAAATAAAATTGCTTATAACTTCGTTTAAAACACGTTTAAATGGAAAAATAAGCTTAATTTGTGATCATTAATTCTTTCCTTTAAAAATCGATTTTTTGACCAAGAAAACATGAAATAACTTAAATCGCTTATAACTTTAAATGGAAAAATAAGCTTAATTTGTTATCACTAATACTTTCCTTCAAAAATCGACCAAGAAAATATGAAAAAACTAAAATCGTTTATAACTTCGTTAAAACATGTTTAAATGAAAAATAAGCTTAATTTGTGATCACTAATACTTACCTTCAAAAATCGATTTTTTGACTAAAAACCATAAAATAACTAAAATCCTTCAAAAATCGATTTTTTGACCAAAACTAAAATCGTTTATAACTTCGTTAAAACACGTTTAAAATTGAAAAAATAAGTTTTAATTTGTGATCACCAATATTTTCCCTCAAAAATCGATATTTTGATCAAAAACATGAAAAAACTAAAATCGCTTATAACTTCGTTAAAACACGTTTAAATGGAAAAATAAGCTTAATTGCGATCACCAATATTTTCCTTCAAAAATCGATTTTTTGACCAAAACTAAAATTGTTTATAAACTTCGTTAAAACACGTTTAAATGTAAAAATAAGCTTAATTTGTAATCACTAATTATTTCTTTCAAAAAACGATTTTTTGACCAAAAAGACATGAAAAAACTAAGATCGTTTATAACTTCGTTTTAAATGGAAAAATAAGCTTAATTTGTGATCACCAATATTTTCCTTCAAAAATCGATTTTTTGATCAAAAAACATGAAAAAACTAAAATCACTTATAACTTCGTTAAAACACGTTTATATTGAAAAATAAGCTTAATTTGTGATCATTAATTCTTTCCTTCAAAAATCGATTTTTTGACCAAAAACATGAAAAAACTAAATCGCTTATAACTTCTTTAAAACACGTTTAAATGGAAAAATAAGCTTAATTTGTGATCATTAATTCTTTCCTTTAAAAATCGATTTTTTGACCAAGAAAACATGAAATAACTAAAATCGCTTATAACTTCGTTAAAACACGTTTAAATGGAAAAATAGGCTTAATTTGTGATCTCCAATATTCTCCTTAAAAATCGATTTTTTGACCAAAAAACATGAAAAAACTAAAATCGCTTATAACTTCGTTAAAACACGTTTAAATGGAAAAATAAGCTTAATTTGTGATCATTAATTCTTTCCTTGAAAAATCGATTTTTTGACCAAGAAACCATAAAATAACTAAAATCGTTTATAACTTCGTTAAAGCACGTTTAAATGGAAAAATAAGCTTAATTTGTGATCACCAATATTTTCCATCAAAAATCGATTTTTTGACCAAAACTAAAATCGCTTATAACTTCCTTAAAACACGTTTAAATTGAAAAATAAGCTTAATTTGTGATCACAAATATTTTCCTTCAAAAATCGATTTTTTGACCAAAACTAAAATCGTTTATAACTTCGTTAAAACACGTTTAAATGGAAAAATAAGCTTAATTTGTGATCACCAATATTTTCCTTCAAAAATCGATTTTTTGATCAAAAAACATGAAAAAACTAAAATCGCTTATAACTTCGTTAAAAACACGTTTAAATGGAAAATAAGCTTAATTTGTGATCACCAATATTTTCCTTCAAAAATCGATTTTTTGACCAAAAACCATGAAAAAACTAAAATCGCTTATAACTTCGTTAAAACACGTTTAAATGGAAAAATAAGCTTAATTTGTGATCACCAATATTTTCCTTCAAAAATCGATTTTTTGACCAAAAACCATAAAAAAACTAAAATCGCTTATAACTTCGTTAAAACACGTTTAAATGGAAAAATAAGCTTAATTTGTGATCACTAATCCTTTCCTTTAAAAATCGATCTTTTGATCAAAAAAAAATGAAAAAACTAAAATCGCTTATAACTTCGTTAAAACACGTTTAAATGGAAAAATAAGCTTAATTTTCCTTCAAAATTCGATTTTTTGACCAAAAAAACATGAAAAACCTAAAATCGCTTATAACTTCGTTAAAACACGTTTAAATTGAAAAATAACCTTAATTTGTTATCACTTCCCACTTTTGGTAAGCAGAACTGGCGCTGTGGGATGAACCAAACGTAATGTTACGGTGCCCAAATTTTCCTTCAAACATGAAAAAAACTAAAATCGCTTATAACTTCATTAAAACTAGTTTAAATGGAAAAATAAGCTTAATTTGTGATCACCAATATTTTCCTTCAAAAATCGATTTTTTGACCAAAAACCATGAAATAACTAAAATCGCTTATAACTTCGTTAAAACACGTTTAAATGGAAAAATAATCTTAATTCGTGATCACTAGTACTTTCCTTCAAAAATCGATTTTATGACTAAAAACCTTAAAATAACTAAAATCGTTTATAACTTCGTTAAAGCACGTTTAAATGGAAAAATAAGCTTAATTTGTGATCACTAATTCTTTCCTTCAAAAATCGATTTTTTGACCAAAAAAACATGAAAAAACTAAAATCGCTTATAACTTCGTTAAAACACCTTTAAATTAAACAATAAACATATTATGTGATCACTCCTTCAAAAATTCAAAAACTTGCCATACGATCGTAACTACATATATATCTTCTGATCACTTTTTTACTAAAGTACTTAGAATATATAACTTTTACATTATTTGAATTTATAAATAGCTTTTATAAAAACTTTATAAAGTCAAAAAATCATTTTTCGCAGACTATTCCAGAACAATTTAAAAATTCCTTTAACTCATTCCTTTAAATTTTATTAGCACTTTTGTACTTTGACAACAATCGCACAATTTACGTACGGACAGACGAAGTGATTCTGAGTCGATTGATTTTGGGTGTTACAAACATTAGCACAAACGCATAATACCCTTCCCACTATAGTGGTGAAAATGCAATAACAAACGCTGGTTTCTTCTAAAGATGCCATCGGTTTGTAATACTATGGACAAATTTATCAAAACCGTTTGCTTTCGTAAGGAAGCAAGGCGAATATATTACATGGTGAAGCCTAAGGCTTGCAACGAATTCATTTAATTTTTATATAAGCGTCGTTTTTCGGAGAGAATTTATTTATATGGAGTTTGACAACATCGGGCAAAGTTTCCATGGATAAAATATGATCAGCTGTTGAAATAACATACCTTATTAGATTCGCCATGGTGAAATCATTTCATTTTACGGCGAATTCATAAAATTTTTATATTGTGGTTTGACTGCGTCGGGCTAAATTTCCATTGACAAAAAAAGGAAATACTGTTGAATAACTTCACCTCATTAGTTTCGCCATGTAAGCAACTTATAGACTTGAGTCTTGATTTTCCATTCTTGCAAAATTATAGTTTTTTATGTCACGGGACCTTGTTAGATCTTACAATGTTGTCAGAAAATGTCTGACAACCTTGTCAACTTACAATTTTTGTCTTGTTACATTGTCAGAGACGTTTTTCTGAAAATAATTGAAGGCAATACATTTTCCGACAACGTTGTAAGATCTGACAAGGTCCCGTGACATAAAAAACTATAATTTTTCCAAAAAATCGGTTTTTAGTGAGATATAGGTGTGATCACAAATTAGATTTGTTTGTTCCTTAGGACCTCTTTATAAGGACTTATAAACTATTTTATATTTTCCAAAAAAATAAACTATTGTGGTTAAGAAAATATGGCTCATCACGGATTAGCCTTACGTTTTTTTCGTTAAAAAGCCAAAAAATCTATTATTTTTTACAAAAAGTATGATAATATCTAATACCATTCTTTATTCTTTTTAGGTAAATCGAAGCAGTAAGTCTAACTAAGGTAAATGACATAAAATATGTCCGAAAATTTTATATTTCCTAATTAAGCTCTTACAACTTTATTTAAGTAAATAATAAATATTATCTTTACATGCTATTGACAAGCAGGTATTATAGTTAAGTAATTTACAAATCATTAAGAATTATTAAACAATTTATTGTGTTAAATTTAAACCCTTAAAGAGTCCTTTTAGATTTTGGCATTATGTTTCAAAATCCCAAATTAGCTATAATTTAAAGTAAATTAATGTTTTTAAGCAAAAAAATTAGCTCTCACGCTACACACTTACACACAAATTTACTTGTACCCCGACATCCTTTTACAAATGTACAAACGACAAAAACATCAAAATTCCCACAGCTGGTGACACCCACTTGTCAAACGCAGAAGTGTGACCGCACGTTGCGTACAAAACAATCTCCTTCGAACTGAAGTAAAATTAAGAACATTGTTGCTGTGACAGCATCCGAATTAAAAGTACCGAGTGAAAAAAGTGGCAGTTTCATCCATCAGTTATCGCCCATTGGCAAAATCAAGATAACAAGTGATGTTGTGTGCCTGATATTTGAAAACTAGAACTCTGCTGAATCATGTAGAAAAAAACACACACACAAACACATAGTTACCATTGAGTCAGTCAGTGCCTGTTATTTACTCTCATTTGCAAAATATAGACCTTTTAAATAAAATGAAATGAATCTCAGAGTTTGGTTATTTAGATGACAGTGAAATTTTTATCTTAACAAAAAGTGACACGTGCTGACACGTGACATTCCCTGCAGCACGTGCTATCTTCCACATTTACCGTCTAAGTTCACTGCGAATGTGTACGTTTGTCTCTGGCAAGATAACGAAAAATATGTACTATTTATTCTCTCAATCGTTTGGTTTTCATATCTTTAACATTTCCTTACATTTGACACTGCAAAAATGTATGAATTTGTGTTGTGTGTCCTTGCTGATGTTATGAATTTATAAACGAAAAATAGTTCAACTTCCTTTTGAAATTGTGGGCGTGTATTTCCTCCCAACTCTTTTGTCCACGTATTTTGATAAGTGTTGTTCTGTCTAATCATATTAGATGACTCTATTATTATTTTAACATTTGTTGTACTGTTTGTTCTTTGTATTTATGTGACAAACGTCGTTACAAAGAGATTTTCTGTTTTTTTTCCACTTTATTTTCTGATTTAGTTTTAAATTTATGTGCAAACAGATTTAGTTTCCCTTTGAATATATTGAATTACTATTTATAATTGTAGACATTATCGTTGGTCAATGTTTTTTTTTCTCTTAAGGGATGCACATGCATGACCTTCACTTCAATTCCTTATTTGCGATAGAAGTTCGCTAGTTAAACATTTTATCCAGAACCTGTTATTATTCACACTTCTTTTCCATTTAAATGCGTTTTAACAAAGTTATAGCTTATTTTATGTTTTAACCAAAAAATTGATTTTTTTGAAGGAAAATATGGGTGATCACAAAATAAGCTTATTTTTCCATTTAAATGCGTTTTAACAAAGTTATAGCTTATTTTATGTTTTGACCAAAAAATCGATTTTTTGAAGAAAATAAGCTTGTTTTTCCGTTTAAATGCGTTTTAACAAAGTTATAGCCCATTTTATGTTTCGACCAAAAAATCGATTTTTAAAGGAAAATATGGGTGATCACAAAATAAGCTTGTTTTTCCATTTAAACGCGTTTTAAAGAAGTTATAGCCCATTTTATGTTTTGACCAAAAAAAATCGATTTTTAAAGGAAAATATGGGTATTCACAAAATAAGCTTGTTTTTCCATTTAAATGCGTTTTAACAAAGTTATAGCCCATTTTAAGTTTCGATTAAAAAATCGATTTTTAAGGGAAAATATGGGTGATTACAAAATAAGCAGGTTTTTCCATTTTAATGCGTTTTTTGAAGGAAAATTTGATTGGTTTTAAATGCGTTATTACATCTTTATAAAGATATTTTTTTTACTGTGTATCTGTAGATATAATCGTAGTATTTTTTTAAAACTTTGCGGTGACTTTTATGTTACGGTTTTTATAGTGTCATTTATAACCAAAGAAAACCACCAACGAACAGTTGTGTAGTCTCATGGAATATGTTTATAACATATATACCAACATAAATAGGTAACTGGGTAATTGTGTGGGCCACAAAAACATAAAAACTTTGAAAACGCAAACAAAAAGTACAATATTTGATTAAGCAAAAACTATAGATGCTAATGTTTTTTCTTCTGTCTTTAAGTAAAAAAACTTTGCACCTGTTAGTTGCTACTGTCTAATATTATTTTAACGGACGAATTGAGACAGAGCTGCAGACAAGCAACCATATTATTAAGGATTTTAAGTTATTTGACTTTTTAGATAGACACCATCAAAGCAAACTGCTACTTATTTAAACTAGTAGTCGGTCAGACAATTAAAAGACAAGTAAAACTCTTACAATATAAATATTTTGTATTATTTTTTGTTGTTTTGCTGTAAAAATATTTACAAGATTGCATTATGATTTTTTCACCTGTTGGCCACACAAAAACAACTGTTAACGTAATGAAGCATTTATATTTTTTATTTTGTATTTTAATATGTTTTAAGTGTTTTTATAATGTTTGTAGAAATATTTTGAAAACAAATGTTACTCGAAATTTATGTTTGTTTGAATTTGAAATATGTTTAAACACAACGAATAGTAAAATTACTTTATTTAAGAGTGTTAAAGATATTAACAATATAAATATGTTGTTTAACCGTTTGAAGTAAAAAATAAAACTAAAGTTACATATCTGTAAGATAAACTTAAAAGATCCATTGAAAACATTTAGATCAGAGCTTTGCAAATTTAATTGAACTTTTTTCCAATATGTTTTACTTCTGCATAGTTACAATAGATAAGACTACATCTATGCTAAAACTTATACACATCTGTAAATTCAGACTCACACACACTCTGTTCATTTGATTTGTTTTATGGCTTTTTAAAAAAGAAATATTACATAAGACCATTATATGTATATAAATAATCCATCTAATCCAGACAGTCTATGAATGAGTACTGAGCAAAAGTGATTCTTAATGTATGTTGCATGTAATCAAATTGAAATCATCAATACATTTTTTAGTAAAACAAAATTTAAAATTAAGTAATTCGTTAATGGAAACTAAAATTAATTAATTAATTAACCAAACTTGTAACAGTTTTTTTTTCTAAAAATTAATTAATTCGATAATTGAAATAATCAAAGTATTAATTGAATTGTCCACTGTATTAAAGAAGTAATTTACCTTTAAAAAATTATTTTAAATAACCAGAAAACCAAAAATATTTGCAGAAGTAAAGTTATTTGTTTGTTTCTTTTTTTGTTCTTTATTTGCAAAGTACAACCATTTATACGTTTTCACTTCCAGTAATTTTCGAACATTCAATTTTGAAGACATTCACTGACAAAATCCTGTTTTATCCGTTTTAGCCATTTTACTACTAAATTCCAATTGTCTAGTTTCATTACTTTAGAATTAGACGTTTTGGTATTTATAACATTTGAATATAAATGCAAACAAACATTAAGAAACGCTGCAAAAGAGCATAAACAATTTAGAAATGTGCATGTTATTGTAGTTTAAATGTGTTTTCTCTTTAATTTAACTTTTGTAAACTAAAGTTTAAATATTTATTGCATTTCAGTTATGTTTTATATTATTGTTATAATTGTTGTTTTAAATTCGGTAATAATTACTTAGACATTCAGAAAAATAATGCTGGTATTAGACGACATGTATTTTACATATGTACTGTCACTTTTTTTTATCGATATGTAATTCCAAATGTATTTCAAAATTGTTATTTTACATACGATTCATAATTTTTGTCTGTTTTTTCCATATGACATAACCTATAAATGTAATCAAAGCTGTCTTTTTAATGTCTAAATGTTGTTAAAATTATAAGTTTGTTCATTAAAAATTTAAAAATACTTACTTTTTTATGTTCTTTATTTATTTTCTTAAATTTATATTTTTGTAAAAAATTGTATTTCAAAAAATAGCTGTTTTGTTTATGTTTGTCACACGAAAATAGAGCACGCTTTAATCGAAAAATTTACATATGTATTTCCACATGTGTTTTACATATGCAATGTTTCATATGTATCAGACTGTATGCAAACTTGTACAGATGGAAATTTTGACAGTACATATGTAAAACACATATCGTCTAATAGTACCTTAAGTGTTAACAAAAACTTAACTACATACACACAGTAAAGTTCAGGCATTTATAACATATATATAGATGCAAAATTGATACCACATACATAACTATCAAATATTTCTAAAACATAGGACATAAATATGTTTCGTTTTCAGGATTATAGTTAAATATATAAGCATCACTATCTCATGAAAAAATATATAAGTTATTTTATGTTTTTTTACCATCATTTTTACCATCGAAGTACATACATACGTTTATAAAAAGATATTTTTAGTTTTATTACTAAAAGCTACTTTAATATTAACAATTATATTACAAATATGAAAGAAAAACAAGTAGGAAAGTATAGTCGGGCTTGGCCGACCATATAATACCCTACACCATGAATATATTTTTAAAATATTTATTTTTTGTAAAGAAACTTTTATGTTGAATATTACCATAAATCCAAAATTTTTCAGCCATTTATTGATAAAAAACTAAAATTTGTAAATGAGGCTTTATATAGGTCAAATATGGGCCGATCCTCGGTAAATTTGGGAAAAGGATATATTTTTAAATAACAGTTAGTTTTGTTGAGTTTCATTGCGATACAAATGGTTACAAGTCAATTTTAGACGTTTAAGACATTTTTTGAAGGGGGGTTTGTATGGGGGCTAGGGTCAAATATAGGCCGATCCTTACGAAAATCTGCAGTGTCATTTATACTTATATAAAACTTATTTGTGCCAATTTTTAGAGAGATAGCAGAATATTTGACGTAATTATGGCATAAAATGTTCAAATCGGGAGGTACGGTTGTATGGGGGCTAGGTGAAATAATGGACCGATTTCAACCATTTTTAATAGGCTTCATCCTTGTGCCAAAAAACATGTTTGGTCCAAATTTCATCAAATTATCTTGAAAATTGCGGCCTGTACCTTGCGCACAAGGTTTACATGGACAGCCAGCCAGCCAGCCAGCCAGCCAGCCGGACAGACGGACGGACGGACGGACATGTCTTAATCGACTCAAAAAATGATTCTGAATCGATCGGTATACTTTAAGGTGGGTATTGGACCAATATTTTTGTATGTTACAAACATCAGCACAAACTTATAATACCCTCCCCACTATAGTGGTGTAGGGTATAACAAAACATTAATGATTAATTAGATTGTCAGTTAAGTAGTGCATTTTTTATTTATCTACGTAGACAAACTTTTTATTTAATTATTAAACCAATTTTCGTTATTTAATGTGGCTTTAATGCAATTTTGGGTAATAGTGGCATTTTTTATTGTTAATATTTTTTGTTTTTAAATTTTTACATTTTTTATTATACAAGATATTATTTTGGTTTTGAAATAAACAAGACCTTGGTTATAAAAAGAGTTGTACCAGTGAAATAAAAACAGCAATAAAAAAAGACGGAGATAATTACGGTTTAGCTTTACTTAGTGACTCAATTTTGTCGTTGAGCTGTTGTTTTTTTACAAAATCTTTAACCTAAATTAAATTTTGATATTATGTTTTTATGCAAGTTTAAACGACATTTTATTTTTACTGCATTATAGATTTGTAATGACATTATTTCCCACACAAAGCTAAAACAAAACATCTATCAATTGTTTTTATGTCTGTAATAGTTACAGTTTTATATTCTTATTAATTTTTATTCCAAATCGTGTCCATCTTGTCACAATATTGTGGCCAAAATGCAGTTTAAATCTTTAATTTTCTAAAATGTTTGCAGAAGACTTTAGGCAATTTGATAAATTGTTCTGTAAAGTCTTTTTCGCTGACATTATTGCTTTAGTTACCATAGAATCATTATATATATTGAGAAGATTAAACCAAACAACTAAATTAATTCCCAGCAAAAATTAGACAATGCCTTAAGTTGTATTCATGGATCTTTATCATGATAAGGCCTAATATAGCAAAGATAGATATACTGGAGTTCATAATACCTACAGCCGGTCAAAAGTCAGCTATCCAGGATACTTTTTTCAGTTAATCCAAATTACAAAATAAACCTATGTTACGTGCAATTCTATTCAGCATAAGAGTGCCACTTTCATAAATCCCAAAGACTGATTGATAGATAGGTAGATAGATAGATAGATAGATAGATAGATAGATAGATAGATAGATAGATAGATAGATAGATAGATAGATAGATAGATAGATAGACAAGATAGATAAATAGATAAATAGATAGATAGATAGATAGATAGATAGATAGATAGATAGATAGATAGATAGATAGATAGACAGATAGATAGATAGATAGATAGATAGATAGATAGATAGATAGATAGATAGATAGATAGATAGATAGATAGATATATAGATAGATAGATAGATAGATAGATAGATAGATAGATAGATAGATATATAGATAGATAGATAGATAGATAGATAGATAGATAGATAGATAGATAGATATATATATAATATATATAATATATATATATATATATATATATATATATATATATATATATATATATATATATATATATATATAATATATATATATATATATATTATATATATATATATATAATATATATAATATATATATATATATATAATATATATATATATAGATAGATAGATAGATAGATAGATAGATAGATAGATAGATAGATAGACAGATAGACAGATAGACAGACAGATAGATAGATAGATAGATAGATAGATAGATAGATAGATAGATAAATAAATATATAGGTAGATAGATAGATAGATAGATAGATAGATAGATAGATAGATAGGTAGATAGATAGATAGATAGATAGATAGATAGATAGATAGATAGATAGATAGATAGATAGATAGATAGATAGATAGATAGATAGATAGATATATAGATAGATAGATAGATAGATAGATAGATAGATAGATAGATAGATAGATAGATAGATAGATAGATAGATAGATAGATAGATAGATAGATAGATAGATAGATTATATGATAACAAATGATTACAGTGATAAATACTTAATTACGTGTTTTCAGCTTTGATGCTTTCCAAGATAAAAATACATCTATAAATACAATATTGAAAAAACACATATATAAATACAATATTGAAATGATAATTCTTGCATAAAAAGCCAATCACTTATAAATTAATTACACCACCACCATTCACATCTAAGTGTATACCAATGACCAATAACTGTTGCTAACAATTTGAGTACAAGAAAATTTGCGCATACATATGTATTTATGTAGGTATTTCTTTATGGCCAATATACTCGAATAAAATTCCCTAAGAAATCTGCTTACTGTATATATATAAAAATATGGTCAATATTGCAATATAATGATAATGTTTCTTTTTTTCTACATATTTAACGTATGCATGTGTAAGGAGGTTAGTTTTTATATATTTTTTTCTACATATTTAACGTATGTATGTATGTGTAAGGAGGTTAGTTTTTATATATTTTGAAAATATAAGAAAAACTAAATAAAACTAAGCCAGAAACCCCTTCTCAAAATTATTAACTTCTCATATGTTTCTTTTTGCACTATTTTTTTTTCAAAGTAAAACATTTCTGTATGAACAATAAATAGAGTGCGAATATGTGTTGTTTTAAAACAAAACAAAAAAAGAAACGATTTTAAAATAGTTTATTTATTTTTGAATGCATTTTGTTTTTGGAATTTGTTGTTGTTTTTATCGTTTGTGTTTGCAGCGCTTCATTTGTGAATGTTGTAAAATATAAAAAAATGTTGCTGTTTCTCTTTACATTCAATACAATTGTGTTGTACGTACATGTGTATATGAGTGTTTTTGTTGCTGTTGCTTCTGCTGCTGCTGCAACTATTGTTGCCGTATGTATGCCTGTTTGTTTGCATGTCCGTCCGTCCGTTCGTTCGTCTGCTGGTTGACTACTCTATGATGTTTGCTGGCTTTATGGATAAACCAAACAATTTCTTCCTAAATATATAAAAGCAACAAATTTTCATTGCAACAATATTATTCCGTGGTGGAAATTCATTTGGTTAACAACGTTTCTTTCAATACGTTTCAAAAAGATCAGCTTTAAGACAGTGATCTCTAAAGTTAAATAATTTGTGTTATTTTTATATAGAAATAAAATAAACCAATTTATAAAATTAAAAATGGCCCTTAAGGTGAGCCTTAAAGGATATACTAAGCCAACAGATAAAAAAAATACAAATTAAAAAGAAATTAAAAAAAATAAAATAAAACAATGAAGTGTTTTAAATATACCAAGATAACAAAACTTAAAAAAAATCAGAAAAAATTAAAACTAATATGAGAATAAACAAAATCTTAAGAAAAATCTTTTGTAAAAATGAAAAAAGCAAATAAATTAATTAAAAACTTGGAAAATTTGTTTGTTATGTGCAAATATTTAAATATGTAAAAAAATTAGTGATTAGTTACAATTCTTTAAAAATTAAACTTAAAATCGTTTAAAAAAAATTTTAATTTTTATCGTTTTCGTTTAGTTTGTTATTTTCGCCTCGGCTTTGTGTTTAACATTGGCTTATCCTTTGGATCATCAATATTATGAAAGCGAAGGCCATGGTCATGGCTATGAAACAGAATTAGCTCATGATTATGGTCATGGTCATCAACTCGAACGTGTATCATTGGGCGAAGATCACAGCAGCTACGGCCATGAAGAACATCATGAAGATGAACATGTTGACTATTATGTAAGTGTTTTTCTTTTTTTTGGGTGGGAAACCAAGCTTTCCAAGTTGTATTGATGATTTTAACTGAAATGTCGTTATGATGATTTTTTAATGTGTGTTTGTTTCTGTGTTGTGTGTTTTTTTATAGGCTCCACCAAAATATGCTTTCAAATATGGTGTCAACGATTTCCATACCGGTGATGTGAAATCTCAACATGAAACTCGTGATGGTGATAGTGTAAAGGGTAAGTTTTTAACATTTCAAAAGAGGGAGACAGAGAGATAATAGGAAAAGGAAGTTAGTAATTAATTATTTTTTTTTAATAAATTTTTTATTGTTATCGATCAATTCTAGAATGTTTATTGGTATTAAAACCCATGGCAACCAAATTCGTAAATTTAGCATAATCATAGCTAGTATGCTGGTACTCCCAATTTTATGCATTATTGGGGATAAATATTGACTCATATACTCATAGTAGTTTTTAAATTAAAAATATAAGCCAGATGAAAATAATCTCTTAAAATACAGACTTCAAATATTTGAAGTAAAACACATGAACACTGCTATTTCCGTTATTGATTTTCATTGTCAAATATTTGATTAGTAACTAGAATAATGAAATTTGGTTGCTGTGATTAATTTGTTTTCTAGAAGATTTTAAATAGCTCCAGTTAAGAAGCTATAGGATGAGTTATCTCTTATATTAATTAATAAAAATTAAATCAAAAATGTTATTGTATTTTGTATAATTTAACTTTTTATTAAAACTCTTAATTTTAAAATATTTGCATGGCAAATCTAATAAGTTTAAAATTAAAAAAGTCCATTTCAAATATTAATTTAAATTTGAAAATATAAACAAAAATCTCTATTTGCCTTAAATTAGTCATAAATAAATCAGTTTAAACCTCATCCAACATATTAAAAAGTAAAGGTTGTTGTTAAATTTTAATTACAATTTTTAATTGCCTGAAAAGCAACTATACTACATACACGAAAGTAGCACTTACAACAAAACCCATATAACACAATTGCAACATGTTTCTTCTTTTTTCTTTTGGTTTCTGTAAGACAATTACTTGTTGGTAATTTGTACAACTTGTTTTGTAATTATCAAATTTCTGTTGTAAAACTTTGCTGTTATTATAGTTATTAAATTTAATAATATTTACAATAACAAATTGTATCATTATTTTATGTTTTATTAGCAAATTAATAATAAACCATAATAAATATAATTTTGTTATAATATTTTTATTTATTTCTTTAGGTCAATACTCTTTGGTTGAACCTGATGGTTCCATTCGTACCGTAGACTACACAGCTGACAAACACAATGGCTTCAATGCTGTTGTACACAAAACTGCACCCGTCCACCATCACGAAGAACATCAGGAACATCATTATTAAATAAAAATTACTTAAGAATTAATTTAGAAACAACAACAAACAGAGATAAACCTTAACCCAAATAATTAACTTCTCTACAACCTGATTATGACCTTTTTTAAGAAATGTAAACAAAAAAACGAAATGTAAAGTAATTTAAATTGAAATTGTTAATGGTATTGCAGACCATTGACATTGCAAAGAATAATTAGCCAAATTGTTAATAATTTTTAGAAATTTAGAAAATGAAAAAGTAAAAAAACTTCAAGGCCAAAAAGAAAGTCAATTTTAATATGCAACTAAAGAAAAACGCGATGCTTCTTTCCTCATGTGTCAACTTAAACTTGTCTTTTTTATGTAATTTAGTAAACTTTTTTTTGTTTAAATGTATGTGTATTAATTTATGTTAAAATTTAATTGTTTTATTTACTTCTGTGATAGCATTACACTGGCTAATTAAACTAAACTAATCTAATCTATTCTATCAAATTACCTTTTTACTTAATAAGTCCGTTTTTACACTTAACTTAAACTATAATACTAATACTCATTCATGCGCAACCTGTGATGTGTTAGCAGCTGAATGAATTTATAATTTAATAATTTTATAACTATAACTAACCAATGACTACTTAATTTTTCTTTCACTTTTTTGTGTTTAATAGACTGTATGGTACATATACTCAGTTGAAGTGAATAATGGAAAACGAAATTTAAACTACTTGTATTCCTCCTTAACTCTTGTGTTTTGTATTTTTATGTTTTTTTATTTTGTTAAAAACTGTGTAATATTATGTACGTTGTAGTTAATTATTGTTTTTTACTTTTCGTACTCATAACTTTTACTAACCCAATTTTTAACTTGTTACAGCAAAAAGCAATCTATTGTATAATTTTTTTATTTTTGTTTTCGTTTATTCATTCAAAAGCATTGCAATTGAAATTGATATTTTCCTATTATAATAAATGTGTAAAAAAAAGAATTTATAAAAAATATAAATGATGAAATGTGTATTAATATTTATTGTTTCTGATTGAAAATCAAACATCAATGGATAGATAAAAAATTATAAAGCCATTTGTGTAAAACATAAACAAAAGACTTAAGAAACATACGTGTTAGTTTTTATTGCAAAGAATTTGTAAAAACAAAGACAGAGTAAAGTGGAAAATAATAAACGTAGCATATGAATTGAGATGTAAGAAGTAAAGTATGTAATATTTTTCATTTTTTTTTTTTGAAATGGAATTTTAGACTTTTATAAATTTAAAATTTTTTTAATAATTTTGAATTTTACTCTTGCATTTTATGCTAACAATTGGATGTATTTAAGTAAAGCAATTAATTATGAAGAATATAGAGGAAGTGTTGTATTTTAAAGTTCTTTTGAAAAAAATATACGATTAAATGTGTATATAAATATTTAAAAGTTTTTGAAAATATGTATTTTTCTTCTTTATTAAATTCCAAATTAATCAACATCGAATTGAAAATTGTTAAATATGTATTATAATTAAAGGAAAAAACATTTTCTTTGTTTAAAATAATTAAAAGTTATTGATTAATATTTCATATTTTTTATGAATTACTTAGTGATTCACTAAGTGTGAGGCCACATCGCAATATTTATATTAAAAACCTATTTAACGGCATTGATATATCTGGTTTAGTTATTTATTTGGCTATTTTTCTAAAGCATTTTTTATAGAAAGACTTTTCAGAGCGAGAAGGAAAAGACAAAATGATAGTTAATTTTAAAATATTCATAAAATATAACACATGTTTACAAATAACCTTTTCGATAAAAAAATACCTGAAAAAAGTCCAATTAATGGAAAAGCCTTAATAAACCGTACAATCAAGTTTAATAAGATAATATTTTTTTTATTTCACACATGTTTTGATTTAACTTTTTCAATAAGTATTTTTTCATTGAATAAAAGCCAAGTTGTTCAATAAATTACCGAAACATTTAGTTGGCAAAGATTTGCGAAATGGTTATTGAACTTAAACTTTAAAGCATTTAAACAATAACAACACCCAAAACACACTCATACAACACATGTTCGCACAAATGCTGTTTGAAGTATTTTAACCAAAAAATATTAAATAAATTTTAACAACCACACACACGCATAGAAAATTCAAAACTAGTTACCAAAGTTGCCCATTTGAAAACACGTAAATAAAGCTAAAAAAATATACTTGTAGTTTTTCATTTCCATTTAATAAAAACAAAATTAAGAAAAAAATAAACGTTCACACAAACACCGGAAATAAATATACGAATAAATAAAAATGTTTATATTTTTAACACCAAGACCAAATGTATGGCATGTACATATGTTGGATCTTATTTTAATTGTTTACGCTCATCGTTTAAATGTTTTCGTTTAAAACTTCATCAGTTATGTTTATGGTTTTGAAGCAACAATCGTTTTTGCAAACAAATGTTAATTGCAGTGATAAAACAAACAACTTAAGTAACAAACGTTTATTAATTTCGAAAGCCTTAATATATGCTACAGATTTTTGTTGAATAAGTATAATTTTTAAATTACTAAAGATATGTTGCGATATTTTTCAAGATAAATGATAATATAAAATAATTCCCTGTAGGAAAAATCAGAAAAAATAAATAAAACAAATGTTAAAAAATCAGTAAAAAATTTAAATTGTTTTTAGTTTTTTCTTTCGAAAAATTCTTTAAAAATGTTAAAAATGTTTTCTAATGCTATGTATACACTTCTGTTAGATCTTACAACGTTGTCAGTAAAATGTACAGAAAATGTCTAATAATACTGTCAACCTACAAATTTTGTCTTAGAAAATTTTCGGTAATGCTTTTTCTGACAGAGTTGCAAAAGAAAAATTGTAAGTTCAGACGAAATTTTCTGAATATTTTACTGACAACGTTGTATGATCCGACAACCGTGTATTACGGCTTTAATAAAAATTTAAAATATTTTATTACTTTCAAAATCATTTTTTAAATCTCAAGAAAAATTATTATTTTAATATATATGTTATAAATGTGTATCTCAAAATTTGTTTCCCACATAAATATTTACAAACCAACTGTCAAAATAAAAATTAATCCAACAGTTAACAGGGCGTGTAGACTATTTGTCAAAATATTGTATGCAAATCTTACAATTACATGATTGAACACAAACATTTACGATTTCAAATACAGCATGATGTTTCAATGTCAGTGCATTAAATAATTATATTTTTAACCTCTTCTTTCTAAAATCCATAATTAAGACTTGATTATTGATCTTAATTTAGTTTTCTAAATTGTCATGAAATGTAAATGGAATTAGAAAGGTTACTCATACGCCCTCGAATCTATAATGTAAGTAATTATTTCGTATTACTCATGTTACAATTACCTAAATTAAATTACTCTCAAACAATTCAAAAAGTAACTAATACATGGCAAATAGCCAATAGCCTATTGACATTTGAAAAATTGAACTGAATAAGTACTTTTAATTTAAGAAAATTAGTGGGTGTTGTTACTAACGCCTAAACAATTTGCAAAATTGTTTATAAAGACAACAATAACAAAATCGACTACAATAGCAACAGCAGCAGCGTTAAGTAGTCGTTACAGGATATAAAATATCATGACTTGACAAATAACATGAGTGTGAAAAAGTTTTATTCTCGACGTTTACCACTACAATCACTAACACCATGACACAAAACTAAGATTATAATCAAGACATAAATGCAAAAAAAAAAAACTTCAAAAACCTTTACAATCTGTTAACAAATAATTACAAGCAACCGAAACTCATGTTATGTTGCAAAAAATATTAGTCATACTTAAAAAAAAAATTGTCTGTTGTTGCAAAAACACAAACAAATCTAACAGTAAAACAATTGTTTTAATCCATTTGAAGGGGAAAAACGTTTCGTCAGAACTTTTTATTTTTGCTAAATCCTAAACGTGCACTTTTTTAAAAATGATTGATAAAGAATTTTTATGCAACTAAGACGAATTTATTATGGGCTATCGACAATTAGTTCTAGTTATGTTTTAGTTTAGTTATGTTCTAGTGCAGTTTTTATTCAGTTCTATTTCAGTTTTAGTTTAGTCTTAATTCAGTTCAAGTTCAGTTTTAGTTCAGTTCTAGTTCAGTTCAGTTCAGTTCAGTTCTAGTTCAGTTCTAGTTCAGTTCTAGTTCAGTTCTAGTTCAGTTCTAGTTCAGTTCTAGTTCAGTTCTAGTTCAGTTCTAGTTCAGTTCTAGTTCAGTTCTAGTTCAGGTCTAGTTCAGTTCTAGTTCAGTTCTAGTTCAGTTCTAGTTCAGTTCTAGTTTAGTTCTAGTTCAGTTCTAGTTCAGTTCTAGATATGTATATATTCGTTGTTGCCGTACTTATGTCGGCAACAAAATTTATATACATATATACATATTTCATATGAACATATGACGTGTGCACAAAACTTGACTACGAGTTTTAGTTCATTTTTGTTTTTTAATTCTAAATAAACATTTCTACAACTGCAATGTAAATAAGAATGTTCGCTTTTTTTGAAAAATCTTAGAAACGTATTCATAAAATAAACGTAATAAAAGTGTTGACGGTTGTGGGAAAAATTCAATTGTTTCTTAAAGCAACAACTACACAGACACATAGAGGTTTTAACGATCGAACAAATGAAGTGAAACAAAACGAAATGAAAAAGTGTATGAGTAAAGTCGTAAAATTCATTGTTTATTCGAATATGAGTATTTTTCAGTAGTTTCATAGTTATTAATAGTCTTAGTAATACAAATTTAAAACCACAGCTGCTGTAAAATAGTAGTAGTAGCAGTTGATACAAGATATACGTAATATTTTTACGATTATTACTAAAGACAAGATTGTAGTTTACAGTGGTTTTATCATAAATTTTAGTTAAGGTGTTTTATTTTACAATATATAGAAAAAATGATTAATTATTTTAATGAAAATGTTGATTGAGTTATTAAATAAAACAATTATTAATAATTTTGATTTTATGTTATTTTAAAATATTAAATTGAGGGTAATGTAATTTTAATAGGAAACCATATTAGATTTAATAAAGTCTGATTAAGTTTTAGATAAGAAATAAGTAAAAGTTTTTTATTTTAAAAATAACAACAAATTAAAATATGATTAACCGTTTGTGGCAGAAGTGAAGAAGAAAATATGGTGCTTATTACTTATTACAATATTATTAGAAAGATATATGGAGTTTAAATAGTTTACGTATTTTTATTTCGAAATTCTGTAAAAAATATTTTTACATTACCACTGTCGTAATTATTAAAGGTACAGCGAAATGACCGCCTGCCTATAACCTTGTACTTAAACGCAAACAAATAATACAGAAACTGAAAGATCATTCATACAATAAGTCATTCACATTCACTGTGTAATTTAAATTTAGATTGATTTTCTTTAGAATTATCTATGAATTAACAACAACTGCAACAGTAACAATAACAACTGACCATTGTTTTTGTGAATGCTCCACCTTTTTTTTCAAAAAAAAAAACGAAATAAACTACAACAATACAATATAATAAAAACTGAGAAATAGATTGTAATTGTAGGAACAATATGAATGAAATGATTCATGTTTAAAATCCAAGACGACAAATTGTTGCAATGATCTTTCACATGCATCTAAAGTAATTTAGAATTTTTTAATTTAATTTTTGAAGTAAATATTGATTTTTTGTATTAAGTCGGTTTAAATAGTATTGCAAATTACTTTATTTTATTAAATTGAATGTAAATTAATAAAAGTATGAGTTTGAATGTTTGTTAACCTGTAAGTATCTGTATGCAATTATCATGATGCATTTAACTAGATTTATATTTATCTATTTTTCGATAACTTGTTCATAAGACAATTATCGTATTATTTGCAATTTAATGTTTTTTTAAATATTACAATTCAACTATTTTGTTAAACAAGTAGAGTGTGATTAAATTCATAAGAGAGCAAGTACTTAAACACACTAGAAAATTGTCTACTAGAATATTTAAATAAGTTGAGAATTGGCTGTGTGTGATAAGTTGGGAGTTAATTTTTTTGTGCCACTTACATATTTATTTGTATTTTTGCAATTGTAGTTGTTAAACACGCCATCATTAATTATGAATTACAATATTATTATAAAAATATATGTTTGACTAAAAGGTGAATTTCCCACGAATATCATTAGTTTAATAAATATGTTTCTTTAGAATATATATATGATTTCTGTTTAATTATAATAATTTTAAAATACTTTATATGAGTAGGTATTTAAATACTTGTAATTTTGTTGAAGTAGTTGTTATTATATGAAATGATTTTTATAGTTATTGACAGTCGAGATAAATTAAAAAAAACAGAAGAAGTTTTTAAAGTCGAATTATTAAACAGTATATATTTTTAAGGAAATTTATAGAAAGTTTTAATAAAGAAATTCCAAATGCTGCGGAGAAGTTACTTAATCAAATATGTGTTCCATATCCTGCTAACTCAATTATTCATTGCAAAAAGCTGTAATTGACTAGTAAGCTTTTACTTAATGTACATATTATTGCTCGAAAAATGTTATGGTTTTGTTTATAAATTAAATGCTTTCAATACAACAATATCAAATTTTTAATAAAAATACAAAATTATGCCATATTTCGCAATTCTATGCAAATAAACAAAACCTTAACTAAATGTTTAATTTAAATTTAAATGTACAAAATTAAATATTTTCCATTTAATTATACACTCTACGTGAATTGGAGGTGGGCGAAGTGGGTGTCACTTCAACTGTCAAAATTCACTACTTAACAATATTTCTTCACTTTAGTTTTTCCTTTGAGTAAAAACTATTTTTTAAAAATTGGCTATTTGTTTAGTTACTCAACAATAAAAACGAAAATATACTGTAAATAATTGAGGGGTTTTCTCTATTAAACGTTGCAAGTTTTTGAAGGGGTTTTAACATGATTAAGGAGTAGCCAATGAAATAAACTTTTAAGTAAATCGGCAGCCAAATAAAAATAAACTAAAGTTAGTCTTGTGAAATATGGATTAGGTTACTGGAAAAACAAACAAACACACAAAAACGCATGGTTGCCGAAAAGGCAACATATTGATAATACAGCAAATTTTTTAAATAACTTATTCTTGGTGAATCTGAAATTTTTAAAATGTACATAATGTTACAGTTGTTTTTATTATATTTTGCTAAATTTTTTATGCTGTTTCTTTTATGAAGTTTTGAATAAAATAACTAATAGACCATTAAAAAGTTTTGTCAACTCTTAAACATGTTTATTTTATTACTATCCACGTTCACAATTTATTTTAATACATTTAATTTCATTAAATGTTGGCCATTCTTTTCATGTCTTTAATCTTACATAATAACCCAGTTACCCACTCTACATTGTTGGTGGCAGACAAGACATTGTCAAACATTTTCAAACACTGGCAAGAAAAAATAGTTTACTAAAAAAAAACTAAAACAAAGTAAAGAAATTTGTATACAACATGAACCCCCTAAAACAAATATTTTGAAATCACCTCAATCTCAATTGCAAATAAATTGGCAAAATTGCAGCTGGACAATGAGACTTTAAAAGCAAAATTAAAACCATAAATTAAAAGACACTTTTTTGAAATGAAAGAAAAGCTTTAATAGAAGGCGTTGGCTGAAAAAAAGTAATGCATCTTAGTAGATTATTTTTTCACAAATACAGAACGAACTTTAAAGCATGCATGACTTTCCAAAACAGTAAAAAGCTACTGTAGACTGGCTTTAGTAAGTGGAACCGATCTTTAGACTAAATGGATAAAGGTTGTAGATATCATAACCACGTCAGGGCCAGCAGCATCCATTGTCAAATCAACCATTAGGAGCTGGTCTTTAACGAAATTTTAAGAACCAGCTCCTAATGGCACTGGAAAGCGACATATATGGGGACAAATCAATATCCTATCAGAAAGTTACAGCAGTCGCAAAAATATTTTTTTGAAAAAAAGCTTCTGTGAATCTATAAACAACACAAAAGACACTAGAATAACCAAAATTCTTCCTAAAGCAAATCTAATCCTAATCTATATTTAAAGGAAGAACGACACTTGGTCAGGTTTATCAGTAGAATATCTTCATATACTAGTGAATACTAATTACCCAGGCTACCAAGATGCCATCGCTTTCGTCCAATTAGTCTTTCATGTTTTCATCTCAATAAGTTGGATAACATATTAGGCAACGACTTGGTGACTTACTTTAATTTTGATTTTTGGAGACAGCTCTACACGGAACTTACCGGGTTATATAAAGAGCCCTTGAATTTAAAAAGTGCGGCGTTTTCTCTTCACTATTTTGACTTATAGTTTATAACTTTCATATTCATACTAAACTAGATATGTCAAACGCTTAAATATTAATCTCATAGAAAGTGACATATGAGTAAAACAAAGCAAGACAATTCTATTCACAACAAATACCAAGATTTGAAGCTTCAACTCGCCGCCTTTAAACAATTAAGTCCAAACAAAGTTAAATTTAGGTAAACAGCTATAGCAAGTATATTATATATAAAGTTATTAGGTTACCATGTATTGCTATCACAGATAAGAAGCCAAGTTGTTGTAGTTTTCCGAAATAGGCGATTTAAAAGGATAAAATTTGTGTTCACTCCTTTTCCTTCCAAATTTAGATTTGAATTTCTGTCCTCAATAAGAAGTCAATTGATGTGTTTCAATTTGTTATATGTTTCTTAAAATTATATTAGTTTTCTCAAAGTATGTTTTTTTGTTGTTGCACTGAGATATTTGCACTTTAAAAAATTCTACCACAAACAAGGTCACTGCTAATAAGATGTGATTTGTCAAAGCGAAAAATGCTGTGTAATTTGTCAACATTCAATCAATTCATACACTCAGTTGGTTGGTAAACTTATCAAATAGGTCAAGGGCATGTATTCGACAAACTCATTATTACTCGGTGACGTATGAACAATGTCAATTAATATCAAGTACTTCATGCGCCGTATGTATCTTAAGTCTTTTGTTTTTTGTTGGTTTTATGTGGCAAATTTAATATTTTAACACTTATTTCAAGCTATCGTTAAAATTTTTATTCAATGTTAAAAATTAAAATTATATATCTTTTTTTATTTCTAGTTGCAAACATAAAAAATTTATGTAAACTTTAAAGTGTTAAATTACTAACAAACATTTTTATTTGTAAAATTCTATATGTTTTGTGCAAAATTCCCATGATTAAAGAATAGAATATTAAAAGAACTGAAGTTAACTTTAATTTAACAAATGGCGCTCTATGGTTGAAATGTATTATTGTATGAACGTGCTCATAATGTATGTAAATTGTTATATAGTTATGAATAAACATAATGTATCTTATAAGTATATACATACATGTGTTGGTATATAAATGTAAGTATTTTTGCCGATAACTTGTAAAACTATATTTGCTATTCATCTAATGAACATTGAGTAAATGCTGCTTGGGTACTAGCAGGCTGCAAATGGCCTTGTCAATGTCGTTATAAACGTCTTAATATAACTAACACATATACACAGTTTTAAATGTATGCTCTGGGGTATTATATTCTCTCAATCTCACTCACTTTACCTCTATAAATTGCTTGCAGAAATTGCACACACATATAAAATGGTTACAGTTGCAGTTTGCTGCTGTTTTTGGCTTTATGTATATATTTTCTTCAATAATTTGCGGTAGTAACAATTGAAATAAAAACAAAAGTTTTAAATACAAACCATATTTTATACTTCACCACACCTTTTGCAACAACATCAGCAACAGCAAGAACAACAACATTTGGTAATATATTGTTGCCATCAACACTGCCTCGCAAAAACTGTCTATTACGAGTCTAATATTTCTATACGAATAACAATAAAACCACAAGGTGTTTTCATACCAAAGAAACAAAAAATCCAATTGTTACATATAATTTCAAGAGTGTGTGTGTTTATGTATTCTATTATTATTGTCTTCGATTGAAGATAAAAATTTTATGTCATTTAGTTTTTATATATTCTTCTTTATGTTTTTAGATTTTGCTTGATATTTGAACTCGTTTATGTCATTGTTATATGATTTAAAGATTTATAAATAAGCAATAGGTTAGGTCGATAGGAGAATCAACCTGTTGTAAGCTCCATATCATGGAGCTGAATGAATTATTTTATTCTTCATTGTTAAGAAACTCAGTAATTCTTAAGAATTTCCAAAACAGTGTCAGTCAGGAATGTTATTTCCGGAATAACGTCACTTCCAAGATACTTGAATCTAACTTCGACGAATGCCTGGCATTCTGAATTTAAGCTTAAAATAAGTATTTAAGTTCGTTTTATTAGAATGTATTGTTTTATTAAATACAAAGTTTATGAAACTCTACTTAAGAAAATAATGTATGTAATGTAAACGAATATGTTGGCTTATTATAAATTATTTTTTATTTGAAAAATAGAAAAACATGACTATGTATTATAACGATAACCCATTGTGTCATTTATCCATTGACTTATTAAACTCAAACGCACAAACATATATATTTCGTTGGTAAGCCACAGTGATTGCATTGTGCCACTGGTTCAGTGTTGCACAAACTTTGTTTTGATCTGCTAGTTGCTAATTACAAACATAAAATAAAACGTATGTGGGAAAATCCAATTAATAGTATTTACTACAAGTGACCAACAATACAAAATATGAAATAAATTGCATAAAAATTTAAATGGAATTTGAAGAAATATAGAAGAAAGTTATATACCATCTTCATATGTCTAGAATACCTGGAAAAGTGTTTCAATGATTTTTAACTTTATTTTAAGTGGTTCGTAAGGTAGTAGAGCAGAGGTTGTAGGTTCGATTCCTACCTGAGCCACTGGTTAATAAGCGCACAACAGGATATATATACACCTTTCAAACTCCTGTTGGCGAAGTGCAGATTTCCTTATGAGGGTATGTAGTGGTGGAGTATGCAAATGAAACGATAAAAGTTGTTCAGTTAAGGCATTATGGTAATCATGATCAGATCTTCCACCATATCGAAATAGTGTAACATAGTATGGGCTTTATTATGATTTTAAAGGTCCAAACGATCATTCTTGCCCCAAGCTTTGGGGACTTGATTTCAATATTCTCGACAGTTGAGACACTATAACTAATCCACCCTGTTGAAAAAGAGATACAAAGATTTCATTTGTGCCTGGAGATTTATAGGGATTACATGTAGATAGAGTCCTAAGATTCATGCTTTCTTAAGTATCCTGTTAGACAGACACCTGTCTCTGTTAGTGAACCTAGTTTAGAACTATATTATCTGACAGCAATCAAGAAAAGTATATGTCTAAATGAAGTGTAAAAGTTTGTACAGGCTACACAGTATACGTTCCATTTGGAGGTGAGAAGGCCTCATGTAGTTTTATCGCGGTCAATCTTCTTTCGCATTATATGCACAGTGATGGTGGCCCTAGTTAAAAGCAGTTTGTGTAACACTATTCGAATCCCTCAAATACGTGCTTTTTATAATTATCTCCCACAAGGCAACTAAAAAAAAACATTATTTACATTTGCATAATGCACGTTTTTGGTCTAATATTATTTTCCTCATTTCTTTTAATTTTATTGACTATATTCATCTAAATCGAAAAAAAAAATAATAAAATATCTATAACAACAGCTGGGCTTATTACTTACTTTTGCCTTAAATGAATGGAGTTATGTTATCAATGAATAATAATCTTTATATACAAGCAAATTTATAAACTTTTTCTTTTACCAAACTAAACAAACGATTCATATACTATTGGTCACTCATAGACAGACAGACAGACATACAGACAGACCCACTTAGATGAAGGTAAGAAATTGGCACTTTATCAAAATATATTACGGGATATTGGCTGAAATGGGGCGCAATGGTCAAAAAAGTTATTGAGTATTAAATAACAATGTAACTACAAGTATAAAGTAATTACATGATTGCATTGAGTGTAAAAGTTAAGTGATTAAGCGATGTAAAGTAATTTTTATTGTTATTACTTAATACTATGAAATTGAAAGGCGAATCGATTAAAGTTTACTTTAGTATTATGTATGTTATTTGAACTCTGTTTTTGAGTCCCATTTTAGAAGTATATCAGTTTCTTATTTTAGTTATTCAATGGCTCATTATCTCAAACGGTAGGTATTCTCCATGTTAAACAAATAATCTCATTTGAAGATTGATGTTTATTTTTTTAAATTATCTTAAATTTATACCATCTTATGTAAAAACGATTGTTAAGTTAACAATGTTTATTAAACACTGTTTTTATATGAAAAAGCATGTAGTAAACCACTGTTTACTTTAATTATCGTTCTTGCATAAGGCAGTTATTCTTTTATAGTTAAGTTCATGTAATTTCTCATTTCATATAATTTTTTTCTCGATACATGATACACATAATCTTTTACTTGGATTTTTTTCTCTAGATATATTTACTTAATTTAGATGTTAATAATTTCTTAATACTTATTAAGTGAAATAAAAAAACAATTGTTAAAAAGTGGTATTTTTAAAGACTTCCACATGCTTATTTATTTATCTGTCTGTCTGATTAATTAATTGCCTTTAACTGTTGCATTTTTGTTGTCACTTATGTCAACATTTATCACGACAAAGTTTTGATTTTTTTAATTTTTTTATTTTGTTAAACTTGTTAAGCCTGAACTACGCACATGACATTAGGTTGCGTTTTTTATGAATTAAAAATACAATTCCTGCAAAAAATAAAATAAAAGCAGACAAGTCAAGTGTTATAACCGTAATATGCGTAAAATTCAGTTACAAATTTATCGTATAAAAAAACTAGTAAAACATGTTGTTGACCAAATGTTTGTTAACGCATGAGGAAAAAAACTTGTGCTTACAATTCAACAATAACAACCAGATACTAGTATCTGGGGTTTAGATGATAAATACAAATCCTAAACAATTATTGTTGAACAAACGTGTATGTAGAAGTATGAAAAAAACAAAGACGTTGAACAGAAAAATTCTTATTAAACAGGTTTGTTGGTTAAGTCTTTTGTTTAACATGCGTCATTTGTACAATGTTGCAACGTACATAAGCGTAACATACAACGTTCGATCTGGGTTGTAAATAAAGTACACGTTATTTTTATGTTGTAATTTTAATATTATTTTATAAATTTTTTGAACTTGACATGAATTTATCGATTTTTATTTATTAGGCAAAAAATTACTAAAATGACATTTTATATTATGTTAGTTTTTTATAAAATTTTTAATTTATTGAAACATTTCCGCATTTAATAACTGTCATTCTTGTTAAATTCTCTTTTTTGATATTATTTAATTTTGTTTGAAATCTGCATAAATTTTAACACCATTTTACATATTATTTCACAAATGATATTTAATATTTTTTTTATATTTCTGTCTGTGTCTAATATGTCTTGTCTTAAGCATCTACCACACTACTAATTTTCTTTGATTTTTGATATGTTTCATGTGACGTTTGCTTGCCATACTGCCGTCTTCCTGATTTCTTTTAACCAAAGTCTGCAAAACAGCTGGTTTTTGATTGTTTGATTTGTGGTTAATTATAATTTAGCAATAATTAAATTTGTATTTTTTTGATTTCTAGCAAAATGTTTGTTTTTGCCAACTATTTTGATTATATTTTAGTATGCTATAATCTTTGTTTAAAGTTATTTTATATGAATTTAATTTAATATTTTTCAACTTTAAACTGTTATCACCTTGAAAGTTTTCAAAGATAATTGATTGCATGTTTTGTAACTGCCTGATTGCGTATTAACTTCTGGTTTTATAAAAAATACTATAAATTAGTTTAAATGATTCATTCATGAAATTACCTCGTAGACGTTATAGGTGATGTAAATTAAATTAAAGCTTACTGCCTGTTTCTCTAAATGCGAACGAACATTTCTTTCTCATTTTATATTGAAAACAATAGCAATTTTTCTTGAAAACACTTGTTCGTTCGCATTTAGAGTAACAGGCCCTTAGAAATCTAACACAAAGTATATGTATATTACAATTAAGAAAGTCTTACAGCCATCTGTTGGAATAGAATGATCGTTTTAATTTGAACCTTGCATCAATTTGCGGTAATAGCTTAAATTATTAAGCTGTATCAAATTTTTTTAAATACCTTAAATATGCTTAAGACTTATTTCATAAAAAAGATAATAATAAGTTCTGATCTTAAGAAAGGAATTAAATATTTGAAAAATCTAACACAAAGTATATGTATATTACAATTAAGAAAGTCTTACAGCCATCTGTTGGAATAGAATGATCGTTTTAATTTGAACCTTGCATCAATTTGCGGTAATAGCTTAAATTATTAAGCTGTATCAAATTTTTTAAATACCTTAAATATGCTTAAGACTTATTTCATAAAAAAGATAATAATAAGTTCTGATCTTAAGAAAGGAATTAAATATTTGAAAAAATGTTTTATTATCTTTTAAAATTAAATTCAATTGGAATGTAGAGGCAAATATATGTTTTTTGTTTCATTTTATGTTATTTTATTGTAAATTAGGACATTTTCATTGTATGCGCGTTAGTTTACTGCAGTATTTGTTTTTCGTTTAAAACAATTTATTTTAATTCCAATAAATCATAATTACGTCAAAAGCAAACAATAAATGCAGCCAAAATAAAACAATTGATATGCAAAACAAATTCAAAACAATTATTGTACAACAATAGAAAATGGTTCATTTGTTAACACACAATTTTAAAAAATGTAGACAAAGAAAAAATCAATAAATAAATTTAGTTTAACACACCCAGTTCAATGAATAAGCAAAAATTATCAAAGGAATTGCCAAAAAAAAAAATATTTTGTTTAAACTTTAACTAGCCACTAGATAAAAGGATTTGTCAGCATTAAATTGGAATAATATTTAAATAAATAACAAAAAGTTATTGCTGGCGAATTTTGAGCATAATTGTGTTACATGTTTTATAATACCATTAATATTTCAACAAATTCTTTTTATCTTTTTAACAATGTGTTAAACTGATAAATAAGAATTTTAAGTTCTTGTCTAAAAATTGTTTTTCGTTAACAGAGTCAAAGATTATTTATTTTTCATTACAACATCCATTGTAATTGTGGTAACTCCTACTTGTCAAATTCAAAACAATACAAATAAAAAACTTAAAAGAATAAATAATAAAAATTTAATTAAAACAGAAAACCTCTAAATGACCTTGCACATGGCAAAAATATAAAAAAAAGAAAACCAAAAATACTTAAAAAACATTGTAAAAAACTAATGATTAAAACCAAAATTTAAACAATACAAAACAATTTAATTTGTTAATCTAAAAATGAGTAGTCGAGTCAATTTATAATAAAATTAAATTTTGAAATGAATTTAATTTATTTAAGAAAAAGCCCTTTTTTCTAAAAGCAAAGAAAACAAGTGATTATTGGTTACAAGTCAAGGTTTTGTGAACAAGTAGTAATACAATATAAAGTAAGATTTAAAAATAAATTGTAAAATTTTTAAATTAAATTTTTATTACTTTGTAAAAGAAACAAAATTGTTTAATATTTAGATTGATTGATAATTTAGCTGTTTGTTTGTAATAAATCATGACAAAAATCATTGTATGTACTCAAATACAATCGCCTCAATAGAAATTTAGTCTATTTACTTTACTATTTTTTGGCATGCAGACATGTAGAAAAATAATTACATAAAATAATGAAAACCCCAATTTAAAACAAGTCAATACATGCGGTATGTATGAAAATACATATGAAATGTTTTAAATACCAACCTGTCATTTAACAAGCAACGGACAACTCTGAGCCACTCTACAATTGAACTACTTAAGACAATTGTTGTAGTAGACTCTTGTTAAATTACCATACTGAAACCAAACTGTATCAAGTTATACATATAGCTATAGACATATGAGTACACTCCATTCCAAATGACTAACAATTTAATTATTAAATCACAAAAAAGTTAAAAATTGTTAAAAAAAATAATAATATTACATACATAAGAAAGCATTGTTAGTCATTATCGACTATATAATACCCTTTCATCTGAAATAACAGTCGAACCTAGACATAACAAGTAAGATTCGACTATAACGAATCTTATATACTCACCATAAAACCGTATGCAGTAAATGGAATGCTCTCCTATAAACATTATTATGAGATTTTCAATGGTAAGAAACTTACTTCTGTAAGCCAGGAAATTTCCGAAGAATGTCCTATATGGGGGTAAGGTGAGTTATACACCGATTCTCATAAAATTCGTATTTTGAAGCCAGTCATTTTCAGAAGGGGACTTTATATGGGGGTGGGGTTAATTATGGACCAGTCCTCTTAAAATTCAGTAGATATATTTAAGGCTATACTATATAGATGGGGGTTATACGAAAACGTAGACCGACATTGTTAATTTCCACCCTCTAGCTGAGGATACAGAATATATATAATTTTATGGATCTATGATCAATATTTCAGTGTGTTACGGAATGTCAAAATCCATATACCACCCACCTTTTGATGATAATAAGTTATTTTGTGGTACTTTTTTGAACCGTATATTTCGTCGAGGGCTAATTTGAATTTGTTTACAATAAGTCGACTAAACCCCGATTATTCAGTAAACTACTCAAAAGATAAAAACTAATTTTATACTTTTTATTCCGAAAATTTTACCCTTAAAAAATAAGTATTATTTCAAAATTAAAATTTAATATACCTTGTATAGGGCATAAAACTAGGTATCTGCAGCAATGGGTCACTAAATAATTACTCGTACATTTTTTATCATGTTAAGTTTATTATTTTGTTTGCGATAAACGGAGTTTTTTATGTATGTTTATGGTAGTTTTGTTGCTGTTGTTGATTTGCAGAAATTATTAATTGTGTTGTTCTTGTTTTTCCAATTTTTTTTCAGTAGTAGTATTTATGTTGTAGACATTAAAATTGTTTAATTAACTATTATTTGTTTCAACAAGATTTTGCGAATGCGAATAAAACACGTACGAATACGACTATTTTGCGAAATTTGTGATTGTCGTATCACTTTTTTTGTGCACTTAAGTGCGACCTTACTATATCCTGTACAAATTGTATTATGAACCATTTAATGAACTAATTGTCGTGTAATTGAATTATTGAAGTATTTTAAACATTTAGCTCTAGTTTAAGTAATTAAATGACGGCCATTAAAAGTTTATACAAAAACAATAGGTGTTTTGAAATTTTATGTGTTACTTGTGTGTTGAAGACCAATTTATACAAGAATATATACATATAAAAAATAAGACTGTATCAAAAAGGCTGGTAGAGTTTAAGTGTTGATTTATTTGCAAAAATTCCATCTCTTAAGTCAATAAAATAGAAATATTGTAATACAAACCCAATATTTGATCTATTACGAAAATAAATAATTTGCTACAACAAATAATTGTCAATTTAATTAAATTTTCTTTATTACGTATCTATAGCTATGTATTATTAAACTAAATATTACAATATGTATGTTTATTACACAATTTCATTTGTTGTAATAAAAAATAACTGTGGGAGTTATTCAAGACCACAAGTCTTTGTAAAAATCTTTTATTACTGTGGTTTATTTTTAAAAAATTTCAACCATAAAACCAAAACTTAAAATAATTCACTTAACGTTTTTTTTTTCTTAAAATAAAAAAACATACATATTTAAACAAAGAGTATATTTTAAGAAATCTTAAGTTCTGCATCATTTATTTTAGTTATTTTTGTTTAACCATAATAAATAAATATTTTTTGTAATTTTATTAAACATTATTTTTCTTCCGTTAACTATAGACCATTTTTGGCGAATATTTTGTAATGAAATTATTGTGGTTGTCATGCTTTCCGTTTGAATTTATTTCAATAATTAAATTCATGTAATCATATCAAGGTTATCACGACATGTAACGGATCAATAATATGCAGAAATAACGGTAATCAAGTCATTAAACGAAGAAAAAATATAAAGACAAAAACACAGCTGTCAAATGACAGTTAAATAAAAAAGATAAAAATAGTTTTTAAAGATTTTCAAGCATGAATTAACATAATTGAGGCGAAACGCAAGACTAAATGTTTTTGATTTAAAACCGATAAATTACATCAGTTAAGTTCAAATATAAATAGTGAGAATAAAAAACATCAAAATTTCCAACTGTTTATTTGCTTCATTTAAGAAATTAATTTAACAAATCTTTGAAAATGTATTACAACTACACCATTTCAGATTCTATTTCACAAAATTTAATGCCTATTAATTCAATGATCTTTTAAGTTATTTATATTTCAGTAGTTATTTGTATTTTCAGTCAGTTTTCTAAACATCATCTAAAAATTTATTAACACATTTTTTTTAATATAATTCAAAATTATAAAGTACTATTGGAAATGGTGTAGCAAATGTATTTAAAAAATAAATATTTTTTGTCAAATAGTTTAAGTCATGCTTTTATTAGAATCCGGTAATTTATCTTCTTTGTAAATTATTGCAGTTAGCTTGTTAATCATGGTATTTCTATTCTTTTATGTTGTACGCTTATTTTAAGCACAAAATCATGATTAGTCATGCATTGTTGCAGTTTTCTGTTATGTAGTGACAATAAGTGAAAACTAAAAAGTCGGTTTTTTTTTGAATCCGGTAGTTTAGTGGTTAGTGTTTTTCTTCCTCCTTAATGTATATTTCTTCCTCCTTTTTTTAGCACTATAGAACTATCCTAATTATTCCGAAAAGTCAATTATAGATTACATGGTGGATACACTAGTTCAATATTCTTTTTTTTCAAAAAAATAATTTTTTAAATATTTGAATCAAGTCAATAATTTATTGCCAATATTCTAAGAAGTACACGAGAATAACTTAAAGTTTGTTGCTTAAGTCTTTTGTTTTAACTTAATACTTACATAATTTTTGCAACAAAATTGTGTAGTTTAATTTTAAGTTGGTGAATATAGAATATTTCAAAATATTTTAATATAAATTTCAAATAAAAACTAATTTATATACACAAATAACCAATCTTTATAAATTAAATATATCTTTGGAGATATTTTCAACTTTTAAAACTATTTCATAACAACAAAATAAATACTTTAAACTGATTAAAGAAATGACAAATATTGTGAAATGCTTTTTTACAATTAAACTAAAATTAATATTCACCATACAATCTTTTTGAAATAAATTTTAGTTTATTGATAACATTAAAAAGTATTAAAATAATAATTAAAATTGTGAAATTAAAGTTCCAAGTTAAATAGATTGCTAAAGCATTTCTTTTGTTCTACAAAAATTTTATACTGACCGTGACTTGTATTTCAAAACAAATGCTAAATTTCCTCAAAATTATAAAGTTGCTATTTTAATAGATTTTTTAATTAACAAATTAAAAATAAACCAAAAATAATCTACATTAAAACAACAATCACTTTAACAATATAATTCTTAATAATAACTCCTTTCCAAAACCAAAACGACAATTGCTTAAAAAACTCAATTCAAATTTTAATTTGCATTGCGAGTATTAAACCAATTTAAATATTTTTAATTAGCCATCAATGTCTAGCACTGAATTTACGAAAACAAAAATTGATCTAATGACAATAAAGCTGCAAATATAGGAAAAAAGGTGTGAATTTTATTTATTGTTTAATATTCCGCATGTTAAAATTTTATGCAAGAATATTGTTGCAAATAAATAGAAACAAAAAACTAATTGACAACAAGTTTCAGATTCTCATTCATTCATGTACATGTACGATTCACAAGATGAAATCAAGCAACAAATTAAGACACAACGTCACTAGAAAACACACAAAATAAAAGACACACACATCGTTTTAATTTAAGAAAAAACCAGCAGCCGTAGTTTTATATTAAATGTACATTATGTTCTGTATTTTGTCTAAAACCAATTACTACTACCAAACAAATCAAACTCTAATCATAGACTGATTTAACTTCTATTCCAGCAAATACTCTCGCTTTCAATATAAAATCAAACAGCAAATTTTGCTCAAAATTATAGTATAGAAAAATAAGGTTGGTTTACCGCCACTTCAACAATAAAACTAATTATTGAATACAGTGGACCAAAAGTAGAAAAATATGAAACAAGAGTATTTTAATTATTATTTTATATTTGAGTTGATGTGCTGATGTTTGTAACATATAATGTTATTGGCACATACCAATATACCAAAGCATACCAATAGGGTTATAATTAATTCTGAGCCGATTAAGCCATGTCGGTCTGTCCATCCACCTGTCCGACAGCTGGCAGTGAATTTTTGTTTTTTTTCTCAATTTAAAATTTTACACCCCTAATAAAAAATATCATTAAAACAATTAAGAAATTATAGTTGGAAGAGGACGACCATATAATACTCTACTCCTGTTACAAGAAGTAAAATGTTAATTTGTTTTCATAATAAAATATTTAAGTTGAATTGTACCTTGCCTCAGATATACTTAAGCCATTTATTGTTGTATAAAACTGTGGACATTAAGTAAAATTTGGCAAATTTTGAGGCATTATAATTACAAAGTTCATGAGGGTTATCAATGCTAGTATAGAACTTGGTTTTGCAACTTTTTGTCGACAAAGCCCTATTCGGCGGGTTCAGTTGTATGGGGGCTAAGTGAAAAATGGACCGATGTTAACCATTTTCAATATGGTTCGTCTACGGTATCATAAAATATCATGTGCCAAATTTCATTGAATTATCTCAAGAATTGCTGTATAAACTGTATAAATAATACGAAACAACAGTGTTGTATATCATAGGCTATGTTTTAGACTAGACTTTACCCTTGACTTAAGACTACACTATTGACTATACTAAAGACTAGACTTAAAACTGGACTATAGACCAGACTGGACAATAGAATGGACTATAAACTATACTATAGACTTGACTATATACTCAAATAAAGAAAATTCTAAAGTAAAGAAAATTTACGCTAAATCGTCCCACTGTGTATGTGCTTAGAAAATTAAAAAAGTAAGGTACACATACACATACCAACTACATGTTAGCTAGCAACAAGTAAGAGTAAAACTTGTACTCAGAGTTTGCTGTTCGTATTTGTATGTTTGCAATTGTTGTTGGTGTTGTTGGTTACTTTTTGTTTATTATTATTTAAACTAATTCTGCCAACTATGACAGTGTTTATTTGTTGTTGGTTTTATAGTTTAATTTTTGTTTATTTCTATGTTTTATTGTTGCATTTGTTTTTGTTGTTCAAGTACAAGTATTAAACATAATGTTGTAGTTTTTGTTGCTGTTTAGCTTTTAACCCTCTTTAATGTTGAGTATTTTGTGGTTGTTTTAAGTTTTTAATTTTTTTTTGTTAATTTTTTTATTTCATTTGTTACTATTTACTACGGGTGGAGTCTGTGTATTTTTGTTGTATGCGACGAGAGTGTTTTAAGAGTTTTATGTTTTAGTTTTGTTGAAATATTTTGTATATAAAAGCAATTTCCTTCTTGGTTCTAGTTATCAGTTGACTACAATACATTGAGTCGTCTACAACTCTTGGTTTAATAAACTACGAAAAAACTAAACTAATTTACAAAATAAATCCTTAAATCTAAAAATGGCTTTCTTTAAAGTGAGTGTGTGTGCAAGTGCACTGAACATGTTTTTCTTAACAATAAGGACTTAACTATATTTTTTATTATTTATTAAAAAAATCTTTGAACTAAAAATAAAAAATAAGTGTTTAAAGAGTGCAGTGTTTAATAGAAGTGTTAATTTGTTTGTTTATTTCTTAGTCCTTGATGTGCTTGGCTGTTGTGGGTGTTGCTACCGCTGGTGTCTTACATGGTGGCCATGCTGGTCCTGCCTTATACGCTGCTGCCCCAGCTGTATATGGCCATGGTGCTCACCCCGATGAGGGTTTGGACTATCATGTAAGTTAAATACATTACTAACTCAAAACTTATAAACAAGGATATAAAAAATATATTCAAAGTTATTAGAAAGTATATGCTTCGAAAATCTGATACATGATTGCAAATAGTTCAATATCTACTTTTTTTTAAATAAATATATGTATATTAAATATTGAACATTTTCTACAAATACAAAATTTATAGAAAATATTCAAAAAGATTTATATTTTGTAAATCTTTTAAAAATATAAAGAAGTGTTTCAAAAACATATAAAGAATTCCAAATTTTGAATTATCGATAATTTTTTCAATACAAAAAAAATTATGGATTTTTTATTTATCAATTTTGCAAAATTGTTAGTTTTTTTTAATTCACAGCTGCAATGCAAAAGTTAAAGTTTTCAAAAGAATAAAATTTATTTTAATTGTTAAGATTTAAAAAATCCATGTAATTCCCTTCCATCACACAACAAACTATATCTGATTTTTAAATTTTACATTTAGCATTTATAAAATAAATTATTAAATATTTATTCAGCAATAAAATACATTTCCCATTATATAAATACAAAAAGTACATTAAACAATAACTTTGCTTCTTTAATAATTCTGCCATAAAGTTTGTCGCAACACCATATCTATTTTTATGACAAAGAAGATATAATTTCATTATTGTGTTTAACCATACTATTGACTTGTTTCATTATTTTTCTTTTTTTGCATTTATTAAGTAAATATTACTGATATTAATATATATTTAATATATGTAAATGTGTAAATTGTGACATATAGAAAAAGAAGAATCATTTGCAGACAATACTAAATGACATAAATAATTAATTGCAGCACATTTTTACCAGTCTGTCAGTAGTCAGTGGGGGGGAAAAATTAGTAAAACTTGCATGATCGCACACGTAATTTCAAACAACAATGTTAAAAAATTGCACATTGTCTGCAATTAGTTAATGGTATTAGATAGAGAAAAAAACTTAGTAAATAGATTTTAAATTTCCGTGGGTTTTAGCGAACAAATAAAGATACTTTGCACATGATGGCATATAATTTGCAGTAATATATGGGTAATTAACAGCATAGGAGATTCAAGTGTAATATGATGAAAACTAAGTAATTTTTAAAGTAGCTTTAATATTTGTTTATATTATATATATTTCTTATTTGATAAACTTTTTTCTACGTGGTAAAGATTTAGAATAAAAGTTGGTTTTATTCCACTTAAAGTCTCTCATTTTAACATTCAAAGCTTTTTAATTTTTCACATTAAACATTTTATTTAATGAGGGAAGAACAAAAGATATAAAAGATATATTAAGCAATAAACCTATTTACTTTCTTTGAAATAAATATAAAGAGAGCAGATCAAAAGACTTAAGCAACAGACCTATTTAATTTCATTAAAATAAATGTAAAGATGAGGGAAAAAAGGATTAAAGAACAAACCTATTTATTTACAAAATAAACATAAAGAAACTATGCAATGATCGAAATTTTGCAATAATTCTTCTAATATCCAAATTCAAATTTGTCACTCAAGTCTTTCGAATGCCACTTCTTAATAACTTTATTGCGAAATATCTTTAAAAGTTCTGAAAATAAATAATATTACAACATTTGATGTGAAAAAAAGCTATTGTCTTCTTTGTTTTTTAACATATTTTCAAACATAAAATAAAGTATTTTGTACACTAAGACACGCGATTTCATTAAGAACTCTTAAGTTTTTAACTTTTAGTTTCATTCAAAAGTTTATATATTATTTAAACTACAAGAGACACTTACATGCAGCAAGTTCGCATGCATGTAAGTGTGCAACATATTTTCATTCACTATGAAAGTCTGCGTAATTCTTTTATTTTTTCATTTTCATTGTTTATTTATGCTTCACTTATGTTCAATGTTTAATCATGTAAACTGACATACTTTGGCGCATAAAAGTTATAATTAAATGTAGCACATCTATGTATATGTAGCCTGCATATAGTATAAATAATATTACAGAAATATTTGTAAAGCCGGTAATTTTATGACACAACAGCTGCTACTGTTTTAGAAATATGTGCAAAAATGTATACAATTTGTATATTACACATGTGATTTCTGTGAGTAATTTCTTTTTTTATCAAAGTAGAAATAAAAACAAGTTCTTCTTTTTTAAAATTTATTTTAATTTTTTTGTTGCAGTCTTACCCCAAATATCACTACAACTATGGTGTTGCTGATTCACATACTGGCGATGTCAAGTCACAACATGAAGTACGTGATGGTGATGTAGTCAAGGGCTCTTACTCTTTGGTTGAACCTGACGGTTCAGTGCGTACCGTTGAATATACCGCTGACGATCACAATGGTTTCAACGCTGTTGTACACAAAACAGCCCCCACTGTACATGCTCATGCCCCAGTAGTACATGCTGCTCCCGCTCCAGCAGTCTATGCTCATGCTGCACCCGCCGCTTACGCTCATGCTGGTCCCGCTGTAGCTCATCATGTTGCTGCTGCTCCTGCCGTCAACTATGCCTCTGTGGCGCATCATGCCCCAGCTGCTGTTGCTGTTGGTCATGGTTATGGTGGTTATGCTGGACATGGTGCTCATGGTCATTATTAATTAGCCATTTTTGCTTTCTCGTAGACAAAAAACAAAACCGTAAAATCTTTGTAAATTATTTAGTTTAGTAAGTTAATTACCCCACAAACCGTTATAAAACAAGTCCTCAAATCTACTAAATACTTTCCCCCCGTTGACGACCTCGATGATATTAAGGATTATTGTTTAAAGGCAAACTTGGAAAAAGCAAAGAAGAAAAATAACAAGAAGAATTAAAAAAGCAGTGAAATGGCAAAGTCTGCACTTAACACAGAAACTCAACTCATAAACATACTTTTGTATATATATATTTTCCTAACCGATCTCTATCTATATTTCTATCGTTTAAATGAAACCTCTAATGATCACTATCTAACTCTCTCTCATATTAATAGTTCTCTTTACTTTACTACTTATATTAAAATGTATAATACTCCAATTACTCAAATCAACATACATACATACCTACCGATTTATATTCATCCACTTTTAGTTGATCACTGCCTTCATCACTTCATTAATCTAGATGCTCTTATTCATTCAACATATTTTTGTTTTTGTTTTTACTATTATTACGACGACACCATGCAACTCCATACATCATAAATGCAAAGCAAGCAAATTGCCTCTAGCGCTGGAACAAAAATTTTATAGAAATCCACAACAACTACAACGAGTATTGTATTTAAATAATTGTGTGTTTTTTACTTAATACTTTTGCTTAAATTTAATTTATAAGTTAAATATTTTTTTACGATTAAATGAAATGCGTTTAAACGCACTGAAATAAAGGAAACAATGTAGTAAATTTGATGAAACAAAGAAAAAATCTTAAATCGATTTTGTGTTTATAATTAATGGATTATTTGCTTGTACTTATTTTGTTAATGAAGGTTAATTAAGTACTTACACATTTTAAGATTTTAAAAGGATTTTTATTAATTACTAACATTTAATGATAGAATCCTAACAGTATTACAAATAGAAGTGTACATTTAGTATTTGAAAACGTAGACTTTAAAAATACATTACCTTATCAGGTATAAGTTTCCTATACTTTAAGTTAAAAAAAATTTCAAAGTAGTTTATACTTCATATATAATATTCATATATAATATTCAAAACTTGTTTTAATTGGTGACCCGATCATTTTTAAACGCTTGAAACTGTGTGCATACTATATAAAAGAGAGAAAACCTTTATATGGAAGTTCAGAATCTGACGGCTGGTGAAGTACGCCCAAAGTAATGTTTTTCCAGAGAGAATCGCATTTAAAACTAAGTTAAAGTCAGACATTCTAAACATAGGCGATGTTGTCAACATCTTCTAATACTTTCGATAATCTTACTTAGACTGTTGATAAAAAATGTGCTATTTAAATTTCATACGCATGATTGTATGAAAATACAATTCGGGAAAAATATTCTTTGTACTGTTACAGCTATTACAATTCCATTCGGATTGTTTTAATTCCAATTTTTGTCTTTTAGAATTTGAACTTTTTTTTAGTTTAAAGAAAATTTTTTAATTTACTTAATTGGTACATACCAACAAATTTTAACCCAAATTCGTAAAAAATACTTTTCTAAGGTATCTGAATCTGGGCTCAGAATTGCTCCTTTATCAGAACTTTAAAATAAAAATCCGATATACATATTTTCTTTCTGAGTTATTTTTACCAAATTCATATAACAATAAATTAACAAATGCATTCCAATTTTTCCTAATAAAATTATTTTTTAATGTTGTTGAGTGGACAGACATACATATTATTTTCAATTGATTGGTACATCTTCAAGTAGGTGTGAATCCATTATTTTTGAATATTATTTAATGCACTTTCACATGTTTTACAAAATTTCATAAATCAAGTTGTCGTTGTGCCGTTATAACATCTCAAAAAAGGGGCAAAAATTGTGTTTTTTCAAATTTCTTTACACGATATCTCAAATCCTAGATAATCTGAGATAATTGAGACTGAACATGGCTCAATTCATTAGAAACGTTTGTTTTTGTCAAACTTGTTTCATATTCGTTAATAAATGGAAACTTGCAACCTTTTCATGGCGAGAAATTTTGCTATGCTGCTTAAGTCTTTTGTTTTCTCTGTTAATTTGCAGTGCATATGTTTAGATTTAACATTGTTTAACTTTTTTGTATCCCCTCAAAAGTATGCTATTTATTTAAACTTTTACTAACGTAATTTAATAAAAGTATATAAAGCATACTCAAGGGATTTTTTAAAAATAAAATTAATTTTATCTTTATTTGTTTTACTTTTATAACACGATTTATTATTTACAAACTGTTTAAGTCATAATTGATATTAGTACATTAATTATAACTGAGTCATTTCCTGTTATTTGTCTTAAGAATATAACAAAAATGTTAGAGGAAATAATCTAGTTTTTGTTAAAAAATTCTTTTGAAAAAAAGTTTAGACTAACAATATGAATGAAAAATAGCACTTATGACGTTTTAAATACTTCACTTAGATTTTATTCACTTAAATCACTTTTTATAGAAAAAAAATGTGTGTATGATTTTAAAATAATACATAATCATTTTAAACATATTAAAACAATTAGTTAAGATTGAAAATTAAAATAAATATTATACAAAATATTTATCTTCATTTTGACATTTTTCATACTGAAATGATATGAAATTAAATGAAATCATCAGGAGTAACTTTAAAACGTAAGATTTAAAATTGTTTACATTTAAATCAATCAAACAAAATCCAAATATAAATAATATAAATATAGCAGTCGCAACTACCAAATTGTTTTCACATACATTGATTAATTAGTGTAGGGTACAATAGAAATGAATTAATAAATAACTAATGAAGTTCAATTATTAAATGACATATGTATGGATGAACGTCAAATACTGGTGTTTCACAAAAAAAAAAAAAAAATTAAAATTAAAGTCGGCCGTGGCCGACCATATGAAACCAGTTATAAAAATAGAATTCATAATAAAGCATTTATGTTCAAGTGTACTTTGCCACCAATATATTTATTCAATTAATTGATGAACAACTAATTTTCTGAAAGAGACTTTAAATGACTTTACTTGGGGTAAAGTATAGACCGATCCTTATTAAATTTGGCGGATAAATTTACGTTTACATAAAATGTCTTTATGCTGAATTTGTTTTCGAAATTAGTCTTTTTAAGTGATTTCTGGAAATTTTAGTAATTTTATGATGATAACTTGTATGAAGCCTAGGGCCAAATGAGGCTCGATCATCAAGGTTAGTGTACAACATTGTTGATCCACCATTTTTATTTTTAACATAATTATGAGTTAAAAAGGCCAAATTGGAGCGTCCAGTTGTATTGGGGCTAGGTTAAGCATTGATCGATTTGAACCAAAATCAGGATTTACAGCTTTCGTCCTTGAGCCAAAAGCATTATGTGTCTCTGAAAATAATTTAAACCAAGTGATATACTTTAAGGTAGGTTTATGACCAATATTTTTGTGCGTTGCCAACATCAGCATAAACGTATAATATCTTCCCCACTATAGTGGTTTAGGGTATAAAAACTACTACAAAATGAAAATAATGATTTAAAATCAAATCTAAAACTAGAAGTTGACAACAAAATACGCAATTGAAACAATAAATTCCAACACAAACTTGAATGTCATCAGTTGGATATAAGAGAAAAAAATCATAAAATAAACTAAAACTCTTTACTCCATTAAATAAAAAACCATAAATAAAAAATAGCTCTTAAAAAGAATTACAAACGACCAAGTGTCATTTATTGATTGTTGACAGTAAATGGTTGAACAAATAATTAAACCCAAGTAAAGAAGATGTTTAAGCTTGATATTGATATTTTGAAAAACAAAATATTTTATTAGTGGCTAAAGTTAGATTAAAAAAATTCAACAAAAAAAATAAAAGGTTAATAGAGCAGATTTCGAAAAGCAAAAAAATGGTCAAATATAATATGATATTCTTAAAAAAACATATATAAAAAATTCTTAGCTTATAGTATTTATACAATTCTTAGTATATTGTTAGATAGATTGATAGGAGGATGCATTATTAATCACATCCAAAGAAATACACCACTATCGGGCCTGTATGCGCTCCTTTTCAGGGAGTAATACCTAAGAATGGATGTTATTTCCGGAATATCATCAATTCCTAGATACTTAGATCTAACTTACTAAGTAACTAAAACTTCTAGCTTTCAAGTTTCTTATAAACATTTTTAAATTTTAATTAATTATCATCAAATTAAAATAATACTTTTAAAGTATTCGGTTTTATTAAATTGGCTTGATGCCTCTTTCTTTAGACATCTTAAGCTTAAGTAGTCTTAGTTTTTAATATTTAGTTTTTATTTAAATATTATTTAACGCCTCGTTGAGTTTATAATTCAAACTAATTATTTAACAAATTTTTATTTCTATTTTTTTAATATTTTTCTTAAAGCATACATAGTTGTGGGAAAAACATTAAAAAAATATTTGCCCAAACGAGGAAGAGCTTTATTTCACATTTTAGTTTCTTTTTTTATAATTTTAAGTCTAAAGAATGAAGAAAATGAAATTTAATTGTTATCATAAATTGATACATTTATTATAGTTGTATTTTTGGTGGTGTGTATTTCCTACTTGAGTAAGAATGACGGAATAAGGAAGGGTTTATTTTGTTTTTAACTCAGAATGTTCTACATTAAGAATAATTTTAGTTTTTAAGAAATTTACATAATTTTGGAAAATGATTTACCAATGTAATAAGGAAATGCTTTAATAGAATTTATAATTAAATCATTTTAGTATATTTGCTAAACATGTGTAAAAAAATATATGTTGGACTCATTAGAAAAATTAGTTACGTTGATCTAGTTTGCGATTTGTAGTCATTAAAAATCAACGTGTGGCTGTTTTTTTTTCAGTAAATTTTATTTTTCAATTTTGTTGTTAATTTTTAGATTTTAGGCAACATGTTTTGGATAATATTATAATAGATTTTATATTGGTTAGGCCAACATATAACCACTAAACTAACATTAGTGGCTAATTTGTTAAAGGACCTCATTATTTTCCATAGTTTAAAAAAAACTTTCAAAACTTTTCAAACATTATTACCTTATTTGTCATTTTTAAAAATTATTTTGTAAAATGTTCATAATCTCCGATACCACCTTGATATTCCTAGTTCAAAGAACAAATTAAATTTTTTGTTTGTAGTTATAATTACACTTTTTAATTAATTCAATTTAGTTTTAACATTTAAAGTTCATTGAAGTTAAAATAATTTGCTTTAAACGTGTTTTTAATTTTAAAACATTATTTATGTCGTGTAAAAATACCACAAAATATTTTTGATTTAATAATACGAAACTAAAAACTAGTTTACTCCATAAACTAGAAAACATGTCTATAGAATTCAAAAGACTTAAGAAACATTCTCGAAAATAGATGATATGTAATACACAAGTAAAAATAAATAAAAAGATTTAAATCAATTCTTTTTTTAACATGTTCTTAAACCTACAAGTGAAATAAGTATGAATTTTGCGGTTTGTATTAATTTTAAATTTTTAACAAAAAAACGTTTTTTTTAAAAAAAACAAAATTTTAATTAAAACATGTTTAAAATTAAAAGAAAAAAATTACTCATTGTTAATTGTATTGTTTAATACTGCAATCAGCATATGTTATGTTATTAACTATTACATACTACATTTTAACTATATTTTATTTAAATATTTTACAAAAATTTTTATATGAAAATTAGCAAATATCAAAAACAAAAATAAAGAAATGGAATTGCTGATCTTAAAATTATGTAAAATAATAATGAATAAAATGACAGGGGTCATAAATAAATGAATACCTTACTGGAAAGTTTTCTTAATATAAAAACAGTGCTGGGAGTTATAAAATGTATGCGATCTGACACGTGTGATGATTGTGTATAGCCTTTTAATATGTCCAGTATACATTGATGACGTGTTCTATAACCACTTTTTGCCAGTTCGCCCAAAGTTATAAGCCGTTCGCTTATAAATGACGCTATCTTATACGTGTTTGGTATATTTAGCAACGGGCCTTAGTTGACGTAGTACTCATGTATATATCTGTAGTAGTTTGATATTATACTTTTGTCTAAACTATTCAAGAAACGTACAGATAAACATAAGCTTAAATTAGTCTAATCACACGTTTATAAAGTTAATGAGTTGTAGTTATTGTAAAACTCCATTTCTTGCCTTTGCGTCTTCTATATAACAAATAGCATCGATGTGATCTGTTGATCATATTCTCTATGTGGTATCTCCATTTTAATTTCTTAATCTGTTACCGGTATCTTCTCGGATAAGAGTATCTTTGTACATATTACAGAAGGAGCCTTCCGGTTTCCACCGATCATCCGTTTACATGTTCCTTATACTTAAAGTCTTTGTCTAGTATACTGTTTTTATCTAAGATTCTGTTCGAAGGTTTTGAGTATGAAAGATGTTAGGTTTATCGGTCGATAGGACTAAGGTTCTGTTCTGTTCTTTTCTCAATTCTCTTCTGTTAGGACAAATATGAATTTAGAGAATGTGTTTTAATCTGCAAAAGTGATGGAGAAATGAAATTTTCCTGCAGTTTTAAAGGGTGACCAATTACATCCTTAATCATGTCAGTTATAGTAAATATCTCTATGTTAGCCTCCCCTTCCTTCATTGTCTCATCCATATCCTACATTTATAAATAAAATTTGGAATATTTTTGAAATTAAAAAATGAAATTAAATACTAATATTGCAGAAGCCATGAAATAGTCTCCAATAAAATTCAACAAGTGTTTGTTTGTTTTTTCCATTGTGGTAAATTAGCTATTAGATATGCTTTTGCTCTGATAATGTCAATATAGTGAGTAACCTTCACTTGTGTAATTTGATTTGACATCTTATTCCATCGACCACAAACGTTATTGACAATTTTTTCTTATTTCGATCTGCACTTCTTCGCAATCAATGCCAATGCAGCAATCCCATGCTTGTATCAAGCTAAGAGGAAAAAAACAAACAAAAATATATTTTTCGTTTGCAATTTTCAATGCAAAGTTCAGTTTAATAATATAAAGAAAACTGAAATTTACACAATCTGATATCTATCTGGTCATTGCTGTTAGGTGGAGATAGCAATTAATTTATAGCCACTGATGTTTAACAAGCTGTTACATTTTCATTGTTCAAACTTAACCAGCGGTGTTTTGGTGTTCAAAACATCAGACACCAAGATTACACCAACCTCAACGGGGTCTAATAAAAAATGAATTGTGAACAAAAAATGTGATTTTTATGTCAAGTGCATGTGTAAAGAAATGTGTTAATTTGTTATAAATAAAACTTAAAAAAAGAAAAAAATAAAAAAAAAACAAAACAAAAGTTTTTTTAGCCATCCATGGCAGAAAGTTGCAACATCGTCAGTGAATAGGTTGAAATTTATACAAACATAATGTCACTACCTATATTATGACAGAATGACTGACTTACTAAATAAACTAGCTGACTGCCCATTTAACAACAAACAACAACTCATGGTCTAATTATAATTATTGTTATTATTTGTGACTAGTTTTTCATTTAAGGTTTTTTTTTTGTTCTCTGCTTACAAGTTGCCTTAATTTCATGTTTTATTCAGTGTCAGCGCTAGTTAAATAAGTTTAACTTTATTTTGACCACGAACCCTATTTACACATGCAAATAATAATAAACTAATTAATTAAAGGTTTTTCATTATTTGAATATGTATGTATATATAATTTAACTTAAATCCTTAAACACGCATGAGACTTTTTTTCATGATGTTTTTGACTATTTAGTAACAATACGAGGTTACTAACATTTTATTTGGAGTTTCAATTAAACAGAACTATTAGCCAAATAACTTGTTACAAGTTGTTTTATTTTAAATTTTATTTCTTTTCTTTTTATCTTTACTGGTTTTTTATTTAAACAATTATGTTTTTAATTTACTTTGAAGGTCGTTGCTAGCAAAAACAAGACACAACAACAATTTTAGGGAAAATAGCTGAAAATATTTATTTGAATTTGCATAAAAATACAAAAAATAATAAAAACACAAGTACAATGTTTGAATTTGTGTTAGATTTAAAGTCAAGTAATTGGCAGTAGAATGCGTTAATTGTGGGAATTTAAAAATTTATTATTTTTTTATTTTGGGTACAAAAACTAAAATAAATTTAAACTCCTATTGTCCACAATAATTTTCAAATTCTTTAAAAATCTAAATTTAAATTTTAACGGTTTTGTGTGGATTCTTGGAAAGATTTAATAAAGATTTATTTCTATTTCAGCAATGCAATTAAGAATTTAAGATTATTTCATAACAATGAAGTTTTACACGAAAAATAAGTGCAAAAACACAAATGTTTTTGAGTTGATTGACAGTTGTAGGTGGTCGAGAACAGAATTGGAGCCAGTGGGTAGAACCTCAAACTCAAAAGTTATATTATTTCTATAACAGTTATATTGCTATCCAAAGTTGCAACATGTAGAAAAGGTCGTATACTTTAGTTTTTTCCTTAATGGACGCACAGACAGACAGACGGAAGGATGGACGGACGGACAGTCGGACATAAGTAAATCGATTCAGAAAGTGTTTTTAACCGATAGCCGATATTTTTGGGTGTTACAAATATTAGCACAAACTATAGTGGTATGAAAGTATGAATTCTTTAACTATTGTTATGAATATTTGATTTTTTAATATAATTTTTGCCATCAAATTGTTTAAGCAATTTTGTTTGCGACGTTGAGATATTGTACTCATTAATCTAAACTGTAATTAAATATTTAGTATTGAAACTAAAATAATTTAGTTCAATATTCTCATTTATATTATTCTTTATGGTTTTAATTTCACATTTTAAAACATGGTCAAATTTAACGAAAATACTATAAAAACTCAAACTTTTTTCTACATTATGTGTTTCCCGAGAGAAGAACAAAAGCATTAATTTTGAAGACAAATAATGGAAATAAATAAATAAAAATCATTTTCAATTTAAAATTTTAAAATATTTCCAAAAAATTAGAAAAAAAAATTATTAAATGAACAAATGATCTTTTGAGAATTGAAACCTAAACATTTTTATCAGGTCATATGGCCACTGATTGCACTGTACATAAAACTTATAAAAAAGTTATTTGTTTTGAATTTAAAAATTATGTAAAATAATATAGTCCGATATATTTGACTATATGGTATCCTATGCCTGCTATATGGTTCGATTTTCATGAAATTTAGTTTATTTGTATACTCATAGTACTAAATTTTTCAAAATGTACCAATGAGTCATTTACATGCGCTAAAAAAATACAACACGAGCAGATGGTCGGATTTGTCTTAATTGACCCAGAAAGTCTTTCTGTATTATTATCACAAACATATAATATTCTCCCCACTATATTGGTGTTATCCTTTTTGATATACAAAATAGATTTAAAATCTTAAATATTTTTGAAATTTAATAAATAAGTACTTGAAGTGCAAAACCACAAATGAACTTCATAACCAAAAAGACTAATTCTTTGTTTTAACTTTAAATGGATTCTTGTCAAATATCTAAAATTGTTCACATCAAAGTAATATACCCTAGTGTCCATGGTCGTATTGTGGTGTGTAGGGTATTAAAAAATACGAAAAAAAAACAAATTGAGTCTTAATAAATATTTACCAAGGTTGCACGTAATTCTATGGAAATCAGTTTATGAGACAAAGTACAAATTAAAGCATAAACTTAAAAAAGTAGATCAGAAAGAAAACAAAAAAAAAACTTTGCAAAAAGAAAAAAAAAAACAAGAGCAGTGAGAACCTAACAAATCGTCTGTGGTAAAGTACTTGAACATAAATTATTTTGCTGCTTGTTTATATATTTAACATTAAAGTACTATTGGTTACCTTTTTCCACCGACAAACTACAATCCATTAATAGTTTTTAAAATGTCATAATACGTATTAAAGTCTTTAATTACAAGATTATGGTCAATTAAAAATGAGCAATTGCTTCGCATTCGATATATTGTAAAAAATACTAGAATATTTTTATAGTTTGTAATCTATTATCTACTACAATTAAAAAATAGCAAAAAGTTCAGTTTTTCTTTATAGCGATTTAATTGAAAGTAATTAATTGTTGTTGGGTCTATATAGTTATTAGGAAATGTTGCGATATCTAAAGGAAATGTTTATAAAAAATTTATTTGTTTTTGTTTTTGCCAAACATCTTTAAGTAAATTAAAAATACCTAAGGAAATCTACAAGCAGGTTTGTAAAAACTTTAATTTCTTATTAAATTCTTTTTTTTTGTATTTTAACGGAGAATTAAGTTAACACTCAGTTATTATTGCATTAGTTACACAACTATTTTCATATCCATTTTTTTGCTTATACTAGTTATATCCTGCACCACTTTAGTGGGATGTTTGTAACGCACAATAATATTGGTCCTATACCAAAATACCAATCTGCTCAGAATCATTTTCTGAGTCGATATAGCTATGTAAGTCCGTTCATCTAAACCTTATAATCAAACTGCAGGTCACAATTTTGAAGATACTTTAATGAAATTTGGTACATGTTCCGGTGACGAAGCCTGATGAAAATTGTTAACATTGGTTCATAATTTCACCTAGCCCCCATACAGATGAACCCGCCGAATTGGGGTTTTAAGTTCATAATTATGTTCAATATATTCGCATCTCGACAAAAAGCAGCAAAACTAAGTTCTATACTAGCCTTGATGACCCTCATGAACTTTATAATTATATGGCCTCATTTGACCTTAGACCCTATGAAAAAGCCATCTTTAAAATTTGATATAAAGTCCACACTTTTATTCAACAATAAGTACATATGAGACATGGTACATTTTATTTTTGTAACAAGTGAAGGGTATTATATTGTTGGCCTTGGCCGACTATAATTTCTTACTTGTATTAGTTTCGCGTTAAGTACAATAATTTTTCTTCGAAATTTTCCCCTTCGAAACTTGTTATGAGAAACCGTTATGGAGTCGATAATCCTTTTCTGGAACAGTTTTGAACCAAATTTTTAAACAATGTTTTTTGAACACATACGTTATTTTAAGACAACCAAAGAGTTTCATGGTTAAACATTAGCTAAATTTTAATTAGAGTAATATTTAAGCCTGGGACTACATACTATGTAAACCTTTGCTCATGATACAGCTCACAATTATAGAGATCATTTTATGAAATTTGGCGAAGTCTAGTCTACAGTCTAATCTATAGTCCAGTTTATAGTGTATTCTATGGTCTAGTCTATAATATAATTTATAGCCTAGTCTAAAAACTAGTATATAGTCTAGTCTATTGTCTAGTCTATAATGTAGCCTATAATATAGTTTATAGTTTAGTATATAGTCTAGTCTGTTGTCTAGTCTGTTGTCCAGTCTATAGTCTAGTCTGTTGTCTAGTCTGTTGTCCAGTCTATAGTCTAGTCTATAAACTAGTCTATAGTCGACTATAGTATAATCTAGTCTATAATATAGTCTATAGTCAAGTATTTAGTCTAGTTTAAGGTCTAATGTATAGTCTATTCTATAGAACTTTAACACTCAACAATTACTGTTTTTAAATTATTAATAACTTCCTAACTAACTGAGAAGTGTATTTACAGACTAAAAGGTACCACAACATGATTAAATTAACAAAATACAATACAAATATTTTTAACAATAACAAGTCACCCCTATAAATCAAAACATTAAGAAAACTCTCTTGATTAATACACCACAATTCACCACTGATCTTCCGCAATACAAACACAATATAAAAACTCTTCTACAACAACGGTTACACTTGAGCAAATCAACAAAATATACAAATCCAAATTCAATTCATAAAACAATCTCAGAATAACAACAATCTTATACTACAAATCTCAACTAAACAAACGAAAAGAGAATAAAAACAAAATAACAATAAACATGTAGTTTATATTAATGTTTTGTTTTTATTTTTATTTTTATACCCCCTATTAGCTATGAACAAACTACCGGCTGTTATACTCATTTTAGATGTACATTAATACTTATACTCATACTAAATATAAAAAAGCAAAAACTAATACATATGTAGTTGGTAGAGGTTGTAGATACTTTTCTTGTGATATTTTTTAGCGTATAAAATGCAAACTTGATCTTAGAATTGTTACAGTATTCCGGGCAATTTCAAAGTGTTCAAAACGGTGCCTACGAAATACCAAAAGTATTTAATTAACAATTTTTCCAATAAAAAATATTAATAGTGCAATTTTGTAAAGGAAATATTAATTATATTTTTAATTTTCAGATTTTCTAAAAATAAACGAATTTCTAGCGATTTTTCTACATTCAATTAAAAAAAAACAATCAGTGCAATACTTTTTTTAAGTGTATTAAAAAAATATATCGAAAATAAACATGTCTACCATCAGCAAAGTGATCATCCTTTTTGTAGCCTTAAGTGCCACAGGTGTTTATGCACGACCAGGTTATGCTGTGGATTATTATGTGAGTGAAAAAAAATAAATTATTTTAAAAGAACTAAAAAACCCATATACATACATATAAAAAGGACTTATTGTTTCAAAAATGTAGAATAATATTAAAAGAAGGTTGATTTAAAAGCAAAGTTAAAAGTGATACAATATGAAATATTAATCATTAAAATTAATAATAATAAAAAATATCAAGATTTTTAAAATTCATTTTAAACAATAAAAGAAAACAGTTTTAATATATTTAATACAATGAAACAAATTGTGTAAAACAAAATTTACAATTATTTGTTTATTTAAATGTAAAAAGTGTAATTTAAACATTTCAATAAGGCAACACATGGGACATTTTGTTTTGAAATTCTGTGGATTTATATTTAACTTATATGTAATTTAAATATCGCTTTTAAATAACATTTTTGACTCATTTGAAGACTTTGTGCTTTTGATTTTGTTTCAATATATTTTTCTTTAAGTTAATTAATTAATTTCTATTGTATATTTTTTTCTTTTTTTATCAATTCAATTATTCAATAAATAAAATAAAATATTTTGAGTTAAAGTACATATCCAAATAATATTAATATTATTTTTATTATTCAGGATCATCCCAAATATGCTTTTAACTATGGTGTAGCAGATCATACAACCGGTGATGTCAAATCTCAACATGAAACTCGTGATGGTGATGTAGTCAAAGGTAATTGAAGAAAATCGTCTCTTATTCGTTCTATATCTAGTAATTTAAACATTTTACTATTGCTTTTTTAGGTCAATATTCATTAGTTGAACCTGATGGCTCCATACGTACTGTAGACTATACTGCCGATCCCATTAATGGTTTCAATGCTGTAGTAACCAAGTCAGGACCCACAGTGCATGCAGTAGCGAAGCCAGTAGCTATAGCTCCTAAGCCAGTGGTAGCTTATCAGCCCGTTGTAAAGCATGTGGCACCAGCACCTGTTGTAGTAGCCTCTCCAGCTCCTTATGGTGAGTTAAATATAACAAAAGTTAACTATTTCAAGAGAAGCTATAGGTAGCACTTTAAAAACTCACTATTTAATATCCCCTTTCAAGTAAAAAAAACTCCCCCCAGCGAATTGTAGTTGACAAAATGCGTCACTTTCAAATGCCCCTATGCACTTTATATAGATTCTTAAAACCTCGTCACTATTTGAAACCCCTCACCCACCAGTTTTGGTTAAAAAAGAACACAGAAAATACTTAGCAAAATTTGTTTGCTTTTTTGCCATAATTCATGTTAATTATTATTTTAAAGATTTTTTCGTTAAAAACAACAATTAACATTTTCATACAAATGAACAGAAATAGAAAAAAATTGCATTGTCTTTCTTCTTCTTCTTTTTCATATTTATCTCTCTGTGCATTTGAAAATTTCCCACATTCACATTCAACGATGCAGGCATTGACACATATCGTATGTTGAAACTATTTCGACGTCATGCCAACTACAATAATGGTCAAATACTTAAATTACGTCCCGATAGTGAGAAGCAGCAGCAGGCTGTGGGTGTTGTCTATGAGCAAGATTATAATGATTATGGCCAAGGAATAGATAGATCTGATTATCAAGGAGATTATTATTGAATTTCTATATAACATGTTTTTTTCTAATTCTTTTAATAAATTTATTTAAATTTAAAACAAAAAACACCATAGCGAAATTAAATTCAAATCCAAGGGTAATGTGCTTTTGATAGGCCATCAAGTCAGTAAAACTGATATTCTGTTTTCATTTATTTAAATATTGTGGTAGTTTTAACATCAATGCTATTTATAAATTACCCCATCAAATGTTGTACAACCACCGTTAAAATCGATGACAAAGGTTGCAAAAAAACATAAACTGCAAGTAATGTAGCATAGCTATAAAAAATAGCAACAAAATATAACAATCATTTAGTTTTTATGGTTATTGAAATCATTTGATTTTGCAAAGATATTAAGGAAAATAACAAAAACTGTTATTGCTATTAATAAGTATGAAAAATAGATTTTGTTTAAAAAATGATTTAGCAATTTAATAAAGATAAAGATAATAAATAAGTTTCAACATAATATAGAGCAATTTGCTAAGGAACTTCAAATTTTATTTTATTGAGTTAGAAAACTGAAAAAAATATTGAGTCAATAGAGCAAACAAATGATTTAGGAAACAAGCGTTTATGATAAAAGAGTCAATATTTGTTTAATATTGTTATATGATGTAAATATTATCTTTTTGTTAAAGAATTTGAAATTAATTTCACCAACAGCTGAAATATTTCTACTTTTTAAAAAGGTTGGCTAAAAAAGAAAATTTTCGGGATATAAAGAACGCAAAATTTGGCGTTTTATTACCAAATTCTGATACATTTTTATATAATTTTTAGAGTTTATAATAAAAGTTAACGTGGTAGTTCACTGCTCGCAAACAGTCAAGTAAAGTCAAAGGCAATAATTATACTAAATATAGAAAATATACGTCTGTCTGATAAAGAATTTATTTTTGCATAATAATTCATGATTTCAAAAAGTTTAATTGAACAACTTGTGAGTTTGTTTCTAAAAGAAAAAAATCTAAAATAATTTATGAAAATTGTATGAAATATTAATTTGTTTTTATAAATTATTCTTAAATATTTTAATTATATTAAAAACAAATTAGTGTTTAGCCTTTAACTCAATTTGATTCACTTTATCAAGTTTGTAATTATTTAAATTGATAATATAGCGTGTTAAGAATTTTTAAAAATGAAAAATTCTATCAACAAGTCGGCAAAAGAAGCCATTGAATTAAACTCTTTTGAAACAATTAGAAAATTATAGAAAAAATTGTATTTTTTAATTGCGTGCATTAAGTAGCCTGATTTAAAAATTTGAACTTCAAGTATTTGGAATAATTTTAATTAAAATAAATTTTTACAATAAAAAAATATAATAAAATTTAGTTTAATATAAATTCAATTAATTTGGACTAAAACTATATAGTTTTAGTATGCAATTAACAACAACAACTCACATAATAAATAATGAATTAATAGCAAGTCTTCATTCCCGTATTTACATTCTAAAATTATATACAAAATCAGAACAATCTATATGACCACCATTAAAAAATACTTTAAATATATTTTACTTTCTTGTAGAAATGTTTTTATTAACCAAATTACATGTATATAAAACTGTTAATAATTCAAAAGCAAAGTATGAAATGAATACATTTTCAGCCTGTTAAATAAAAGACTTAAACTGTAGACTTGTTAACTAGCAGCATTAATAAAATTGCAATTAATACTCAACACAAAACAAATATAAAAATAAAATTTTAAACTATTTTAATTCTTTCATAAAGCTAAAACAAAAGACTTAAAAAACATGCTGAAAACATCAATGAAATATTTTAGTTTATCATAAGATTAAAAACAAACTCTAGTAAATTGTTTAAATTTAAACGATTTATAATTAACTATGAAAACTTTTTCTCAATAAAATACTCACAATTTAAAACAATTTTCAATCAACAAATAGGCACTGCAATAAATAATAAAAAAAAACTTAAAAAAAATCAGGTTAATTATATTCTAAAATACAACAATTTTTCCCACTAAAAACAACAATAAAGAAAAATAAAATCTAGTAAACAAAAAAGCTTAAATTACACAAACACTTTGCAAGAGTTGTGAATTTGCAAGTTGTTTTATTAGAAAAATATTGTAAAAAAACATTATGTTACAGATGCTGTTTGTATTTCTTTTTTCTTCTATTTCTATGCAAATATTTAGTATAATTTTCTCACTAGCTCTTGTGTTCAGATTTAAGAAGAAAAAACTAAAATCAAATAATAATGTAGATAAAACAGAAGATGCTGTATGCTTAATTTATGCAGCTTGTGATATAATTATTACGTATGCGACTTTTTCATGTACATACTTTTTTTGTTATCATGCAATATTTTTTTTTTTGTAATAAATATGAGGAGTTTGTATTAAAAATATGTATCAATAGCATATAATAGAATAAAGACATTATAAAACGATTAATATGAAGACGGGTTCTAAAAACTATTGTCCAATGGCCTCATTCATAGCAATTTATCAAAGGTTTATACAAATTTTGTTTTGTAAACCTATGAATAATTGTTATGAATAAAGCCTTTAATGTCTAATTAATAGTACTATTAAAAGTATTTTATATAACATTGCCCCTTTAAGTTTTTTTCTTCATAAAATTATTAAATAATTTCTTAATTATAGTTTACAATGTTTTTCCTAATGAATAATGCTTCTGTTTCAACACAGAGTCACAGTTATTATAATAATGTCATCACTTTGTTAAAATTTAAACAAAAAGCAAAGATCTAATACAAAGACATCATTGTAAGTCAATGTAGGCTGTTTGTTTGCAATTAAATTAAAACAATCATTATCATCTATTCAATAAAGTCTCTATATAGTTTTTCTTATTGTTCGTAACATTTTCAACAACGAAATGGTTGAGTAAGTTTTCAGCCAAATTTTCCCAGCTTATTATGCTGTGCAGTAAATAACAGCAGCAGTAACTGCTTTTTTAATTACATTACATGACTAAATTTCTGAACTATAAATTTATGTTAATATTAGCTTTATAAAACAGCTTTACATGTTCCCAAAAAATTAGCAAATACTTTATATTAATTATAACTTTAACACCTTAATTAATTCCCCCATAACTTTCATCTTTACTTTCAGTTCAAAAACAATATATTGCTCCCATTAATTACGATTATGATGATGCTTACTACAGCAATGGCCAGTATGAGTATATTCCTCAATATGGGTCATATGGTGGTGCTCATTATGGTGGTGCTGCTCATTATGGTGGTCATTCTCATTATACTGGACATTATTAGATTATTTGCATCAATGTTAAAGAATATTTTTTATTTAAATACTAGTACAACTGTTTTGTTAATTGTAAAAAAATAACGAAAACATAATAATTATGAAAATTTGTTTCTATTTTCTCTACTTTATTAATTTATGTATATTATTTTTATAATTTTATTATTGGATTTTTCTTTTTGTATAAATAGTTATTAAGGTGCTTAAGCCGCTATAAGTTTAATTTTTCTTTTTTTATTATATGACAAATTTTAGTTGTTAAGTCTTAAGAAAATTTGTGTACTAATGAAAATAATTATTTGTATAATAAATCAAAATGAAATTTTTATACTAAAGACATAAATGTGATTGAAATTATTTTGTAAGTTCTTGCTTACGGCACTAAAAGGCATTTCGTATTTAGAAAACTCGTTTTCTACTCTAACTTTTTGGTACTTACTCAAAAATTTATTTTTGGATCAAAATTGGATTTCTATAATATTTATCGATTATTTAAAAAGTATATTTTTTAGCATCACAATTAATTTATGAGTGATCACACATCCAAGTTGTTTTTTATAATATAATTCTAAATCTTTGGAGTTTGCAAGAAATGGAATTTCTCTTACTATTATGGAGATATGAGCAACATGCCTATGAACAATGAACATACATACATTGTCATATGTACATATATCAAATAAAATATACATATTTGTATGTTCGAGATGTATCCGAAAATGTTATCAAGATTTGTATTAAAAAAATTTAAATAAATACTGAAATTATAAAAAAATAATAAATAAAAAAGTTTAATTAATATATATGTAAAAAAATAAAAATGATAGATTTTGGTGATCGATCTGCTGCGATAAATTTAGTTTTCCATTTGATTAATTTCATTATAATTCTGCTTTAAAAATAATTTAATTTCGTCTGGCAAACTATGTTACACATATCTTGACATAAAAAAGCTTCAAAATATTTATTGTAAGATCGGTAATTAAAATTGATTTAACATCTTTATAATTAACAGAAAATTACTTTTTTCAGTGAAAATTATAACTCAAGGTTGTCTGCCATAGTATCTAGATATAACGACACAACCGCTTTCACGGAACACACAGAATAAGATAAAATATACATATGAACATATTTATATTTATTAATCTTAAAAATTAATTAAATCTTCTATAAAACAATGCAAATCAAAAATATGCCATATATAATTGCAAGTATAGTAGGCTAGGAATGAAAAAAAGAAATACTATTCTAATAAGTATATAAAATTATAAATGATAGTGAAACGTGGGCTGCATAATTATTAAAATGTTGATGACACAAAAAAGAATTGCAAAAAATATGTATTACAACACAATTTTATATTTGCAAAATAACAAAAAAACTAAAATGCTATTAATTTACATACAAATACTTTTTCTTAACTTCCTGCTAATTGGTAAAAATTTATGAGACCATTTCATTTTCATGGTCTGCAGTTTTTCTTTGTGTTTTATTTTTCTTTTTTTTAAACGAGGCAAAGAAAATAAACAACTTGAACCCATTTTCTTATGTTGTTATCAATTGCACAAGTTATACCTGAACACAGTGTCGCCAGATCTGAAAATTTGTCTTCAAATTGGGGATTTTATGTTTAATTTGGGTACAAGTTTTCGTGGTAGAGATTAAAATTTAAATATTTTGAAAAGGTTTTCGTATTTGTGTAATGAAATAACTTCTCTAGAAACAACTCCAGTATGTACCCATATGTGGGGATTTCAAGTTTTATTTTGGGACGCCATCATCTTTTAAATATGTACAATTAGAGCTTTTGATAGCTTTTGATATAACAGCAAAAATTAATTTAAAGTTCAACATGGTTTTAAGTTGTACTTAAATTTAAAAACAAGCTTTGTACGTGAAGAAATATGTATTTAAGATGTAGTTATATATATATTTTTTTAAAGCATACCTTAAGGCAAAAAATATTAATAACAAAAGACTTAAGCAGCGAACATTTTGTTTTATATAAAACGTTTTTTAACATAATTATGCAGTTTTTTGTCATTTACTTTACTTTCTCAGTTTGTTTTTTTTTTAAGTTCATAGTATAAAATTTTTATAGGGTCACAAGTTAAGTTTATATCTATGTACTTAAAAAACTATTATTACTGTTTTCAACTTTTTACTCTTGTAAAAAAGTGTTAGTGAAAATAAAGTTAAATATCTCTCTACCATTCTGTTTTATATTTTAAAAGTGCAATTATCTATTATTTGTTGGTAATACCACTAAAAATATTATAATACTATCAGTTCCGCTTATGTATTGCAACCAATATTCAATATCAATTAAATTATTAGATGAAAAAACCCCTTTACTAATTAATTATCATCTTTGTGTCATTAATTTTACATTTAGCATGCTCTTATGGTCGCAATCAGTATCTTTGTATAGAAATTCATATTTCATTATTCAAAGTGTGTGATTGAAAACAAAATATTGTAAACAATTTTTTTTCAGCAGAAACGATTGTGGTTAAGTTATAATAAAAATAAAATATAATTATATAATATAAAATATTTAATACTTAAAGTCTTTTTCGTTTGCAATCAATGTTTCAGATTTTAAATAGTGGTAATTTTTTCAGCGGTTGTCGAGATATAACATTTAGGTGACATGAATTTTCAGGTAAACAATAAGTAAAATTTATAATTTTTTTCTTAAACGACTAAAACTCATTTTTAAAATGAGATTAAACCTTATTCGTTAGTTTGACAGTATGTTAAAATATAAGTTAAGTTTTAAACTTATACTTATTTCAAAAAACTACATATTATTTGTGTTACTCATATATATTTGTGTAACAAACCTCAACAGATTTTTTTATATTTTCTCTAATCGAAATTCTAAAGTCAAAATAATTATCTACTTAAATTTGATTTCTAATAATATTAATTGTCTACCTTATCCACTTATTACAGATAAACCCCACTCTATCTATAACAACAAATAGAATAACACACTTAACACATTAACTCTTAACAATGTTGCAAATCCAATCATTTTTATTTTTATTTTATTGCTTTCGTTTAAATAGATCATTATTATCAAATTTCATACTTATTTAATTCATTCAAATAAGTGTCTGCAATATGTTAAGCATAGGATAATAACAAATAGTCATAATATTTTATTAAAAAATCTATTATCTTAATTAAAAAAGCAGCAAACTGCGAGCGTAGGTTAGCGGCATAAAAAAACATTTCCCACATATGAACTTGTGCCCAGTTATCAGGGGGATGTCATGACAGGTTGTTGCTGTTGTTCATACTAATGAACAATAAAAAAATCTTGTTTTCAGAATTTTCTATCAGCAAATATTAAAATCTAGTTTTTCTTAAGTTTTATGTTCGATTTAAATCAATGGTAGCAATTTCAAGCTTTATTTCCATTAAAAACTCTTAATACATTATAATATCTCTTAGAAAGGAAATACGTTTGGCTACTTGGTTTAATCAGAGTATTTTGCCAGAGCTTTGGCAATTTTGTTCTGATTTTGTTTGCTACCATTTCATGTTGTGAACTAAAAAGCAACCTGCTTTTTTGTTGTAATTTATAAAAAGAAGTTATAACTTCAAAGTGTGTTAGAATAACAAGGTATTAACAACAAATTAAATAATTTGTAACAAACGATTTTACCTCTAATTAGTTAATAATTTAATAAAAATAATGGAATAAATTTTGTAATAAATAGTATTAATTGAACATAATTTTTTCCCAAAACCAACATTTCCGTTTTTTCGTAATTTTGCAATAAATGTCCATAACTATTTACATACTTTTTAGATCATTATCATATATAAACAAAATTTTTGTGATAAATAAATGAAAAATGATTTTCCAAAGAAAATTTAAATATTTTTTTAACAAAATATTTGTAGGGCAATATATATTCGTTATAGCCTAAGTTTAACACTTTTACTAAAATTTGCATTAAATCTCAATTAATTCACAATGCATTTGTTATAATTTAAATGCATTTATATGTTAATTTAGTTTTGTTTCTAATTTGAAATATAATTTAAATACATTTTAAATATACAAATCTAAATAAATCACATGTCAGTCGACGATATTTTATAGAAGAATTTCATTTTATAAATATATTTTTGTTTTATAAGTTGAATGTCAAACAAAAAATATGTTATACATTTCAGAATTAAAAATTATAATTTATACCTACATGCAATTAACTAGTACAAACGAGGGTAGGGAGAAAAGTTGTGGAGTAAAATAATGTAGAGTATAACTGAACTAGAACTTTGACATTTTATTAACGTTAATAGACCGCCTACTTTTATAATAATTCTACAGTTTTTTCAACAACAAAAATAAATAAATAATATTTACTGTTTAGTTTTTAATTTCTATGCGTTTATTCATATGTAATTTTGTTAATCAAATTCCCTGCAGGTGATAAACATCATTTATAAACTGTTAATATTTTTTAAATAAGTATTTGTACTATATACTACATATGATTTCTACGCTGAATAATAATTATAATGCTTATGATCGTTTACTATTGCAATGCATTGACTTGAAGTACAAATTGTCAGCAAAAATGTTATTTTAACGATCTAAGAGCTGTGAGCGGTTTATCTGATCTGTTAACCTCTTGTAATTGACTACGGTTAAGTTTGTAATTTATAATTAATTTGATTTGTTTTGTTTTGTGACTGCTCACACCAACTAACTGACCACCGTCTAACTGGCAGACAGTCAAACTGACTAATTTAAAAACAAGCAAAATGTTATAAGATGAAGTTGAGATCAAAACTCAATTTCAAGGTTAACTGCAACATAAATTCTTCTTAAAAGAAAAACCATCACATCGTTCATTAGATTGTTGTAAAATTATATTTTACACGTTTGGTATTTTTTGTAATAAAAGTAAAGTTTTAATATGTTTTTAATATTATTGGAACATGGGGATTTTCCACTAGATAACAAACATAAATTGATGTGTTTCTCTTTGTAAGTTAATTCAAATAGATAAAAAAATATTCATAAATCAAACAAATTATGATTAAGTAAAAAATTAAAACACTTATTGATTAATAAATACTTGTATAAATAATTAAACATTAAACATGGTATGGCAGGTATTTTATCAAACGGTTCCGTTAAATAATTAAACATTATTATTAGCTGATACTTTGAAAAATTCTAAAGCAAAAACAAAGGTATTTAAAGAGAATTTAAGTTTAATTTTTAAACACAAAACTAAAATAGAAAAAAAAGTAATTAGAAATAATTACTATGAAACTTATTCGAAAGAATTTAAGTGAACAAATAGAAACTTAGAAAATGTATTCATCGTTAACCTGTGAAATATTTTTGCTTGAAAAACTCTTAAACATATTATAATTTTTGATAAACAAAATTATATATTTATGCATATAAATTGATTTTATTAACATTTATTTAAAATAAACTAATTTATAACACTTGAGAAACACCCACATCTCTCACTGGCAGAAAAAACTGCAACAAAACATATTCCGTCACGTTTTCGCTGTTTATCAATTAATATATAACAATCAATACTATTGTGCAAACTATATATTTTTGTTTATCACAAACAATGTTCTCACTAATAATAATTAAATTTTAATAATTCATTTCTGATTTTTAATTACATTTTAGATATTTATCCATCAACTAAACATATGTTCGATATCACCGCACCGCGTACTGATTCGAAAGAACTACAAAAGAAACCAGTAGCATGTTTAGATATTTGTATCTATTCGATATAATAAATATTTATATAATTAAAATAATAAAAAATAAATGTATGTAAATTTATATTTTGGTATGAAAATTCCATAATAATTAAATACGTTTATGATAAATTAATAAGGTTAATTGGTAACAAATGAAAATAACATAAATTAAATGTAAAGTGTACAACAGTACTAACATAGAATTAAATTGAAGCTGTTTGTTGGGTTAGTGAAAAAGTTATTATAATGAAATGATGGAAAACGGTTTATGTTAAAATTGTTGTTACTTTTGAATTTTCATAATGTTTTACTTGTTACGATAAAATTAAATTAATATATTTATATTTGTTTAATATTTTATTATACTGAATTTCATCGCGCTATTATTGTTTATAAGTGAATTTTCAATAGGGTCAAAGAAAGATCATCCAAATATGTTGAAAATTGCGACCCGTGACTTGCACACAAGCTTTATATTGACTACCAGATTAACAATTCTAAGCCCATTGGTGGTATACTTTATTGTGCGTCACAAATATCACATTTTTTTTGGAAATTCCGCATTGTTCGATATCATGAAAAGTGATAATGACTCAACCTACTTGTTTCTCTTAGGCTCATAAGAGGTTTATATTTAAAAACTTATGAATTAATTTCATCGCTACTTTATCAGTCATTAGCGAAAGTTAGCCGACCAAAATTCCATGGATCTTATTCGATTGTATTCCGTAAATAGTTTTAGACAATAGTTGTGTGTTGTTGCTAACTTTCAAAGGCAATTTCATATAAATTTTAAATTTATAAACGAGTTAATGTGTTTCATCCAAATCAAATATAAAAATACTAATATCAATTTATTTAAGTTAAATAAAAAACAAATATTTTTTATTAAAGAAAATAACAAAAAAAAAACTTTTTCAAGAAAATATAAACAACTTCAAGATTTCGCTGATTATTTCTGTGGAGTGATGCCAAGTCAGGTAGTGTTCATTTTGTTTCTAACTTTGAGCGTTAATTTCTGACAAATCAACCAAAAGTCGAAACATTGATTTTCCAGATAGTTTTAGTAAATAACTCATATCTACTCAAGCTTGCTACTAGATGAATGAAAACAAACTCAAACTGAAGAATAATATAAATGGAAATCACTTTACAACTTACCCAATGAACGATTAATATAAATATTAGTAATAAAATATGTTGGCAACTCATAAAACTGCAATAAGAACACCCAGAATTATTTTTATGAGGGTATATACATTATACATTTTTATTAAAAATTATTTTATTTTTTTTTTAGTTTTGGGATTTTTGTAACGTCAGCTGTCATTAAATTATAATACCGCCATAAATAGTATTAATGACCCACTATTTAATATTTTAAGTTATTGCTTAAATAAAAAAAGTAATTTCATGGCGTAAATAATTTTTTACCAAAAATCTTCATTAACAAAAATCTTGCAAATTTTTACTAAAAAAGTATAGTTATCTTTAGGTTATTAACCCTTTAGGCTTTATTGTGAAATTTTTTTCATTTAAAACTAATTGTGCTTAATTTATTTGTAAATTACTGTGGTTAACTTGATTTCTTACTTTGCTTTTAGTAAAATAGAGCAAAACTTCAAAAGCTAATGATTGCCGCATGGGCTTAATTAACAATTGGTTAGGATTATCTAAATTATTTTTTTAACAATGTTTATCTATATTTTTCTGCACGATATAAATAAAAATGAAATAAATATGACATACAATTGGGTCTTTAAGTACAGAATATACTTACTATTACAGATTTTATAAAATATATTAATTATTTTCATAGAGCAGCTATTTATCAAATTATATTAAGAATCACATACAAATGAAGTTATCGTTGTAAAATGGTAAAAAAATAATTCTATTATTTGGTTTTGCTCTATCATATGATGCCTTACACCGGAGGGTTCAATAGGGGGCTTTGCTATGTAATGATCCATTTACCATAATTAACTATTTTAAAACAAACAATATGTCGCATTCAATTTTATTGCTGATATATTTATAAGAATTATTAACATTAAAACTTTTTGTTTTATTTATTTTAATGAAAATCATTAGGCTACGGACCTTCATAATGGCGATCAGCATTTTGAGTAAGTAAAATAATTTATTTATTTGTTATATATTAATGTATAACATTGTTAAGACTTTGTCTTTTACTACTTGTGTACTGTTAATTATTCCCTACACCACTTTAGTGGGGAGGGTATATTGGGCTTGTGCTGATGTTTGTAACGCATAATAATATTGGTCCTATACAAACCTTTAAGTATACTAATCGGATCAGAATCATTATTTGGGTCGATTTAGTATGACCGTCCATGTAAACCCTGTAATCAAACTACAGGACGCAATTTTGAAGATACATCAATGAAATTTGGTACATGATCTATTGTCCCAGGGACGAAGCCTATTGAAATGGTTAAGATCGGTCCATTATTTCACATAGCCCCCATATATTTCACATAGCCCCCATACCCGCCGAAAAGGGCTTGTAAGTTCATAATTATGTTGAATATACTCATATCTCGACAAAAGGCTGCAAAACCAAGTTCTATACTAGACATGATGACCCTCATGAATTCTATAATTAAAGGACCTCATATGACCCTAGCCCCAATGAAAAGCCCCCATCACAATTTCACTTAAATGTTTCAAAATTTTATTCAACAATAAACTGTTAAAGTATATCTGAGGCAAAGAACAACCAAATCAAATTTTTTTTTGTAAAAGGTGTAGGGTATTATATGATCGGCCTCGCCCGACTATAATTTCTTACTTGTTTTCTATGCAATTATTCAAATTAAATGATTATGTAAACTAAATAATACTATTCCTTTAAATTGTTTTAAGTTTTTTCCATTCTTCAGAAGAGCAATTTTTATATTATATGGAAAATTTTTCAAATTTAAAATTTTTTGACCACACTAATTTTATTCTTATCATCAAAGTAAAAATAAATATACCTACATAAACAATTATATGAATAAACTCTTAGATAATTCTTTTTATTAATCTGATGTTTATACTTAATTCGAAATGAAAGCAATCCTGATGTAAATAAAATTCAATATAATTTTTAATTAAACTTCTAAATCTATCATCCTTAGAGCATTAAATTGTTCACGTTTCTTTAAATTAACTATTACTAAAAAAAACTTTAATCTAAAAAATAACTTACATACACATGCCAGTCAGTTTTAAGTGAACAGAATTCATAAGTAATTGTTACAGTTCACTTTATTTGATTGTATTAATTTTACATTGTATCTTATAAATTGAGTTCACAGATAAATATCTTTGCAGCAGGCTAAACAAATAAAAACTGAAAATAGAGAGAAACAAAAATAATAAAATAAATAAACATCACTTTTGTTTTCAAACACCCACAGTATAAAGTTGCGGTTTATACATAAGCTGCTTATGGCTTGTCTCTCAACATTTATTTAAGATGCAAAAGAAAATCTAGAAGATACAGGCCATACATACAGACTGATGGACGGACAGAGCCTCGTACATTTAGTGAAATACAAATTTATGATGTTGCTTTGACAGAATGATAAGTGGAATGAATGTTGTAAACAAATCATATCATCAAGAGATCAACTCGAATTTGTTGTTTGTCTTTCGTTTAGGTTAATCCAAAGATTACAAATTAAAATATCTTTGTAAATCGTGTGTAAGAATTAAATTGCATATTAATTACAACCAGAGTTTAAATATTAGTAAATGCTTTTATATTTTTATTTTTGACTTTGCAATAAATATGCATTTACCTCATATTTAAAAATATGCATATTTAAAAAATGGTTCTGTTCAAAATATTTCTAGTATTTTTGCTAAAAATATTTACCCATACAAACTATTGCATATTATAGCTTACAGACAAATATAAAATGTTTTCATTTACAATATATTACGCAGCAACTCGCTAACATATTTATAATACCCACATATATGGCATATGGCTTGCCTATAATATTAAAATATTTTCCTACACAAATTATTCGAAGTCAACAATATTGAAGCCATGCAAGCAGTAATATACGAACATGAAATGCACGCAAGCAGAGCATATATGTGCCGACGAAAACACGAAACAAAACGATAGTCGCGACTATCAGGTTACAATATTTTTACTATCAAACTTAAATATTATTTACTATAGGAAATGACTTATGGTCTAAAATTTAACATTTCATGTTGAACTTGAAAAATTATAAAATGTGAAAAATGTATGCAAGATATAACCAAATTTTATTTAGAAAATAATATAAAACGTTTATATCTATGTATGTTTTATGTATATTATGGGAAAAATGTATGCATGAAATAACCAAATTTTAATTAGAAAATTTTGAATTGAATTATTGAATGTATGTATTTATTAAATTTATGTGTAATTTTTATGTGGAGTATTAAAATGTATGTATTTGTATTGATTGTAATATAATTAGAAAAAAATTATATAAATTTTTAGAGGATCACATGAATGTAAAAATACATATATTCAAATATGTATATACATATGTATGTAAAAAATTGTTTTTACAGGCTATATTTAAACATATTGTTTGTAACAGGATGATAAATTCAATATAAAGCAAGAAACACTAACAATAAGTTTGTAAACAGGTAGTGTCTATGAAATGATCAATAATGAAGGAAATTATGTATAGGTATTTTAGAAATTTGTAACAGGATGGCAGAAAATTAAGAGGGGACATGAAAACATAAAAAGTTGTTTTTGTAATTTTACATTGTGAAGGTTAAAACAACAAAAATGTATGAATGTATTACATACATATACATGTATGTTTTTCATATGCATGTACATTAGAGTGCTCCAAAAAAACTAAGTTTCGACCGCCCCCCCTAAAATTGTTCTACGGGTTATAAAAATAAGTCGTGTAAAAATTTAGGTCAATAGGACTACGTTAACTGGTGCCGCGACGGCTCTAAAGTTTGAAGATGCATTTACAATGGGAAAATATGCATTTTTTCAGTTTTCACAAAAGTTTTGTCATTAAATAATTTGTTTTGTATTTTATTGTCAAAGAATCGTAATGTACACAGAATTAGCGTTACAAAAAGACAAAAAACACAAAAATTGGTTGAAAAATGTAAAAGTTATTAAAAATTTCCCAGGCCATTATCGTGTCTCAGAGCACTTGAATTCGAAATGTGATAAAAATATAAACATATTTTTGAAAATATTTTAATAAAACAATTGTGTTACTTAAAATACATCTGTAGTTACTTGAATATGAGTTTTTGTCCTTATAGAATAACGTAAACATGTTCTCAGCTATGGTCGAAAAATTTTGATATTATTAACGGTCGTTTCAAAATTCAAATTTTAGTTTTTTTGATACTTTGTTAAACAAATTTCAATATTTTTGGGAGAACTCATAGGGATTTATGGACAACAGATTAGGGAATAAAACAGTAAAAAAAATTAGGTCAATACCTCTTATAGTTTGCCTGTACCTGCAATTTGAATTCAGCGAATTTCGAGAAAAACTCATTTTTGTGTAATATTTTGCAAAATTAGCCTTTTTATTATATTTTTGTGTATTTTAAATGAAACCTTTTGTAAATTTATTAGTCCACATATTTCTGAATAAAAATCAAGAGTTTCGTGCAATTTGGGAGGAAATTATACTAAATATACGGAAAATAATCAAAATTAATCCTTAAAAATAATCAACTAATTTTTTGATTAATTTTGATTTTTTTTGATTATTTTCATTAGTTCCAATTAATCCCTGAATTTTTTTGATTATTTTTAATCGTAATAAACAATTAATTAAAAAAATTGAAATAATCGTTAATTAATCATTAATTTTACCTATTTAATAAAAATAATCTAATTAATAATGATTACGATTATTAATCATTATTTTACAGCTATGATTTTAAGTAATACAATTGTTTTATTAGAATATTTTCAAAAATATGTTTATTTTCATATCACATTTCGAATTCAAGTTCTCTGAGACACGATAATGGCCTGGCGAATTTTTAATAACTTTTACATTTTTCAAGCAAATTTCAACAAATTGTTTAATTACAAAACTTTTGTGAAAACTGAAAAAATTACATATTTTCCCCTTGTAAATGCATTTTCAAACTTCAGAGCCGTTGCGGCAGCAGTTAACGTAATCCTATCGACCTAATTTTTTGCACGACTTATTTTTATAACCCATAGAACAATTCTAGTGGGGGGACGGCCTGTAGGATAATTTTTTTTCCTTCAAACAAGCTTGGAGCACTCTAATGTACATATACATATGTCACATTTCTATAAATTATTATTACATACTCTCAATTATCTTACAATAATGAATGAACAGGCGCGAAGAAAAAAATATATATGTAGGTGTTAATAAATTTGCATATGCCATTGCCAACCTTTTGAATTTGCATGAGAGAGACTAAATAATAATGATATTTCTTTCCTCTTCTCTCCACCACAAATTCAAGTAAAGCAAAAAAAAGGATTTTGCGTAATCCACCGTTATGGAATGTGCGTGAAAAGTAGGAAAGAAAAGTGCTGTTACAGGTCATTTTTATGACAAATGTGTTTTTTGTTATTGTTTCACACATACATACATACATACATACATACATACATACATACATACATACATACATACATACATACATACATACATACATACATACATACATACATACATATGTATATTTATAACTGGTGTATATATGTATGCATATTTTATTATTACATACTCACAATGATCTTAAACAATAATGAATGAACAGGCGCGAAGAAAAATATACATAGAAAAATATGCATACATACATATATACACCAGTTATAAATATACATATGTATGTAAGTATGTGTGAAACATTAACAAAAAACACATTCGTCATAAAAATGACCTGTAACAGCACTTTTCTTTCCTACTTTTCACGCACATTCCAGAACGTTGGATTACGCTAGGTCATTTTATGCTTTATCTTTGAATTGGTGGAGGGAAGAAGATATATACGTGTGATGCAAAAAAACATTCGTCATAAAAATGACCTGTAGTAGAACTTCTCTTTCCTACTTTATCATTTTACGCACATTCCTTAACGATGGTTTACGCAAGATCCTTTTTTTGCTTTACTTGAATTTGTGGTGGAGAGAAGAGGAAAGAAATATCATTATTATTTAGTCTCTCTCATGCAAATTTAAAAGGTTGGCAATGGCATATGGAAATTTATTTACACCTATATATTTTTTTCTTCGCGCCTGTTCATTCATTATTGTAAGATAATTGGGAGTATGTAATAATAATTTATAGAAATGTGACATATGTATATGTACATGCATATGAAAAACATACATGTATATGTATGTAATACACTCATACATTTTTGTTGTTTTAACCTTTCACTATGTAAAATTACAAAAACAACTTTTTATGTTTTTATGTCCCCTCTTAATTTTTTGCCATCCTGTTACAAATTTCTAAAATACCTACTTCATTATTGATAATTTCATAGACACTACTGTTTGCCTGTTTACCTGTTTACAAACTTATTGTTATTGTTTCTTGCTTTATATTGAATTTATTTCATATCATCCAGTTACAAACAATATGTTTAAATATATCCTGTAAAAACAATTTTTTACATACATATTTGAATATATTTTTACATTCATATGATCCTCTAAGTATTTATATAATTTTTTCTAATTATATTACAATCAATACAAATACGTACATTTTAATACTCCACATAAAAATTACACATAAATTTAATAAATACATACATTCAATAATTCAATTCAAAATTTTCTAATTAAAATTTGGTTATTTATTTCATGCATACATTTTTCCCATAATATACATAAAACATACATAGATATAAACGTTTTATATTATTTTCTAAATAAAATTTGGTTATATCTTGCATACATTTTTCACATTTTATAATTTTTCAAGTTCAACATGAAATGTTAAATTTTAGACCATAAGTCATTTCCTATAGTAAATAATATTTAAGTTTGATAGTAAAAATATTGTAACCTGATAGTCGCGACTATCGTTTTGTTTCGTGTTTTCGTCGGCACATATATGCTCTGCTTGCGTGCATTTCATGTTCGTATATTACTGCTTGCATGGCTTCAATATTGTTGACTTCGAATAATTTGTGTAGGAAAATATTTTAATATTATAGGCAAGCCATATGCCATATATGTGGGTATTATAAATATGTTAGCGAGTTGCTGCGTAATATATTGTAAATGAAAACATTTTATATTTGTCTGTAAGCTATAATATGCAATAGTTTGTATGGGTAAATATTTTTAGCAAAAATACTAGACATATTTCGAATGGGAGCAATTAAATATATTATATTCATAAAATATATTTATATTTTAATATTACATACGTATGCATAGGAGAAAATATGCATTTTGGTTACTAATATATTAGTAATTTTAATCACTGATTACAACACTAACAAATTAAGGCGCTATAACACGGATTTAAATTTGTAGTTTTTTGTGTTTAATGTCAATTTATTTTTTCATATCTTTTTTTAAGATTTAAACGATGAGTTTGTTAAGAAGATTTGTAGGTGAGTTGCAGATTCTTTTAGTCTTTGAGAATTGTAATTAACTAATAATGTTTAAGTTGTTGTAATTTAGAGGTCGAATTTTTGCAAGTATTGCAGTTTCATGGATATCAAAGAATATTAAATACATATGTATTTTAAATAAACATATTTTATTAGAAAGACAAAAAGTTTGCAGCATTTATTTAGATGTCAATAAAGAAGTTTACTGGTCATTCCAGTATTATTACAAATGTTATCACTTTTTATAGATAGATAGATAGATAGATAGATAGATAGATAGATAGATAGATAGATAGATAGATAGATAGATAGATAGATAGATAGATAGATAGATAGATAGATAGATAGATAGATAGATAGATAGATAGATAGATAGATAGATAGATAGATAGATAGATAGATAGATAGATAGATAGATAGATAGATAGATAGATAGATAGATAGATAGATAGATAGATAGATAGATAGATAGATAGATAGATAGATAGATAGATAGATAGATAGATAGATAAATGGATAGATAGATACACCATTTTTATACCCTACACCACTTTAGTGGAGAGGGTATATTGGGTTTGTGCTGATGTTTGTAACATACAAAAATATTTGTCCTACACCCACCATAAAATATACCAATCGGATTAGGCTTATAATTAATTTAAATGATTTATTATGTCAACAAAAGTTTTATTGAACTTTAAATAACACTATCGATTTTTGTAATGATCGGGCTTCATTTGACCCTAACCCGTATACAAAGTCCCCTTCAGAAAATTACTTAAAGGTCAAAATTCACTTTCAAACACTAATAACACTTTTAAATTCTACGTAAATAATATTGAAATATAATTAACTCCCCCTACCAACATTTATAAGGATAGGGGAGTATTTTGCCCTACTCCCATTTGAGCCCTTTTGTAAAAAATCTCTTTTTTTACAAAAAAAAAAATAAAAATATTTCGAAAAACAAATCAAATGCTTAATTTTTTAAATAATCCCCATTTTTAACATACATACATACATACATACATACATACATACATACATACATACATACATACATACATACATACACACATACATACATACATACATACATACATACATACATACATACATACATACATACATACATACATACATACATACATACATACATACATACATACATACATACATACATACATACATACATACATACATACATACATACATACATACATACATACTAACTGGTGTAGGGTATCATATGGTCGGCTACGCCCGACTATACATTCATACTTGTTTCAAATAAAATTACGTATGGAAATTTTGTTTTGTAAACATTTTATGAAATGAAATGTTGCTTCCGAATAAGGGGAAGATCTATAAATAGGCAAATATCTAGTATTTTTTTGAACACTTTATTGTGCAGCTGTTTTAAAATGGCGATTTCTTAATCTCCCTAAAAGAATAGAACGTAACTTACGTAGAAACACGAAAAATATTTGTTACTTTAATTAATAGGTCATGTTATCTTTACAAATATTTTATACTAAAATTTCATCTTATTTATGAATATCTAAGAGACACATGCAAATATCTTGTCATTTAAATTGAGTTTACATTAAAACAAATATAAACATAGCTTATTATTCTACTTTTGTGGCATAACACCACCACCACCGCCATCCTCTGCTATTTTCTTAAATTTGAAATGTTAAAGCCCTTCTAATTTTTTTAGAAACTTCTTGTATTTGCTAGTACACTAGTATTTTATTGTTTCGGTATTTCTGTATACTTATTAAAACTAAATATATATTTTTTTTATACATTCTGTTTTTATGCTCTCAAATTCAAACAAATTGCACGAATTACCTTCAAATAAAAAAGAGTGCAGTATAATGTGCAACGTTGAGTTGGTGTATGTGCACTGCAGCTGTACACATGCAACATTACAACAGCATTGTTATTGTCACATCCCATTATAAAATAAAAAAGCAAACATCAAGAAATATTTATTTATTCATGTATTTGTTAGAGAAAAAAAAGTTCTGTAATATGTATGTTAGTTAGATCAGGACAGTAGAGGTATAAAAACATTTCATATAATATCGAATTAAATCTTATATGGAATTCTACACATTTTAATAACTTCTTAAAAATTAGCTATAAGACTGATGTTAACACTTCAAAAGTAATTAAACATTTAAACGATTTTAGAAATAACGTACTTAGTTATTTCAACAAAATTTTAAAATTCTATAAAACTTAAATTAATTTAAGTGTCAATCACTGCTGAACTTAGATAGTATTAAATCAGCAAATAGTTGTTGGCAAATGTTAAATCTCCAATTATAAATTAATTAAATAACACCGTGGTTTAATTATATACTATATATTTATTTAGTATAATAAATTCCAAAATGATTCCATTCTTTATAATCGCTCTAAGAGGACAACAACTACAACAACCATAGCGCCGTATTCAACTGATCTAAACTGAACTGCACTGCATTGTAAAACGAACAAAAAATTTGTACAACATCTTCTTAAAGGTTTGGTATGAGCAAACAACAACAACAGTAATAGCAACAAAAAAATTAAACTGAATAAGAAAAACACATTTGTTTGTAGTATTAAACCTAGATTTTTCAGTATTACACATAAATTTGAACGTTCACCATAAACATTTTAAGTTTGGCATACGTTAAAATAACATCATCATACAAAACTAACGCAACATTTTTCTTCTAAAATCTAACATTTTAGTTCAATTGAAGAATATTTTCGATTTTAAATTGGATTCACGAAAAAATAAAAAACGCCGATTAGACAGACAGTTAGAAATAAACAAAACAATTTAATCGATCGACGAGGATATAAACAAACAATCTAAGTATTACAAAAAAATAAAGAATACAATTAAACAAACAAATAAATAAATATACAAAATCATACTTATTTATGTATGGATATACAATCATCATCAAACAATCATGTGTACATACAAAAGACAACATAAATGTGTGATCATACTTGTACGTATACGTGATGTGTGCTGAATCAGTATTTTTTTTGTTGTTGTTTTGTTCGTTGTACGAATACGTGTATTTGGCAATTGTATCAATGAGATCAATGTTTCAATTCAAGTGTATTTAACAAAAAAATATTGTAAAAAAATTCAAAAATAAAATTGCTGCAACAGTGATTTTTCGGCAGAGGTTATATGTTGCCAAAACTTCAAGAAAAAAAGAAGAACTATATGCAAATTTTTATTTAAATTGTTTTTGTTTTTTCGTGTGCCTTTTAAAAACCTCGTAAAATTGAAAGTTCAGCATTTAATTGTACAACTTTTGGTTTTATTTCTTTTTTTTAAGTGGTTTTAATATTCAAACAGTAAAAAGGAAAAGGTAAGTTGAAGTTTAATTATTAATCTCTATATAGTGAGACTATTTTATGAATTTTTTGTATATTATTATTGGTAGATTTCTTCCTTTGTTATAAATTCAATTTTGATTTTATTTTTCCCTTTTTTATTTATTACTTTATAAGTTAAATTTTGAACTTTTACCTTGTGTTGAAAGCTTCCTTTCCATTTCACTAAGAAAAAATTAATTTCTCTGCATTTAACCAACAAAATATTTCCTTGCTATTTTGTAACAGTTTTTTGTTTGGTTGCTGGATTCGTCCGTCTGTTATTTTGTCTACGATATTAATTTTTTTGTAACACTTTGTCTGGTCTGGTATGGTCTAGTATGGTCTCTGCAGGTATAATACTCAGACACTTTGTGGCACTATGCTTTTTGTTTCGCCCTGAACTTCAGCTAAATTTTGTCTTGTTTAAGAAAACTTTTTGTTTTTGATTTATAGTTTTTTACATTTACTACGATTTACAATTTTTTATAGGTATGTTAATTTTAGCGATTCATTAGTTTTGTTGTTGTGGTATTTTTGCAACATTTTTATAAATCTCTGAAAATTTCATCAAAAATTATCATGAATAAGGAGTAAATGAATACCTATAAAATTATAATTTTTGGCACTTCTCGTTCTTCAAAAGTACTTTTTGAATTTTTAGAAATATAAAATTGAACATTCAGAAGTAAATAAATATCAGTAGGAAAGAATTTATTGTACTATTGAACCAGAAACATATGTATAAGCAGAGATATATATACATATATCCTGATGAAATTAAAATTAATAAGAGTGAATATTTTAGTACTTTATTAATTATTCGTTAATTCGAAAGAGCTTGATTTATATTTGACTTTAGCCCGATTTAATCCAAAGAATAATAAAAATTTCAATTTAAAGTGTTTTAAAATTCGTTTAAACTAACAATAAAACCTTTTTATTTTTTTGTTGCATGGTCAACTTTTTTACTATTGCCACTTTTTTCTATATTTTTTGTTGCTGCATTTTGATTTACTTGTAGTACCAAAGTCATTGTTACTACAATATATAGATACATACATACATATATTTTTTATTTATTTAAGATTTATGTAAATTTGTGTGTGTTTTTCGTTTAAACTTGGTCTTTATGTTTGTTAAACATCTAACGTTTTTAAGCCATTTCATTGTCTGTATGTTTGTTTAATTTGCATTGAAAACATTTAAATCGTGATTGGCCGTATTTGTTAAGAGCATGTTTTCGAAGTTGCTGATTTTCGTATTTTTTGGTTTACTTTGCTATATTTTGTTTTGTGAAGCTTTCATTGATCATTGATCAATTTCCGCAGTCCTTTTTATAAAAAAATTAAAACGATTTTTTAATTGGCTTTTGTGTGTTTAAGTGCGATTGTTTTTTATTTGAGAGAGTCTGTTGCAGTTTGTGGGAAGTTAAATGTGCTGAAATCAATAAATTTTAATTAATAATTTTTTGGGGTGCTTTTCATTAATTTTAGGTTTAAGAAGTTTCTGTATACTTTTTAATATAACTTTATTATACTAAAAATATATAATAAGATTTTAATCAAGCTGTGTTGAAATGAAGATAATATATTTTTTTTCTAAAAGTTTAAATTATTGGAATGTACAACACAAAATATGTAATGGAAATTTTTGAAAGGGTTTATTTTGTAGGATAGTTTCGACATGGAAACTTAGTGCAGTATTAAATTTTATATTATTGATTTGTTTTTGTTTTAAAAAATTTTATTTGAAAAATTTTTATGACCTAAAACGATACGACATCGATAGTAAATTGAACAAATATATAAATAACACCTATGCTCACATATTATAAATGTCAACTTAAAAACTCAGAAAAATTTGTAAATGTGGACTAGATAATTTCAAAAAATGAATCCCATAATCGCAGATAACCTTTAAAAAATATGTCCTATTAATTTTGATTTGTATATTTCTTGTAATTCACAAAAACTTTAATAAATCTTAATATTGATGGTGAAAATAAAATCAATTTATATCGTTTCCCCTTATTTAACCACAAATTTACAATCATACCTTATAAACTTTAAATTTGATGTTTAATTATATAAAACAATCAAAATATTCCCATAATAGCAATTTTATTTTCACAACTTTTTATTTCAAGTAGTTTTACCAAATAAAATAATAACTCCTCTAAATTTGTAGATTAAATTTAAAATAAAAATGTCAATAAAAATTACACACCGCCAGTAACAATTTTACTACACAGACTGCATTTTTCTTAATAGTTTTGAAACCTTTCAAATACCAACATCAGCAATATATATAATTTATATTGCATTAAAGAAAGAGGTTGAAAATTTAAACCGCAAAGACGAACAAATTAAACTTTTCACCTTTATTAAGCCAGTGTTAAAATCATTACTATAAATAAATATAATAAAAAACCCACAACTTGTTGCCATTCTTCAAAGTTTTCATGAATAGGAGTTGTAAATGTGTAAATAAATGTGTGATTAAAATTCACAACTATCTTAAAGTCTTGTAAAAATTAAAAAAATGTTTCTTTTTATTTCTCGTAACTGGCAACTTTGAAATGTTTTTTCTATGTTACTGTTTAATGTTGTTACATTGTTGTGTGTTTTGATTTGTTAACAATTTTCATTTACTAGAAGCTAAAAATTATGCCATTAGCCAAAAAGTTGTAAAATGATCCAGTCGTCAGGGTAATAGCTATTACTTACAATAAATAATTTTTACTTTTATGTCTTTTTTTCTTGTGAAGTTATGAAATTTTGTTTCGATTTTTTATTTCTTCTTCAATGCAATCTTGCCAAACTTAGTCAAAACTTAAAAGTCCAGTTTGGTATTAAAGTTGTATCAAAAAAATGAAAATATGTTTTGGGTTTAAATTTTTTACTTTTTTTCTACCCGGTTTGACATTTCCCAGTGACACAATGCTGAGAGGAGCCGACTAGTAATAGTTATAGTATTTTGCAACTTGTTTTTTATACAGGCCAGTCATAAGAAAAAGTTATTAAAACTAAATAAATATAAACATTAAAATATCAATATCGATGCTGCAAGGAAACAAAAACAAACGTTATAAAAAGAAATGACTAACTTTATTTTGTTGGGAAAATACACATGCAATATTTACAATGTATAAATATTTTCTTCTTCTATTATAAAGTAAACTAACCATTATTTGCAATAATATATATTAACCCTTAAGGTGGTTGGCATAAACATTTAAAATACTTACCGGAAATTATTCTAAAAAATTTACTTTTTCTAAATAACAAGTAATTAATTTTAAAATTAATGAAATGAACTTTAGAACACATTTAATTTGATATATGTATGTATGTATGTATGTATGTATGTATGTATGTATGTATGTATGTATGTATGTATGTATGTATGTATGTATGTATGTATGTATGTATGTATGTATGTATGTATGTATGTATTTGCATATGACCTCTGTATAGAATTTACTAACGAGTTATGTATGTCTGCACAAAGTATTGATTTTTTTTAATTTCTTACACAATATTTTTCCGATTTTAAGACCCAACAAAAAAGAACTTCCAAAGAAGATGTAGAATTTGAATAAGAAACTTGCTTGTGCAAAATTTCAGCTCCAGACTCGTATTTTTTTATAATTTAATGGGTGGGGACCTTAATGAGTGGTATGGTTAATTATGAACCGATCATCATAAAATTTGTTAGAAACTTGTTTATGAAACTTGGCTATGAAACTTGTTTATGTCAAAATTCTCTAGATCTTTCCGTTTGTACTATGTCGAGATTTCAAGAGACAGACGGACGGACAGACATCTAGGCATGTCTTAACATTTAGTAAGGACCCAGAATATTTATACTTTTGTGGATCTATGACCAATATTTTTAATATGTAACAAACGGAATGACAAAGTCTTTTTTAATAGTTTGTATAAAAATATCAGTAACAAAATATTTTCAGTTAAAAAAAATAATTACTTTCTCTTCTTTGGAAGTAAATAAACATTAATTCCACAGATGCTAAAAAAAATCACTTAGTGCTACTTATGAAGTGGTGATAAATGTTATTCTTTTGGAAGCACTTTATTTATTTGTTGGGATAGCATAGTTAAATTGATGAGAATTTATGAGACATAAAGAAAAAAATACAAATATTTTTCACATTGACAAAAACTGCCTTTCAAATAACTGTAAATGTAACAACGCAACATTCAAACCATGCTCACTACTCACATTATCTACGCCGTTAAAAGGGTTAATCTTCTTAATTAGTATTGAACTAAAGACTCATTCATGGTGGTTTCCATTGGAGTTGGGTTTTTTCATTCAACTTTGGTTCATTTTATAATGCCACCTTCATAAAAATAAATTTTCAAAGTTGTTAAAACAATATGTTTAATAATTAAATCGCCGTCTTTACTATTAATGCCAAGCGTATAATAAAAAAACGAATTAAAAAATTTAGCGTTTGCAGTTATGTACTTGATTTTGCATAAATTAAAAATACTCATAAAAAAGCAAATTTGTAGTTTAAAAGGAAAATAATAATTTTCTTTTACAAGTTTGAACAACAGGTTTGTTACGCTTTACAAGAAATTAATTTAATTATTAAAAATTGAAAATACATTTTTGTTAATGTGCAATTTAGCAATTGGGCGGTTTTATGAAAAGTGGGTCATTCATTTTTATTTAACAATTATTTATTTTTTTTCATACAATTGAATGCATTGCATTAGTGAAATAAAGTTGCGTAATTTTTTTGCCAAAATAAAATCATAAAATTCATGTGTAAATGTGGGTAAATATTTATATTGTATATATGAGTATTGTTTTATTTAAGTCAAATGTGAGTAATCTGAGAAAAAAATGTCAAGATGTTAAAGAAAAAATTAAATGATTAAAATATAATTGCTAATATTTCATAATTAATTTTTTTTGTCTGCTTGGAAGTTCTCATTAATATTTATTAATTTATTAAAGCCAATAATAAAACGAAACAAACAGAATTTTTATAGGTTTAACTGTATTGTTTCAAAGTGTAATAAAAATGCAATTAGTTTCAAAATTATATTGTAAAAAAAAAAAAACAATTAGAAAACAAAAAAATGGATTAGTAAATATTTTGTACCTACAGTTGTAAAAACTATTTTTAATTAAAATCTTAGAACTTGAGTCTAAATATGCAAAGTTGTAAAGTAAATATGTATCTAAACGGTTCTTGCTTAACTCTTTCACGTATGCGGGACACCGGTGTCCCAAGATTTTTTTTCCATTTAGAGCGTTATTTAAAGGTCACTGCATCAGCAAACGGTAAAACATGTATCCTGCTATATCCTTTAAAAACACTTTTTTCCGAACGATGTACGTCAATATAAAGTCCAGCGATTTAGTTGTGTGCATGAAAGGGTTATGGGTTGTATTCATAAACATTTATCAAAGGTTTATAAATCAAATTTTCATACAAAATCTGTTTAATAAACCTTTGATAAATCTTTATGAATAAGACAGTAAGTCTTTTGTTTAGTATGCTGATACAAAAGCTTTATAATAATAACTATATTACAATACGATTTTAATTACTATTTATTACATACGTATGTATACCTATCATTAAATGTTTAACTTTCAACATGTTGCAATACAATTTAAACAGCTTTGGGTTCACCTCTTCCTTTATGTAAATCTTTAAGGAAATCTTATATGCAATAAAATCTTATCATCGTCATCATGATCATGTAAAATTGTTCAATAATAAATATTTCTTCTTCCTTATAAAAGCCACAACATGATTGAATGTAAAGATTTTTAACTTTCAGAGAAACACCTTTAGACACCTTAAGTAAAATTGTAAACATTTACAAAATAAACTCCCCAGTTACGAGTACAAGACCAAAAAAAACTAAAGGGTCAAATTCAACTGAACCTTTAAATTGTAAAAAGAAACACGAAATATGTATATATGTAAGAATCAACATTTTTCAAGATGATTATCAAATAGAAAGAGCGAGACCTAAACTAAATAACTTAAAGTAACTGTAGTAGCAAGTAGTAGTTAAAGTGGCAATGGGTAGTAAATAGTTGTAGTAAACTTGCTGGATTTTTGTTTTGTTTTTGGTAACAAATTGATTAAGTTCGTCACGTCAGAAAAGCCAAACAAAACAATACTGACTTTGGTCTGACTGACTGACTCTATTTAAGTGGCAGCAAGTGTGAAAAATGTTTGTAATAATTTGTAAAACGTTTCATGGAAAATTGTTTAACGTGACTTAGATATAACGTGGCAAAATTTTACTAAACAAAGAAACGAACAATAAGGCAAAAAGAGATGTTTATATAAATATTATATAAGAAACTTTGTCCATTTATTTAGACACCTAAAAAGGTTTTTGTTAAATGTTTTTAATAATATTTTCCTTTTATTTCTTCTTTTCTTTTTTAGTAAAATATGTTTCAAAATAAATTTAAAAAGCTGTTGTTAATAATATTTGTGCTGCTGCTTTTTCTAACCAGGAAGTCTTTTGGTTTGGTCAATCCTTTACATACGGAATATTATTCAAATTATCGCAATTATCCCGGTGATGATAAGGTATATTTTTAAACTTAAACTTAATTGTATAATTTTCAATTAAAAAATCTAAACAAGAAGATTAGATTTACTATATGTATATGAATGATGAATAATTAAAAAATTAAAATGGACACAAACTTTAAATGAAACTAATAGAAAACAAACCCATTATATCTTTATAGTTTATACTAGATTTATCAATCGATTCCATTAATATTAGTCTATCAACTAATTTTGTAAAATTACCTAATTTCAAACAATACATAAACCGATTAATTTGCTTTAATTAAACAATTAATGTAAAAACTAATTTTTACGTTTTACACCAAAAAGGTCTTCTTTTACAATGATAAAAACATTCATTCAAATAATTGATTACCCTGGTTTTTAATATCTTCTATTAGACTAAAAGAGTTTATTGTCATCACTGGGTATAAAATAATATGAAAATTTTACAAATCTGTTAAAAAAAACTATTGTTTTTTATTTTTTCTTTATTATTTCCTTTATTTTCAGTTAAACTACAAATATCACTATTTTATCGATCATCCACCCAGCAATGTTCACATGATGCACTTAGAGGAACGTCAAGGTGACAAAGTAATGGGTCAATATGGTCTACTAGAACCCAATGGAATGGTGCGTATGGTCCATTATCAAGTAGTGGGCGACAGTGGTTTTCAAAGTGTAGTTCAAACACGAACACCGCACAGCAGAACACATGTACGACTAATGAATCGTAAACAACCTATACTGCCGATAATATTACAACAGCCAGTGGCATCTGTTATATGATTTCATTATTGTAAAGATTATAATAATAAAAAAACAATAAATTTATAACAATTAAAAATCTACCTGTAAATCAAGAATCAGTTTCTAATTCGGGTTAATTTTGTGATAAGTGTTTCAAAATTGTTTTAATATTTCAAATATTAGAATAAAATATGACATATATATATTTTAAAAAAAGGTTCGTTATTGCAAACTATTTAGCTTCCATAATTACAAACTAAATAATCAGTTATATTTATAATAAATAAAGAAATAAAACATTAACACGGTCTATAATATAGAAAAAAAAATAAACTGACTTCAAATCATTCATTCACCTTTTAAACCCACTATCAAAAATATGTCGGTTTTATTGATTTTTCACACGGCTTGAAACACATCAAAGGTTATACAATATTTTCATGAGCCGTATTGGATCCCTTTGTCTAACGGTTTGTTTAAAACACTATGGAATATAAACGAATGCTCATTTTTATCTAAACCGATAATTTACCCAGTCCCAAATCATTTTTTGCCAATAAATCGCTTAAAAGCCAAGATTTAACTAAAATACTGCAAAATAATTTTGTTATTAGAAATTCGTCATTCACTCGAGTTCTAAAGAATAAGGTTCATAATTGACCCATAAGTCCCCAAAAAAACCCTCAATCTGATGTTAATCAATAAGCAACAAATCGATATAAAAAGATTTTATTGGTATAGCCGAGTATTACACACTTACTTATTTTTATTTCTTTGATAAGTGTGAGAATTTAATAAAATTAAAATTTATTTTTTTTTTATTTCCAATTTAAAATGCTTTTTATTTTATGAGTTTTATTTTCTTGTTTCATTGATTATGCATAATTGTAATTTGCGTTGTGAGCAGTTTTGTTTGATTCAATTTTTTCATTGTTTCATATTAATTAATGCAAAAATATTAAAAACTGCTACCAAAATGTATAAAAAATATAAACAATAATAACAAAAATAAGTTCATTGACCATTCATTTTGGTTGTTTTTAAATGTCAATAAAATAATTTATTAATAAACATTTTAAATATTGTGTGATGTTCTATTTCCTTAAGATGAGAATTACTACTAAAAATTAAGATTTTTTCAGAGATTTTACTACAGCTCTTATACTGAATTTAAACATTAAAGAATAAATTTACTTAATAGTAAACTTTTTAGAAAAAGTTTCCTTCATAAGTCTTTTGTTTTACGCAGATTTTTGAAAACTTGTTTTTTACTACTTACTTTTATTTTTTTAGAAGAAAATAAAAAAAACTACACAACAATCTATTAATATTATCATACACTGTGCTTGTTTTATTTACAAATTAATTTAATATTTTTGTATGCAATTTCCAATTTTGCTTTTATACCAATACAAATATGGCAATAATAGTTTTTCTTAACTTCAAACTGAATTCTTCACAACAACGTTCATTAAAGCAATATAAATTTTAATAATATTTTTTGTATATTTTATCTCTATTATTTGTGCTCATAATTTGAGAATTTAAAATAATAAGAAAATATATAAAAAATAATAACAATTTTAATTCTAGAATAGTTATTGTTTATCTTTAACAACTAATTCAACTTTTCTTGGCCTTATCTACAGAGTCACTGAATTTTGCCTTTGACTTAACCGTCGTATCCTTAACATATACATGCTTGGTATAGGACTTGGTGGAAGGCGTGGTGGATTTTTTAATTGGATTCATGGTGGTAGTTTTGGAAATGAAAGGAGAAGACCATTGTTGTTTTATGTTGACAGCAGGCAGTTCCTGTTTATTTAGCTGTTTATTCCCGGATGCTGGAGCCTCAGTTGTTTTATTGCTGGGCTTGAATGTAGAATACTAAAAGAAAGTGTTTAAATTGTTAAAAGATGAGTAATGCTGAGCAGGGGAAGGAGGTTTAGTGGGAGTGAAATGTTTAACTTTGTTATAGTAAAATGATGGTTAGGAGTTGCAACATGCTGTTGGAGGAATAAAAAACACCATAGGATTGAGTTTTTGGGGAATTAAATTTTTACACAATTATTATCATAATATGTTTATTATTTATTTTTTTTTTTAACTTAAATACTAGAAATTTTGTTTTATTGGAAAATATTATTATATTAATATTAATAAAGCCATAAAATATGTATGTATATTTATATAAAGCTTCACTGAGGCAGAAAATATATAAACTTTTGTTTTGTTTTTTCAATAAATTGTTGTTTTTGTTTTAAAATATAATACACAAACAAAAAAAAATAGAAAAGAAAAATATATAGAAGTAAAAGAAGCTTAATTTTTTTAGAAATAACGATAATTATAGACTCTTACATAATTAAGTGGCACATATTTGACCTTCTCGTATGCTTTGTATTTTTTCGTTTTGACATTGTATTTGCCTTGCAATTTATACGAAGTTTTATCATCCGGTGAAAGTGCATTTGCTGATGATGATGTTTGGGCATATTTGTTGGTGGCAAATGAAGATTTTGTTGTAGTTGTTGAAGTAGTTGGTACTACTGCCACATATCTTGTACCCACGTTGGGTATATATTGTGGTGACAAACTTGCTACTGAAGGCGAGTTGTTGTTCTGTTGATAGTAGGAGTTTGCATTTTGTGGTGTTACAAGGCTGCCATAGTTGTTGTTGCTGTTGAGATTATAGTTGATATTTGTGTTCAGACGTTGTTTAGGACGTGAAGGTGGTGGTGGCACATAACTAATCAATAAGCAACAAATCCAAAAAATATTTATGAAAAAAAGAGAATTAGTGAAAGATAAAGTTCGTTTCTTAAATCTTTTGTTAGTTGCTTAGTTAGAAAAATGGCTTAAAGTTTCTTAAAGGAAAGTTTTGTGTGTTTTTTATTTAATATTATTTGTTTGGTTATTGAATTATCATGTATCACTTCCTATATAAATAAATCAATGAAAAATATTGAAAAGAAAAATAACTTAACACTTTTTATACATTTAAAATGTTTATTATTTTATTTAAATCGAAAAGCTGTTTATGTCTTCAGTCATTTGTTTTTACTTAAACGTTACGTTATAAATGAGTCAAGTCAAACAATGATAAATCAAAAAACTCATTAAAATTCGTTCAAATTTGTAAGGGGATATGTAATAGGTCTTTTTCTTAAATCTTTTGTGTTGTTTAGCACTTCTACTTACATGTAGGGATTTGGATTGGGTATATCATTACTTAGATCCTCCCACACCGGCGCGGGTTCTCTAAATGGTGGCATCGGTCTAACGGTAGTTCTAGGTGTTGGTGGTATTATGGGACCAGTATTCGTATTCCAGTCAACTCTTATCGCCGTGCATATACTAACAAAACAGGTGGCAGTGACTAGTAAATAATTTAGATTTGAAAGCTGAAAATAAAAAAGCAAACAAAAAACAATTATTAGAAATAAAAAAAACAACAATTTAAAATGAAGAGTAACATCTTAATAATAAAATATAAATTAGTAACAAATGCATATTTAATTAAAAATATATTTTTTTTAATATTTAATATGGTTATTAAGTAAGCATTTTGTCAAAGTCATATCTGTCATTTTAAACATAATATAATATTTATATTTTAACTTAAAATTATTGCTTCACACCTTCTGTAGTCATTTGTTTTTTGTTTTATTTCTTAAAATATTTTAGTATGATTTATTTATTAAATTTTTAAATTTGACAAATAATTCATTTATACATACGACTTTTTTAACAGATCATTTAACAATTTTCTGTGGTTTTACATTGTTTATGTAAATTTTTTTGTTCTTTCTTAACAGTTTATGAAATTGTTTACTCAAATAAGATACGGGTAATGCAAATAGGTATGTAACTAGTTTCAAGTTTTTTATATTTTAATGTACAAATAAAAGGTATTTTATGTTGCATTCATAAAGATAAATGAGGCGCTTTTTAAATTTGTTTTTTAAAATAGTTTTTAAAGTTTTTTAAAATATATACATTTAAAAGATTTCCTCCGTATTCATAGATATATTAATCTTTTATTTTAAGTTTATAATGCACGTTTCCAATACACAATTCTCACAATAAACTATCATTAGCTTTTTAAAATTTTTTTAATACGAAGGTTTATATTTTAATCAAAATTTAAATATCTATTATAACAGTAGCTTTATTATAGTAAGTTTTTGTAAAAATTTACAGTAATTTTATATAAGCCTATTGCCGATCAAAAATCTTCATATAGAACTTATTTGAGTAAATTTTTAGAGAGCCCAAATTGAGAAGTGGAGTGGAAAGGGGCTAAGATACCGATTTGAACCATTTTCAATAGGCTGTGCCAAAAAACCCATCTGGTCCAAATTACAACAAAATTTCTTGAAAATTGCGGCCTTTACCTTGCGCACAATGTTTACATTGACAGCAGGACAGACGGACACGTCGATATACTTTCAAGTGGATGTAGAACCAATATTTTTGTGTGTTACAAACATCAGCATAAACGTATAATACTCTCGCCATTATAACAGTGTAGGGTATAATGAAATTCTTTAAATTCCCACTAAATGGCTTTACATTATTAAACAGTTGAAACCGCGACTAAATAAGGTGTTAAATTTCTTTATTACCTAAACTTCAATAGAAATCGTATACATACATATGTATATGTATATGAAACAAGTTTGTCGCTTAAATCGTTTGATTACATTAAAATACAAGAATTTCTTAAAAAAAAACAAGTGTTAATACTAAACACACGAGTACAAGTCCTTTATTGTATAAAACATTTACATTTAATTAATTAAAAATGTTTATTTCTGTAGCTGTATTTGTTATTTTGTTTTTATTGTTATGTCACTTATTGTTATACATTTAAACAATTAATTTACAATATGTGCATTAATTTTTTGTTTGTGCACAATATTTACTTCAATCATTCATTCATTGAACTTGACACCATAATTCAAGTTATTGGAAATAATTGACAATTATTTTCACTTTTTTACCATAAACATTTGTTGGGTTTCTCGTACCTCGGTATTTGTTATATAGAAAATTATTTTTTTACACAAGTGTCATTTAATTACTAAGCCATATAACGTTTATATATGTTCAAAAAATAACAATAAATTAATAAGGTTTTTCACTGTAATATTTGCTTACTCAGTGTGGCAGTTGCATTTATCAGTCAGTTACTCGGTTAGTCTGTCACTCAGTCAACCAGTCAGACAATCATTCATTGAGTTGCAACAATGACATCATAAATTATTTATCAATTGCATTCCAACAAACACATCTCATTCTCTCATCTGTCTTTGTTCAATATTTTTTAACATTTTCATTTAATTTATCTTCTATAATTTCCATTTAGTTGATGTTTTTGTTTCTGTTTACAATTTCATGCTTCATGTTTATTTATTTTTTATATTTTGTTGTCGGTTTTTATAATTTATGCAACATCTCTGGCAAAAAAAGTGAATAAAACATGTTCAATCTTAAGCGTTAAACTAGTAACCTAGTGTCAGTGAAAAATTTTATTATTTTTCATTTATTATTTCAGTATTTTTCTGTTTTCTATTGAATAGATCTGGTTGGTTAATTTAATGCAGTTGAGAGCAATTTTTTGTTTGTTTAGTTTGCATTAAAACTTGTTAATGAATATTCATTGTTACTATTTGTACATTTCATTGCTCTTACGTAGACCAACTAATGTCAACACCGTTTCCATGAAACATCTATTAAAAAAATATAGTGTTTAAAATTTTCATAATGGCCCCATTTTAGTTTTAACTCAACCCGAAAAATTAATGTAGATTTCCAAAACACTGACGAAAATAATTAAATTTTTCTATTCCCCAATGAAAGTGTGTAAATACATTTCCTCAGTGTAATGGTTACATTAAATATGGTTTAAAGTTTGCTTTAGCAAAAAAGTGTATTTCAATATATTGTATTACTACAATTTGTTAAACACATTGATCTAATAAAATTCATTCGAATGATGAATTTAAATTTTGTTTGCCTCATTTTAATGTATTCAATGAATTCCTATGAATATATTATTCAATTAAAATGAGATAAATAAAAGCAAACAATTGTTTACCTCTGAAATTATATAAATTAAAATTCAAGTTTATAAATTTATAACTTTATTCCCTTGATTTTGAAATTTTTGCAAAAATGTACTTATATTAGTAATAAATTATTATTTCAGAATATGTTGTATTAAAAGAAAGAGCAACAAATATAAATTTTATTTAATACTTAAGTTAATTGTAAGTTATTAAATGTTAAGCTTTTAAGTGCTGAAATAAATAATATAACCCTTTTAAGCTGTTAATGTTTAATGTAGATAAATTTTATTGAAATGACATTATCATTAGCAAGGAGTTTAAGTGTAAAAAAACTGTAAAAATATATAAATATTTATTTTAACAATGTCATTATTAATTAAGGTGTAAATAATGTTTTTATTGATATCAAATTATTCCCACCGAATATGGAATGTTGTACTAGTTTTAAGTTTACTGCAATTTCATTAGCATACTGAAAAAAATTTACTATAACAATGCCAAAAATATCGGTTCTATATATCTCTCTTTACAGTCAAGTCTCAATAAATATCAGATTTAGAAATTTAATCTATCGATGTAAAAACACGTACAAAAAAGCCTTAGTATCCAGAGCTAACCAAGAAATTTGAATATAAAAAACAGAAATATTGTAGATATTAACTTAATTACATACATTTTATAGCCGTCATTTAAATTCAAATTTGTTTAAGGCTAAAACAAAAGCAAAGCCTTTCAAAAAATAAGTTTGATATTTTTTGCCCAAAATTTCTGCCAAACAGTTAGTAGCATCTGATTATTTATGGCTACCACTTTTGTTCCAATATTATGTAATCTTTAACAACAAAAATCAAATTTTAGAAAAAAAACTAAAACCAAAAAAATAATATGCCTCCAAAACATAAACGCTGCATCACTATTGTTGAAAACGTTTATTTTGCAATGGACACACGAGAAGTATAAATAAAATAACAACAACAAAAAAGAGAAAAAAATGTTAAACTAAAATTTTTAAATTAATACTGCAAACATTTTTAATATTGTACTATTTATAACTTAAAACTAACTTTGTATTAAAACGATGTGAATGAATGTGTTTGATCGAGTGAGTGAAGGAATGAATGAATCAAAGTAATAATTTACAAAATTTCAACAATACATTCTTAACAAGCAAAAAAAGGCTTTGATAAGTTATAATTAAATTTATTAGTTGAATTGAGGCAACAATAACATCATTGACGATGATGTTGATGATGTGTGATTAAAATTGCACACACTCTGGAAAATAACATAATATATTTGTTAATAAACTATATTGTCATATTGTAGTTCAGTTTGGCCTCCAGCCATATAGTGCTCTTAAATAACAAAAGTGAAACACTGCCTATATAAGTTAAGGCAAATCTATTAAATTTAACTTTTTCTTTTCATTTAATACAATAACTTGTAATGATTAGTTTTATTAAATATATAAATATTTCTTAAAATTGTTATAATAAATAACATTATGATTTATTTCTATTAAATTTTTCGTATATTATTTGAAAATTTAATTAAAACCTTTAACATTAACTGAACTTCAAGGTGAGATAGAACACATCTATACGAGGTATGTTATCTTGACCAAATTTGTATTTATCATCCAAAATACATGCAGCAAACCAAGATTTGATTTTCAACATCCATTCCGATGAGACTTTTTAGAATAACATATGTTTAAATGTTTATTTTAGAAATTAATTGAACACCTTATTAGGACATAAAGAATTCAGCCTAGATTTTAGGTACCAATAATGGTTTTTAACACATACCTGATTTTAGTTATAAGTTAGCATATGTAGCTCATGTTTTTAAACTATTTAACTATTAACTATTTATTACTACTTTAAAATGTTGTTTAAAAATGTTTTTTTATACCCTACACCACTATAGTGGGGAGGGTATTATACGTTTGTGCTGATGTTTGTAACATACAAAAATATTGGTCCAATACCCACCTTAAAGTATACCGATCGATTCAGAATCATTTTTTGAGTGGATTAAGACATGTCCGTCCGTCCGTCCGGCTGGCTGGCTGTCCATGTAAACCTTGTGCGCAAGGTACAGGCCGCAATTTTCAAGACAATTTGACGAAATTTGGACCAAGCATGTTTTTTAGTACAAGGACGAAGCCTATTGAAAATGGTTGAAATCGGTCCATTATTTCACCTAGCCCCCATACAACCGTACCTCCCGATTTGAACTTTTTATGCTATAATTACGTCAAATATTCTGCTATCTCTCTAAAAATTGGCACAAATAAGTTTTATATAAGTATAAATGATTTTGCAGATTTTCGTAAGGATCGGCCTTTATTTGACCCTAGCCCCCATACAAACCCCCCTTCAAAAAATGACTTAAACGTCTAAAATTGACTTGTAACCATTTGTATCGCAATGAAACTCAACAAAACTGTTATTTAGAAATATATCCTTTTCCCAAATTTACCGAGGATCGGCCCATATTTGACCTATATAAAGCCTCATTTAGAAATTTTAGTTTTTTATCAATAAATGGCTTAAATATTTTGGAATTATGGTAATATTCAACATAAAAGTGTCTTTACAAAAAATAAACATTTTATAAAACGTAAAAATTTTAAAAATATACTCATGGTGTAGGGTATTATATGGTCGGCCATGCCCGACTATACTTTCCTACTTGTTATCTATATATTAGAAATTCTAGCCATTAAACTAGTCTTTGTCTAAGTTTTTTACAAATTCATTAAACACCATCATTAACAAGTTTGTTGCTTAAGTCTTTTGTTCTTAACAAACAAACTTCCTTTTAACAAATTTTAAATTACAAGTTTGTAGCGAAACCTGAAAACTATTTGCAATGCATTTGTGTTTCGCCTCTGCTGCTACGTTGCCACCTTCTCTTCTCCAACATCCTAGATTATTGGCAATTATTTTTAACACATATATTAAACAATGTATGTGTCATAAATAAATATAATTTTACAACTTCAACATTATTATTACGACTACTCGTATGAGTAGAAACATTATTATTATTAGTGATTTTAAATAATTACATTTTATTTGACTTCACTTGACTGCACGTACTTAGAGTTTTTAATTTGACAAAAAAAGAGAGAAAAACCAACAACAACAACCAACAACTACACTTCAATTCACTTAATTTGACATGAAGCATGTATCATGTCTGCCACACGACGACAATCAAGGTTGATTTTAATTGATGACTTTAGTGTGAAATAAAAAAATGTTTGAATAAATAAAAACCTTAATAGCTATTTACTTAAACGGCGTTATTTTATACAACACACTGCTTAAAGTTGCAACGGAATTATGGAAGAAAAACGTTAGAGAAGAGAAACTCATTTTCAGTATTTGTTTATATAACCTTGAACTTAAGATAAAATCTAAGCAGTTTTGTTGTGAAATTGTGTTTGAAAAATAAATACATAATTTTTGTGGATGTTGTGCTCATAATTCTATAAATATGCAAATGTGCTGTAAAAATAATTAGATATTAAAACAAATAAACATTAATAATAAGCTGTCAAAAGCAATGGTTTTATATTGGACACAGTGAGACTGAAGAAATCAGCTTTTCTAATATAAAATAATCATGTATACAGTTAGAGTTACGAAAATGAGCCATTTTCGTAGCTCTAACTATATACTTTTTTATTAAGACCCTTTAGTTGTAAATTTGTTATAAGTACACATCTTGTATGATGTTTTTTTCATTTTAAAACTAACTCCACTGTTCAATATGCAAATGTTGTTGCGTATTAAATTAAACCAATGATTAATTATTGAGCAAAAAACAGTTTTTCCACTAGTAGGTATATACTATCATTTATTAATATTTATTTATTCACACAGAAACACATTTAAGGAATTATGTCATTATCTTAAAATTTTTGTTTATTTTTCAAAAATTTGTTTCCATTACTGTAACAAAAATATTATATAATATTTTTAGACTATTTCTGAAATGCTTTTGTTATTGCAAAAAGCAAAAGCATCTTTTTTCTTAAGTACTATTTGAAGTACTAAGTATAATTTGTAGTTATTTGTAGTTTGACCTAAATTGAAGTTATAACCATTTATTTTTATTGTTACTATAATTATAATGTATAAAATAAGCATGTTATAAAATAAGCATAATTTATTTTAACAACGAAATAAAGTTAAATGTTTAAAACTGTTGAAAAATATAATAAATAAACATTAAAATTTTCTCAAGTTAAAGTGCATCTTGCTGATACATGTAAAATTCCTATAAAATTTAATGTTGAATTCTAAATTTTTACATCCTTTCATTTGAGTCACGTAGTATTGTTTTTTTATTCAAAACATTCTCGTTTAGCGACTTGGCATATTTTTTATAAAACATTTCAAATTATTCTAAATCAATAGTTTCTGTAATAGGCATAAAAGTGAGCAGAGGAACTAGTCTATATCGTCTATAATTTTAATAATTCCAATATTAAGGATTTAATTATATTAAAATTTATAACACTTTTAAACTTCTTTAAAACCACTTTAATTCACTTTTTCAACTTTCACAAATTTAAACAATTGCAAAGAACATAAACATTGTTAACAATTTTGAAAACAAACTTTGAATTCGTTTATCTAGTTTAAAATAAAAAAAATAGTCAGCTGTTCAAGTGATGATACTTTGTGAATATACTTTGAATCAGTTCGTACCGCTTAAATAATCCTCCCAGTATATGTATAAAAAGTAGCGATGCTGACTGACTGATTAATCATTTCACAGCCCAAATGTCTAATCCTAGAATCATGAATTTTGACAGTAGATGTCTTTTTTAATATGTAGATTTATGAAGGAGGAATTTTTGGACATTTGTATATTTGGGGGCAAAAGTGGAAAAAAAATGTAAAACAGGTTTTCTTGAATTTCTTGCACAATATTAGTGATACAAGAAAAATTGTAATTGCATTTACTTCTACTCTTAAAACGAGAAGATGGGTGTGTGGTACTATTTCCAAATTCGTACTTTTAATGGGTGAAAATGTGAAACGAAGGTGATTTTGGTACTTTTTTTGGTGCTTTACTTGGGTACTTTTGTATTTGTATTTTGATTAGGTAGCGAAGCACACAGGGTACGCTAGTCATTACTAAATTATATAAATTAACTAAATTCTGTCTATCGTGTATATGGTCTAGTTTATAACCTAGTCCATAGTCCAGTATATAGTCTAGTATATAGTCTAATATATAGTCTAATCTACAGTCTAGTCTATAGCCTAGATTTAAAAACGGGTTAAATCTTTCTTAAATATAAAGTTCAATACACTATTGATTAGAAAAAATAATATATATCACGTCATGTAAAACCTTAAAACTATGTTGTATTAATATCAAAAAAACTAAGACATAAATATATTAATGTTTGTATATTATTCACCTTTTATGCTCTAATAAGTTCAATGAAATTATATGTATCTTTATTTTGTTATGGAAACATGATAAATACTACCTGTTGGTCTAAAGTATAATGATAAATCAACATAAAATAACAATAATTTATAGTGTTTAATTAAAAGTAATAATAACAACAAAACTTCAAGTTCAGGGTCAGGAAAAAACAAACACTAGCAGCTACAATAACAAAATAAAACTAAACTATTATTAATAATATTTGTTTAGGCTTTTGAAAACAAAACTCACACGATTAAAACTAGTACATACATATGTACACATGTTGCCTAGTGTAATGATATTGTTACAATTTGTATGTGTTTAAAAACCATATCGCCAGACAATTGTTAAGTTTTTAAAATGTTAACATACATTCTTACAATTCTTCCAATGTAAGCGTACATTTAGTATTTCAACTAAATAAGGCCTAAAGCAATTTATGTGAAAAAAAACGCCATAAATATTCGGACACAATTACATTTTTCATACTTCATAAATTTCATTTTAAATTTTGCCATTGTAAATTTTTAAAGAGTGTTTAAAGTGTCTGAGTTTTTTTCATTAAACTAAACAAAGTACTTGTCGGAAGCAATTCAATTTTAAAATAGAAAAAAATATAGCGATTATTTATTTACTGTAGGTGCCAAAAATGATGTTCAATGATTCTTTGTTTTTTTTTTGCTAAAGAATTAATACTTGTATACAAGTAATTAACCACAAATGTTAAAAAAAGTACCAGAGATCATTAACTTTTTTGTTTGCATATATATTTATTTATTTTTTGTTTCTAATCTTTCAGTATACATATATTATAAGGTATGTACATCGAGTGAAAAAAACTTAACATACTGCGGATAATTCTTCTTAGTCAATTAAAGTGTGTTCACAAAGAAATTTTTAAAGACTTTCGGGTTTGTATACTACAAAGCAGGTATTATCAATAAAACTGTTTTAAGACCTTAATTTTTATGTTTATCGGAACTTTTCTCAAACGTTTCTATTGACCCGAAACTTTAAGTGTCTTTAAGAAATTGAAACACAAATTATCATTTTAAATATCGTGATTTTCACTTTTAGTTTTATATTACGATTCTTCTGTACACTGCCTGTAGATGCATAAAAACAATTTTTTCTATAAAAAATTGAAAAAATATTATTAAATGTACTTAGACAAGCATATTTCCGCTTTTGTACAAAACCTTAACATTTAATATTTTTATAATATGGAGTTATTATTTATTGTTTATTTTATTTTATAATAATGATTATTTTTTCACCTTCTACTTATATTGCAATCAAACAAGGTTCTGAATACGCGCAAATCAAATATAAAAAAGTATAACAAGTTTTTCTTTCTTTTACTCAGCAACAATTACATGGTTCTTGAATATAAAAAATATGAATTTAAATGCAACTTTTTATTTTATTAACTTCTATTTATTATTATAGTTATTAAAAAATGTATTAACAAAGTATGCAAATTTGTTTAGAGGTAAGAAAAATCGAGCAGCATTTTTGGAGAGCATTTTGTAATAGTTAACTTTATACTTAAAATATTAAATAAACGGAGATTATTTTGCAAAAATTTAATTAAAAATTTTTAAATTTCAAAAAGTTTTTAGCTCTAAATTTATAAAAGCAATATTTTTTTATTTTAACCATGGAGTTAAAAAATCTTAACTTTTGCTTAAATGCTTTGCTGGGTTATACCTACAAAACTACAATAATCTCGTTAAAACTATTTATTTGTTTTCTCATTAATAAAGTTATAAATATATTTTTTGCGCTTAAAGAAAAAAAAAACCACCTTTTTAATTTCTATATTTATTAAATAAAATATATAAATTATTGTTAATAAATTATTTCAACAAAGTCTATTGTTATTAATTGAACATTTTTTTACCTAATGCATTTAATAAATTAATTTTATTTAAGATTAAAAAGCTGCATATATAAGTTTTTAAATTTTATTTAATCAAAATTGACAGATGTATTAATAAATTAAAATAATCGTTTAAAATATTAAAATTTAAAATGAAACAATAAAAGTTACAAACAATAGAAATTAATGTGTCAACAGTCGAGCCAATTTACATCAAATCAATCAAATGTTTTATGTCATGTTAAAACTACTGATTGGCAAGCGGGATAAATATTTGTCACTATTTTTTAGAGTTGAAAAGATGTAAATTTAGATAAAAAATATTTTTAAATATAAACTTAGTAATTTCTAAAATTAAAACAAAAACCTTCGACACCTTCGTTTTAAAACAACTCATTAATAAAAAATATTTGTAAAAAAACACCATGCTGTCTTCCTACCAATACGACAGTTACAAATACCTAGGCCACAAACACCATTATTTGGCCTTTTGCACCAGAGTCTCTTGTCGGATTCAAAGCCATGACATCCGAACACAATAATATATTATATTGCAGACAAACCTTGTATGTTCTAATTACATCCTACAAAACTATAGAGACGGCACACAGGCTGTGGTATCACAGGATATCTTTCAAGCTGCAATCAAGCAAGATAGAGAAATGGAATACGCTTCTATATATATTAGGTTAATATTATTAAGAGATTTTGGCTTGTAAGAAACTCAATTCTATGTATCGAAATTCATAGCTATACTTGCATTTTTAAGCGTTAAAGTAAAATTCTAATTTGATAACTATGCAATGAGAAGGCAATGAAGAGGAATCAATTGAACATCTTCTTTGTCACTTTCCTGCATTGAGGGACATTCTAATCCGATATCTAAGACATCGATTTCTGGAGGACACTTTAGAGTTATCTAGGATTAGAATATATAACATAAACCTTTATCAGGCAGTGCGATTAGGACAAACTTCAACAGCACTAATTAGTAGTTTTTTTGAGTCCAATACTGTTTCCTCCTATGTTTTAATAAGTCACTCTCAGTCTATGTTAATCTTCAACTCTTAATCTTTTTCGCTAAATTCCTCATTTTAATGTCTATTTATAATTGTCTATTACAACATCTATATTCTTCATTTTCCTTTTTTCATTCTAATCTACTTGCAGGAATCCAAAGGGAGGGAAATATTCAATTGGTCCCTTATTCATAACTACACTAGAAATTATACTTTAGGACCAATATTTTTGGGTGTAACAAACTCAGCACAAACGCATAATACTCTCCCAACTATAGTGGTGTAGGGTATAAATACATTGCTCCTCAAAATTTTATAAGAATTGTTCATATTTGTCCTTAACTCTCATATAAACAAAAATTTCACAAACGTATTTTTATTAAAAATAAATAATTATTAGCCATGTCCGAGAAAGTATATCACATGTTTTTCTTTACTTCTATGAGATTAAAAGCATTTAGAACTAAAGTGAAGGGCGTATACCATTCGACACAAATCAATCAAAGCACTTTAATATGTTGTGATTAAGATTAAAATTATTTAAAAGCCGTAGGCTTAAAAAGTTGTAAACAATGATAATTCTTTATGTATAAATTATTGTTTCCTTATTACTTTATTATTGATCTATTATGATATTCAAAGATAAAATAGCTATTAATGTGCTTTTTAAAAAAGTAAATAAAAAGTTATCTTTTATTTTTTTTTTGTCTAAAAAAAACTACGCTCTTAATTTTATTGAAACAAACTCAAAGAGTTTCCGCTAAATGATAGTTAATCATAAATAGACAAAAGAAAAACATGTTTTTTGAAGCATGTACGTACATAACATGTGATTCTTCCAAAAAGATTTGCTAATTTCCGTTAAAATAAATTTTACATAATTTTAAATAACAAAAATCACTCAAAAATAAAATAAAAATCTAAGATTTGTTAAGATTAATTTAACAAAAAAAAAACAACTAAGAAATACAAAAGACTTATAAAACAAACTTGATTTTTTCATATTTACTATTTTGTAATATTTTTTTTATTTGAATTATGTTTTATTTTCCTTATCAAGCCTTAGCCATATAATAAATTCTTAAATAAGTTTGACCCCTTCAGTGACCTTTTTGTGGGTTTTACTTGCAATGTTATTGTTTTAAACTTTGAGTGTGTATATGTCTGTATGTAGCAGCTACTAGTGGTTTAGATACTGATTAAGTATTTGATTATTTTGTGTTGTTTTTTTTGTGGCTGATGTTGTAGGGGTTTATTATTATTTCTGCTCGTTAGTTAGTTTTTTATTATTATTTGTTTTTTTGTTTAATATTTATGTTCATATAAAATTAGTTTTTTTTAAGTAATTGTTAAAAGGAAAAATATATATTATTAACCTCTAGTTAAGATAACTTAGGCAACTTTGTTGCTTATTTTTATTTATTTTTAATTAAGATAATATTTCAAAGAATTCTATTTCTTTTAACATACAATTGCTTAATATTAGATTGTTGTGAAACAATCGATTTTTTTAAGTAGAAGACTTTTTGTCAAATCATTTTGCAAAAATCTCAAAGAAAAAACAATAAATCATTAATAGAATGAGTTGCAGAAAAAGTCAAAGTTGTTTCTAAGCATCCGTTGAAGGAAGTTTATACAAGATGTTAAGCAATTAAATGATTGGGGACTTATTTGTTTACTATTAAGTGGAATTGTTTGTAAATAAATAGTTAGTAAAAAAACTAAATTGAATAATTAATTAAGCTAGAAAGTTAAAGTGTTTGCATATGACATAGAACTGTAGTAGTTTAAGTATTTTCAATATCAAATGAGCAAAATCGGCTTAAACTCTGAGAAAAAATTAGAACACAATGTCCGTTTCTCAAAATAAAAAAATAAATATTTTAACCAAAAAATTTATACCTACTAGAAAACATTCAATATCGTGATCTCGTTAAAATTAAATCCGTAAATTTTATTAGAAAAAAATTATCTAATTAAAAATAAATATTATTTCATTAGGTATCTTGCTGATTTGTTGCATTTTTGCAACTTTTTCACTTTATATACATTTTAATGTGTTTATATACGTCTGTCTGCAATTATAAAAATGTCAAGAATTACTTCAAATTAAAAAAGATGATGAAATATACCACAAAAATTTCAAAAATATTTTTGTGTACAATATATTGACAGGCTGAAAAACGTGTATTAAATTTTCCTTATTTGAGTACAGTTCAAACAAAACACGTGTTGCAGTCACAAAATCTCTTAAACTCAATGTTTGTTTTTTTTTTTTTTTTTTGTAAATAAATTTCATTTTATGTAAAATATTATAATTTAATTAACAAAAATAAGGCGTAAATTATTAAAACTGAAGTATATCGCTTAAAACAAATCGAAATATGATTAAATGAAACAAGTATGAAAATGTTTTTGTATAGGCAATAACGAATACTATATGCCTTTTATTAAAATGTTTGATGAACTATAAATTGTTTCACAAATTTTTGTAATTATTGTACCTACTACTGAAAAATGTTTTTGATCATACAAATGTATATTTAAACACTATCATAAACATTTAAAATTAGGAAATATTCACAACAAATTAATTATATATTTGATAGAATTTGCGACTATCATGTTACATTTCTCACGACAAATCAAAATATCCTTCATTGTTTTACAACTTCAAACCAAAAACAAAAATACACTTTATAATCTACATTAATATGGTTTTAATTGTGTGACTAAATTTAAATTTAGACTGAAAAATGTATTTAAAAACATTACATTTCCGGTTTGAAATCTTAAAACAATAAGTTCAACTCTGAGATTTTGTGATTAATTTGATTCATTTGTTAAGTTATTATTAAAATTATTAAATCAATTTAATTTATAAATAAATTTACAATTGAATTATTAAGAATTGTAGGTGTTTACTTTAATACGTATTCATTGGTTTTTAATTTATTTCTACATATTCTCATGTTAAATAAAAATAATCCATTAAAGTCATTTGTTTAAATATCAAATATATCGATTTATGCGATTGTTTTCAGAAATTATGTGTAATTTTTTACTCAAGCTTTATTATAATGTGTGTAATTATTGAATTGTTATCTTCAGTTTAAAATCTTAAAAATCTTAAACTTGCTTAGATTTTAAATGTTAAAGATAAAAAATTGCTCTGGTAAGCTTGAAATGGCAAGAATAATTAACCCCATTGACAATGTGACATGTACGGATATATGAAAATTATTTACAGTTTTGTTACAACTTAATTTAGTGCGAAATAATTTTTGAGGATTTTTATTTATGTTAATCAGAAATGGTTGGTATTGAAAAAATTGGACTGTCGTATGTCGCACAGTTTTAGTTTTCTGTTTTAATCCATTATTTTGCGCACAGTAAGTAATTACCAATGTCATCACTGTAATGAATTAAAATGCTAATTAATAAGTAGTGAAACCCAACTTTTTTAGTTTCTCTACTAAATGCATGTTTTTGCTGGGAAAAAGTATTTTTTGGTGGCTAAATAACATTCGACCAATTCTAATTTATTAAATTTTTTAAATATTTAATAGCCTTAATAAAATTCGTTATTAAGATGTTAAGATCAACAGTAGATCATATTTTGATTGTAATATTTATTTAAATAGGATTTGGTGTCACTTGCAACAGGCTTTATATCTTGATAGATCTTAAAGAAGCTTTATCGAAACAACTTAATTTAAATTATTTAAAACATTAATTTTATACATAAATAATAATATTAAGATTATCTTTATTTTAAGATTTTTAATCTCACGTTAGAATAAGTGATTGCTTAAGGCTAATTCTTAATTGCATTTAAAGTGTAGTAAGAAATCTATGATTAAAATCAATTTATATAAAAAATAACATTGGAATGTTTTAATACATATACTTCTTATTTTATTACAAAATACAAGTTATAAATTTAAAAAGTGTGGTATTATTATAAATGTCATTTATTTAAATTTATAAAAAGTAAGTAAGAGTATTATATTCGACCATGCCGAATCGTATATGCCCACCATCAAATGATTGCCGAAAAGAATTACTTCCTTATAAATAATTTTTGAATTTATGAATCGATGCTATTGTTATTATGGACCAATCCTAACAAAATTTAGTAAAATGATTTTGGTTCTTACCAAAGTTAATTTCTGAAGGGGAATTTATACGGGAGCTTGGATCGATCAAGTTTTGGCTTGATTATGTCGAATTTCATCGATGCACTCGCATTTCTGAGTCAGTAATGAGCGTTAAAGATATTTTTTGAAATAAACTTTATATCCCTTATATAAGGACAGATCTTCATAAAATTTGAGTATAAAATTAATGTTCGCATAAGACTTATTCATGTATAATTTAAAACACTTATGGGTGCTATGTTAAAACGTTAACCGTTATTGCCCATTTTCAATACCAAACAAACCTTATCAATGAGAATATTTATGCAAAATTAAAACTGTCTAGCTCCTCTCATGTGTTTCCTATCGCGATTTAACAGACAGACAGAAAGACAGACAGTCATTGCTAGATCATATCATGATCAAGCCATATCCATATAGTTTAATAGGTCTTATAGGCGAATATTTCGATGTGTTTCATACGGAATGACAAAACCTTTTATAATGGTGGGTATAATGACGTCAGTGATGATCAAACGCAGATGATGTAAGGAAACAGACTAGAGTCTCTGGTGTAAATCGAACTCATGACCACCTGATGGAACTACCTTCCTCTCAAATAGTGTGACCAACAAAAATTGTTTTCATTTTGTGTAAACAAGTACTTGCTAACATAAAAAGCCTAATATAATTACTTATACATAACATTACATGTCAGTCATTGGTAATAAAATAAATAAAATAAAAAAGTTTTGCTTTTGATATTAAAGTCGAACAAAACAACGATATTTGAATTATGCCTTCACATTTGCATATGAGCAATATATAATTAATTTCAGAATTATATTTGTAATTTCTCTTCTCATCTCTTGTATCAACTTTCACAACCGTTCCTTTACGGCTTATTATTTTTAAAAAATTTAACAAAAACATTTTATATAAAGCATCTTTCATTTAAATCCATTATAAAAAATATCATATTTCAAACTGTTTTAAACAATAATCAATCAAATTTATTATATTTAAATATTTATTAAATTTGCTATACATTATGCAAAAATGTGACACGAAAAAAAATAATATTCAAACTTTTCAACATTCAAGAAAGGTTGTTAACATTTCAGCTACATTCAAAAAAAATTGTGTTAAATTGTATGCAGATTTTAAAGTTATTTAACAAAACGACTTATGGACAGAAATGTGATTAATTAAGTTTTTTGTTTTTGGAAACACCTCTATATGCGATTTAAAAAAACTTTTTTTTTTTGCAAAATCATGTATTAAAAACTAATTAGGAATGTGAAGAGATTAAATTAAATGTATGGGAAAATTTTTGTTAAATTTAAAAAATTATGATTGATAAATTGAATAGAATGCATTCGCTGTGTTTTTTATTAATGAATTTAATTAATTGTTATTTTGTATAAAATTATAATTAAAAAATAATAGTTAAAATATATATATTTTTTTTTTTTGATTTTTCAGAAAGATTTTTATAAACCTTAAAAATCTGTCACGACCAAAAAAAATTAGAGAAATTATTATTTAGCTTGATAGACAGTTTTGTACCTCCGATTCCAAAACCGGCTTAATTAACCAAATGAACGAAAATAATAGAAATAACATACTGACCATAACATACTTCATTGTCTCATTGAGATTTGTATTATAAATACTAACACATTATTTTTTGCTCAAGAATTCATACATTTATGTTTTAAAGAAACCAACAAAAACATCGTTAAACATAGAAATTAAAAAGCACGAATAACTTGTATTATCTAATATAGAGGCGTAACACCACAATGATTATTATTATTTAATTTTTTCATAACAAGTATTACATAGTTTTACAAAGTAGAAATACTTCTTTTCTTTAAACATCTCACAATGATGCAATTCAAATCATCAAAAAAATGTATTTTTATTAAAATGCAATTTAAAGCCTGGGAACTCATAATCATGAATCATAAATATTTAATATGATAATTGTGTTAAATGAAAAAATCAAAAATATAAAAAGATGATTTGTGCAATATTAATTTTATGAGTTTATTATTTCAAATTTGTTATGGTCTATAGTCAATAATTATGAAGATCCAGCATCTTGGATAAATTTTTTATAAATTTAATAATACTTTGGTAATTCATAAATAATCCTGAGAAAAATATTTAAAAATAGAAAAATATATTTAATAATTTCCGCATAGTTGATTATGATGGTTAATAAATTTATATTTGATTACCCTTTATTTAAGTTTAATTTTAAACGTCGCAGACTTAAGACCTAAAATTAAGCAGACGTTTTTCAAAATGCACTGCATGACAGAAATATTAAATTTGTTGCCTTAAGTTGTAAATAATTCAAAAAAAATTTAAAAACAGTGACCTTTTCAAATTAAACCATTTCTTAAATTGATTTCTATATTTAAAACAAATAAATATTAAATAAATATACCGGTTAGGATTAAAATTTTAAAAATACACATATTACTTCAAAATTTTTAAAAATATTAAACATAAAGAAAAAGTATAAAAACACTCACCATTGTAAATAATATTAGAGGGGACCTCTTCAACAACCAGCGAAGTAATCCTTTCCTTTGGATAAATTGTAATTTTGAATTCAATTAATGTATTTAAATTATTTCACTGTTTAAATTTAATAAGACAATAAATGACAATTAAACCATTTACAACAACACTTTCTATAAATTTATAATAACGAACAATACAACTGCACTTGTTGCACAAAAACATACAATCGCTTACACTTTTCAATACATATTATGTATTAACTTACAACTAAATTTATTAATGACGATTTAATATGACAAGGTAAACAAACACCTTGATATTTAAACTCAATGTTGGTTGGCTAATGACAGTTGTTATTTTTTTCTTTTCATTCAATATATTCAGTAATATATAAAATTGTATTTTTTATTTTTTTATATTTGATTTCAAAATTGCAAAATTTTATTAGTTTGTTTTCATTAGTATCAATAAAAGCAACAATTTCAAACTTCTAAAGCCTTATTTTCAATATTTTTTTTTGTAACTTTATATGGATCATTATAATATTTATATATTTACTTTACTTAACTATTATTAAAAATGATATTGTATTTCATAAACATGCTTCAATTAGAGGAAACTTGAAAAAAGTGTTTAATAGGTAATGCCTCCTATATTAGTTACTGCAGTAGATTCAATTACTTTCAAACTCAAGTACTCGTATCTGTCATAATTAACACAAAAGGGGACAGGTATCTTATACATTTAACTTTAATTGCTAAATGGAGTTGATTGAATTGTGAAGGGCTCAAATAAAAAGTAGATTTATTAAGAATATTGTTGTGACCAAACAACGGAAATATGTTAACTAAATACTACAGTTATGCAAAATGTATTATGATTCATTTTCAGGTGACAGTTAGTTAGTTTGCTAGAAGTTCAATATTAACATTTTAAAATAAAATTTGTTCTTAAAAACCCAGTTTCTAAATCCTTTCAAATATATGCTAGCTAAGGTTAGTATTATGGTAGGTCTTCTAAGTTGAAAGAAATGTTTTACGGACAGAGAGTTAAACACTGTAACACTATCTCTGTCGATTTCTTTTCGATCTCAGGATAACTGCAATTCCAGTTCTTTAGAAAATCTTTAATGTTGCAGCAGCGTTACGAGTAAAGTCAATGTGACAATTATTGGTCGTTGAACTCCAGGTCGTTCCGATGCGAAGAACCGAAATTTCGTTGGAACGTGTCCGTAGTTGATATCTGTAAGTCTATATGCCCATGTGAACTTATGCGCACTCTACAGGTTTCAGCTTTCAAGATAATTTGATACAAATTATTACATACGTTTTTTTTTTTCCCAGGGACTAAGCCTTTTAAACATTATTAAAATCGATCTATTATATCACCCAGTCCACATGAAACTGAAATGCCCCTAAAAAGAGCTTTTCAGAACTTGTTAAAACCGGCTCAACTAACTGTTATACAATCCTTGACAACCTTGCCGAATTATAAAGGTTAAGCTACAAAAATCAAGTTAGGAATTCTAGCAAAAAAAAAATTCAATAATTAAGATTTTAATTCACTAGATAAGTTTGTATATCAGACATCTGTCTTTTACAATAATATAAAAAAGTTTTTTTTTGTTAACGACAAAATCATACAACAATTTTTCACAAAGCTAAACACTAAAATAAATGACAAAATAGTAAATACTTTTAGAAAAACAAAAAATATCACTTAATTCATTTTTGAAAAAAGTTACTTTAAAAAAGAGGTGATAATTAAAACAGACAACTGCTTGCAAACTAAATATTCCTTATATACAAAAAAAATAGGAATTCGAAAAAAGCTGCAAAAAATGTGGCTTTAGATTTTGAAATGTTTAGTAACCAAAAAAATAAAAAAAAATTAGCAAGAAAATCGAATAAACAAAGTTAAATGAAACTAAACTACTTAAATTTCATGTTAAAATGAAATAAATTTATTTAATTGTTTGATTTTTTATTTGTGTGAGTTTTTTGTTTTTTTCACTGATCACAATTCTCATCAAGCACGAATTTATTTATAACAATTTTATTGCAATCAATTAGACGCACAAAGACTTGGCTAGTTAGTTGGTTAATGGTTGGTTTGCGGTAATAACCAACAACAAGAGTGATTAAATGGCTAAAATACTTCATAGAAACAATAAATGACCTAGTCACACCTTTATGACGTTTTTACTTTGTTTTATTTTTGTTTAGAAATGAAAAACACACAAAAAACAACTACTGCCCATAGTTGTGTTTTTAAGTTGTAACTACTGTTTATTTATGGTAGAAATTTTTCTGCAATTCTTTAACAAACAAAACAAACTAAGTTTTGATAAACTTGGCAACAATTATGTTAAAAAAATCAAATTTGTACCTAAAGCAAATAACATAGATATAAAATATTTATATACTTAACTTTGCAATTTAGTACTTGTCCTAAAATGTATTGAAGAAAATTTCATGAATTTCTCAAAACTCCAAATAACAACTACTAACGAAAAAATATAACTAAAAACTCTGTAAAAACCAAAACTTACAAGACAATTTAATGTCAACCATATAAAATAATGGTCAAATTATGCAAAAGAACTCTTTGGTTCGTGGGAAGTGGCAGGCGTTCAGTCTGTTCAGACAAACTGTCAGGTAACTGCAATAAATAGACGTGCTTGATAAAAAATCAAAAGACTTAACACATAAACTTGAATTCAATTGAGTTTTTTTTTCGAACATTTAAATCATTGATAAATTATGACCATTATACGTGTTTAAAATAATTGTTATTTAATTAAGTTTTAAATCTATGAATACGTTTAGTTTTGAAAATTAAATCTTTGTCAATCAAAAATTTTGCAAGAAATTCTAATCTTTTCCTAGTTACGTTAAATATTATGAAATATTATATGTTTCAGTCTATTATTTGTTATTATATAAAATTTAGCAAATATAGAAATAATAAAATATATAATTTACATCTTCCATCCATATGAACATTAGAGTGTCCCGAGGAACAGCCATTTGAGGAATTTCATGCAGGAATACCAATCAATCGATGCGTATTAATGTACTGAACACAAGAAAAATAATTTTTCCCCTCCGGCGAGTGAAAATCCTCCTTAATTTTCAGCTGATTAAGGAAAAAAATAATTTAAAAATTTTGTAGTGTATTTTGGTCTATTTTATACATAAAAATATTAAAATACGGTAGTTTTGCGGCCATTTCGACCCATTTTAAAAAGATTGCAGAATTTTTTGAGCATATCGTACTGTGAACAATATTTTCAATCGCTACGTTTGAGAAGTATTCCTCCAAAAAGTTTTTCACTGGACATCCTAATGTATATATGTATATTATAACCACTAACAATAAGAAATTGTTAAAATTTCATAAAACACTTATAATTCAGTAGTAATAATCTAATGCAACTGAATGCTGTCTTTTTGTATTTTTAAATAATTTTAAATTAGTTAAAAGTTTATTTTTTGTCAAATAAATGAAAGTTTTTCAAAATTCATAAACGACTGCTTTAATAATTTTTCAACCTGCGAACTACTTTTCACTACTGGTGACTTTTCAACACATTTCACCCACCAAAAAAAGGGGGTTACAATGCTTTAACCCAAAATTAATAACAATTACTTTTTAGTTGTTGTATTGCAGATACATTTCAGCCAACCATTACTCCGCCAAACCCGTATTTGGCATGTCTGGAGTTTGAAGTCAATTGTAAAGTTTGAATGAGTTGCGATGGCGCTACATGGAACGTTTGTTTCTTTTAACAATGAATTACTCATTGAAAAACCACAAAATCCCTTTATTTATATTATCTGTCAAGACTTTCATTGTGTTTGGTTGTTTAAACAACAGTTTGTTTCTTATTAATTTTTTTGCGATTTTTTTTTAATTTTTTTGCAATAATATCATAAATTTCAAGATCACTTGCTTATGATAAAATGTCACACTCACAAAATGTACATTAAATTTATTATTTTAAGTAATTTTTTCTTTATTTTAGTCTTAAATATGTTTGTATTTTTGTTTATGTTTATTTTATTATTTAAGTGCTGCAATTACACCACCTCATTCATATCATACATTGTAACACGAGCTGAAATTTGTATGACGTTTTTTTTTCTTTGTTACTTTTTTTTTAATTTTACTTATTTAGTTTTAAAAAATAAACTGCAAATGACAATTTTAACCGCATAATAAATTTTAGATTTAGTGATTATTTGTGGTAGATAAATAATTTTTTACCAATAAAAGGAATAAAGACAAACAAGTCTTTTGAAATGATACTAATGTGTGTTGTGAATTTTGTTATGTGAATATAATTTGTGAGTAAATCACCGTATTAAATTTTTGGTTCTTTAATTGTAAAAAATATATGATTGCAATACTTTTGAAATATTTTTAAGTCCCTTAGCAATCAGTTGATAAGAATTTATCTTGATTTCAAATAAAAGATCTGACAAGTTTAAAAGCAAAAGTTATCAGCAGTAAAGAAAAATTGTAAAATTACATAAAGTATAATTTTTGTAATTATATAAAATGAATTGAAAAGTATTAAGTAAAAAAATAATATATAATATAATAAAAATATAAAAAATCAGGCTCAAAAATCCTAAAAATTACGAAATAATATTCTTACTAAATTTACTAATGCATCGCCGAAAATAAGACCGTTATAGTGTCACAAATTTGTATCAAATATACAACTTTTATAATCAATATCCAAACATAAGAAAGTAATAATTGAAGGCGCTGTATAATATACTTTATGGCTGCATTTTTGGAAATAGATTTTCAAAAGAAATATTTTCGGAAAACATCAATTTTGCCATAGATTGCATATTAATAAGTGATCATTATCAAGCATATATTTCGAGATCGTTTATAGCCCGATTGTTTTAACATTTTAACACTCTTCACTTTCTACAGATGGATTTGCGTTCTAAAAAAAGGTAGCATATCGATTTACTCCCTATATATGTATGTATGTATCTCCTATAACCAAACTTAATGAAAGAAGAAGAAAACGTTGCATAAGTTGTTATTGGATTTTGGTTAATGGATGTCAGGGATGGAAGATTGTGTATGATGTAAAATAAATAAAACAAGTATGGTATGAAAGACCATGAAAGACCAAGTATGTTAAAAATGAGGATAATTTTTTAAATAATAAAGTATTTAATTCGTTATTGTACTTTAATTTTGGAATATTCTTACTTATTCTTGACAAAGAAAGAGATTCTCTACAAAAAGGATCATATGAAGTTAAGGGTAAATATGGACCTATCCTTATAAATTTTGGTATAGGAATGATCTTAAAGTCATTTTCTGAAGTGGAGTTTGTATTGGGGCTAAGGTCAAATAAGGCCTGATCATTACAAATATCAGCAATGTCATTTAGACTTCAAATTAACTAAGTTATGCCAATTTTTAACATAATTATGAGCCAAAAAGCCCTATTCGAAGAGTACGGTTGTATGGGGGCTAAACGAAATAATGGACAGATTTCAAACATTTCCAATATCGTTAGTCTTTGGGTCAAATTTCCCACTATATTGGGTACTATGCGTTCTGCAATTAGTTCTAGATGGTGTGATTATGGCCAGTATTCGTTCTATTTTAAATGTAATTTCTACCATCGGAACTGTTTGTTATGGAAGCTTTTTAGAATCGACAGCCATTCTATGCAACATCTCTGGAACCAGTCTTTTAATAATTTTTTTTTTTTTGTTTTAGAATTTGTAACAATATTAACTAGTTTTTTTCGAAGATGGAAAGTTTTTATAACAATTTTAAAGTTCTTTTTTAGCGGATTTTATTTCAATTTATTTGACGATTAATATTTCGAAATTCGTGATATTTTAAAATCTTTAAGCCTTCACTTCCTAACTTTTAAATAGAATATTAAATTTAGCTACTTAATGCGATATTTAAAAATTTTCAATACTCAACATTACTCGTTGTTTAACTGCTTATATCAAAATGTTTTTTTTTTATTTCTTTTCCAATGAAAGCAAATCTAATTTATTTTATTTCCATAGAACTAGTGCCAAAGGATTGATATATTGAAAACTCCTTAGAAGTACTTTGTAGTCTTATGAAAAGGTTCCAGAAAGAATGGCGACATCAATAGTTTCATATTTGAGATTAAGAATATAAAGTTGCGTCCTTTTTAAAACTTGTTAATTTAAAGTAAGTTTAATTAGTTTATTTCACTACAACATTGTGATTAAATTAATAAATGCATTTTTCTAAATTTCTTTATATAAAAGTTATTATTTTTTTAACAATTTTTAAAATACAGTTTTTTTATTTATTTTGATTTTTTATAAGACTTTTAGAATAAATTGTTGCTTCTAAAATTGTTTGTTTTTATTTTAAATTATGTATTTAAATCTTTTTATTTATTAAAAGAATATTTTGTTTATTTTTAATTCTTATGATTTTAAAAATCCATTCTATTTTAAAACAAAGTTCATAATTCTTACAATTTTATTTCACCAAATTTTTTTTTACTAAACACGTTCAAGTAAGAAAACCGCTTAAACGTGACAGAACACTTTGAAGACACGAGCCACACTGAATTTGCCAAAAGCAAACGATTCAACACAAAGTCTTTTTCGAAATATAAATTCAAAATAAAATAAACAAGATAAAAATATAAACAACAACTACAACCAAAACAAAATAAAGTCACAAACAACACTGGATATAAAATAAACAAAAATAAACGAAACGAAATACTACTCGTACTTAGCATGAAATGAACAGAAAAACAACAAAAGAAAAAAAGCTAAACAACAAACAAATATTTAATACAAACTTTAAAGAGAATAAAATGCGAAAAGAGTAATTGAGTCTTGTATGCTAAGTAAAGGGAACCGGGTTTTGTTATTACAGATTACAACTTAATTTCATTACAAATATCTTAACGAATGTTTTTAGAAATACAAAGAGAGAACAAAAATGTAAACATTGTAACTAGTTTAAAAAAAAAATACGGTAAATGTAGTTAAGATTAAAGGGTTTTATATAAAACGACAGCATGTTGCTTCAACATTTTACAAGGAATGTTTAGCAACATTTCCTACAACACAAATTAGCATAAAATTAATTGCGTTTTATTATAGCTTTAAAAATATAAAAACATAAAAATTTTATTTATTTGTATGTAAGTTTTATTATTCGAAATTGAATTGAAAATTGTCATGGAAGGGCATATCATAAACAAAATATCATTAAATTACTTAATTAAAATTAAATAAAGTTAACACTTGCTCCCTTTTAATTCTGTTTTCAATTTTATGGATGATTTCAGTACAATAATACCATTAAACATGTTTATTTTTGTTATCGTTTTTTTATTTATTTTTTACACGCTTTTACACCAAATACCCACATGCATATGTATGTGTGTAAGAGCCATTTTAAGTAATATTTAAAAATAAGTTTTTAATAATATACAATAATAATAACATAAAAAAATTAATAAAAATTTTATTTTTGCTTTTGTACTTTCTTTGTTGATATTTTATTTAAATTATTAATTTTAAAGTGGCATTTCTAAAAATAACACAAAAAGTTAATTTGTTTAAACTCTTTATAAATAACAAAATTTAACGTAAAGGATAGTTTTTCTTAAATGTAAAGAACTTTTTAATTCAGACGAATTATATTAATTAAATTATTTAAAAAAACATTTGTTTAACCTAATTAAACTCAATTTAGGTTGATTTTTATATATCTATCAAGTGTATCTAATTTATCCAACTCATTAATCATTTTCTTACGCACTTTATCCAATAGAATTTAAAACGTTGTGCAGTTGTCAACACTTGTATTGTTTGTTTAAAAATAAGTTGTGTCATTAAGTGTTCGTTTATTCATTTATTTTGCGTTAAATTTTGTAAAATATTGTTTAAATAAAATAAAAATGGTCATTTGTTATTTTCATTGTGTATTGTTGCATGTGATGTGTTGATAAGTTTGATTTGTTTTATATTAAGAGAATTGAGTTATACTATAAAACCTAAAAATGCGTAAATTTATTTAGTTTTTTGTTTAGTCTGTCATCAGGGTTAAAGACAAGAAGTCAAAGTTTATTTTTTATGCGTATATTTTTGAATAGATACCAAGATACCGGTGTTAACTTCGTTTATTTTTTATGCTGTTTTACGAATCGATTAATGTTTGTTTTTAAGCTTTTGTTACACTTTAATTGATTTATTTATGTATCACTCAAGGTTAATTAATTTTAACGACATTTTGTATAAGTATGTTTGTTTCATGTTAAAAAACACTACATGGCGCCTGCAAGCCAGAACAATTAATCGTTTTAGGAAAAGATTTTTAAATATTAACAAGCTCTTATTATATTAATTTTGAATTCTTTGTTTTAAAATTAAAAAAATGCAATTAACAGAAATTTTTAAAATTTTAAAAACAATTGTTTTAAACAAAAGACTTAAGCCACAAACATTTTTTAAAGCGACTTAAGGAAAGAGGTTTGTGTCTTTAGTTTTTGTTATATAATAAACTTGTGATAGGAGTATTGTATGCAGTTGCATATTGTTTTAAGGCCACAAACTATTTGTTGTTTATTATTTTGTGAAAATGATAAATAACATTTTAAAGAGATGCATTACGTAAATTCCTATTTTTAATTTATTTCAGTTTTGTTTTAGATAAACCGATATAATAACACCGACTTCATGAATATATTACGCTCAGAACAAAATTGGCTCAAAAGTACTATATTTTGGTACAATCTTTTAAATTACAATGATACACCAAAAACACAATTAAAATAATAAAACGATAAAAAATTGGTACAATAATAATCCTAAAAGTACAATGTTTAATGATGTTTTATACAATACGATATTTCTATTTGACATACCTGATACAAAATAATGCCCTTCTAATTACAACGGCAAATGTGAAAGTATGTATTGGACTGCAACTTTGGTGGTGGGTTTTTAAAACAATTACCATCATCAGTTAATCAATACATATACATTTTCTAATTAACAATTCTCACTAAGTTTATGTTAAATATTGTATAAATAGTTTGGTTTGTGCTGATAAAAGCATACTTACCTGGCGTAGGGGTTAACCGTGATCATGAAGGCGGTTCCCCCGGAGTGAGGCTTGATCATTGCACTTTACGATTGAGTTGACCTCCGCGATTATTCCTAATGTGAATAACTCGTGCGTAAAATTTTTGGTAGCCGGGAATGGCGTTCGCGCCGTCCCGAATAATTAATACATTTTAATATCAAAAAAGTAGAATCAACAAGTTTCAAGCACAAAAGAGTAACTTGACATGTATGTAAATACTTAAAGTAGATATACTTTTGTCAGCGTCGCACGAATATACCATCTGATTTTGGCAATTTATATTCTATTTTAATGTATATTTATAAATAAACTAAAACGTGTAAAATTGTGAAAATATAAATAAATTAACGTATAAGAAAGCGTATGATGCAAAGAAGGCATGAAAATTACGAAATACTTTGCTGCGAAGACGCGTAGTGTGGACCTTCGGCTTAAAACCAAAAAAATCACTTATGATTCATGATATCCGATTTTAAATAATTTTAAGGGTCTTTCAAGTGCTATTTTAAATAGACTTTTAAAGTACATTTTACTATACTTTGAAGTAGTCTAATGAATTTTCTATGTTCTGGTCTATAAATTAGTCTAAAGACTGGTCTATGAAGTAGCATTTGATTACTGAATATCCTTTAAAACAATAAGTATTTTTACAATTCTATTTAATTTTATTTTTGTTTCCTTTTAATTAAACGCTGATGGTATTCGTACGGAAATATATTCTTCATATAATTAATTATTGCCAATATGATATATAAATAATTTAATTGATTTATTTACTTTTTGTTTGGTTTGATTGAACTGCTAAAATGATGTATAATCATTTTATTTTGCTTTGTCTTTAAGTGGAAACCAAATATAATTTTATTTATATTATATATGTATTAATAATTCAAAATACAATAGAAATTAATCATCAATAAAAAGCTGTAATAAATACGACATTGAAGAAAAAACATTTTTTTCAATTAAGTTTTTGACAAAAACTTAAGTTTTACACCACTGAACGAACACCTTTTACATCAAAATTCTTTTAAGTAATACATTAAAATCTGTATCAGGCATGGGAAATTCAGTAATTTAGAACTTTTTATCGCCTTAATTTTCGTATGAAGGCTTTATAAAACTTCGTTATTTCGATTGTAATTTCAACAATATTTTATTTCAAACCTACAAAGTACATAGAATAATTTATGCATAGAAGCGAATCTGAGTATGACAAAAAATCGAGTCTCTTGTCAAAAACCTAAGTCGTGAGAATGTATTAGTTAACAAATATTTAACCCAACAAACACAAACTCTATCGTTTAAAAAGTTTAAATATTTTTCTGTTTGATATTTTATGTGTATTTCGATATTTTGTGAAATAATGGTTTAATTAGTCATTTTTATTAAATTTCAGTTGACCAATGCAACTGAAATATCTTCATTTAAAATTATTCTAAATTTGAAATAAACTTGTTGTGTGTGCTGGATTGGATCAAAATTGATTCTTGAAAATAATATTGTTTTTAATAATTTTGTGGCAAAAACACAACTTTTAACAGTGTTTATTTATTGTTGGAACAGGGACCATCGGGCCAAAGGAGAAAATTGTTTTCCCCCACTATATGAATAGTTGTGAAATGTATCCTTTAATGTCGGGACGGCGCGAACGCCATTCCCGGCTACCAAAAATTTTACGCACGAGTTATTCACATTAGGAATAATCGCGGAGGTCAACTCAATCGTAAAGTGCAATGATCAAGCCTCACTCCGGGGGAACCGCCTTCATGATCACGGTTAACCCCTACGCCAGGTAAGTATGCTTTTATCAGCACTAACTAAACTACTTATACAATTTTTAACATCAACTAAATGAGAATTTTTATAATATGTATATGAAATGCAAGTTACACATGTACATGTAAAATAAAACATTAAATTGAGTGTGGAAAAAAGATACATACAACAAGTATCTAAAACAAAACAACCACCGAAAATTTGTGTAATATTTAGGTAGTTTATTTTTCTTTAAATGACTAAGAATGTTAGTATGTAAGAATGTAAAATATATAAATTTAATTAACACTAGCAAAGAGAAGTAATAAATATAATCCGCCTATTTAATATAATTAAGTATTTTTATTAATTTAAAAAGATATATTGATAAATTAATGTATTGCTAATTAAAATAAAATGTTTTTAAAAATATATATTTATTTTAAATATAAATACAATTTTAAACATATTATCTTACATATAAAATATTTAATATATGTATTAAATCAATTAACAAGATTTTTAATACGATAATAGACAATTAAAATATTTATAGATCAGGTAAAAATTTAAATAAAGGAGAATAATTGGCGTGATGTGTTACTAAAAGAGCTGTTCACAAAACATGTCGAAGTTGGCCAAGTTAACAAACATTTAAAAGAATTAGTTTATTAATTTAGTTTGGTTTCAAGTGGCAACTACAATCATTTAATTTATTAAAGACTCTTATTGAACTACTAATAATAAATAAAAAATAATATAAACTTATTAAATTAGAGTAGGCGCTCATTTAAATAAAAACCTAAAGTGTCTTAATAATATTAAATAAAGTGTCCGATAAGCATTTCACTTTATTGAATTAATTTTCATAATTTTTGTAAGCTTTTGAAAATGTACCAATAATTTTTTTGCGGTTTCAATTTCTTGTATAACAGCATAAAATACCAAAAGACTCTCTAAGTCATTGAACCCATTCTTCGAGCATCTTAATTCGACTTTCTGCAATCAATCTTTATTAATTATAATTGTTGTTCATGTTTTTTTTTTAATTTCAAAATACATAGTTTAAGGGCATTTTAAACACAAAATCTATAAAATATATAAAGGCGGCTTCTTTTGTTTTCGACATAATCTTATTGGCCTGATTTTTATTAAATTATATTATTTTTACCAAATTATGTACATATATGTATATTTATGAAAGCAGATAGTTGATGACTGATTGTTTTTTGCTTACAATTAAACAGTTTGCTAAATTACTTTTGCTGCTGTTTAAAATTAATGAATTGTGTGTTGGAATTAAGGATGAGGGTATTTTCTAAATATTACTCTGTGAATCAAATTAACAAAATTGTGAAATTAACTCGAAAAAGTTAATAACTTTACGTAAACGAAATTATACAGTTAGAGAAAATAAAAGAAACACTGTGTCCCAAATTAAAAAGTATTTAAAATTGGGCGCTTATGCCAACTTTTATTTTGTATTAACTTTTTTCAATTATATCAAATACCCAGGAAGAACTTACATTGAAATATAATGAGTTAAAAGCATAATAAACCATTATTTTAACACGGCGATATCATTGAAGGCAAATGCTTCTGCGGAGTTAAAAATATATATTTCGCTTACAATAAAGTTGTTGAGTAAGCTTTTTTATTGCGCGCCAAAAAAAATGGGTTTAAGATACAAATTTAATGTTGATTTCTTGTTTGTAAAACACAATTTTTTAACACGCAATTAAATAAAATGTGCAAACAAAATGACAAAGTCAAAAATAAAGTACTTCTTTTTATATTAGTTTTTGCTGGGTAGTTTAATGGCTATGATCTCAATCATGAATGTTAATTTATTGTTAGGTTTGCGGAAATGTGAGTAAGCGTATTAAGCAGGTATGAACATTTTAAATTGTACTAATAATAAAAATTGTACTCTAATTGTACTAAACAAATGTTCCGCTATACTATATACTAGACAAGAGTATAGACCAGACCACAATACAGGACTATATATTATACTTTATTCTATATAAAAGTATAGGAAAATTGCACAGGTTACAGCTGCTCTTTTATTTATGCACTAGAAACCATAGTAGAAATAAATATTTGTCTACTATGCTGGAAACTAAGGAAACTTCTGGATAACTGAAACTGATGTATTGTGAGTACTTACTCGTTCCTATGACATTACATTGAAAAACTGAATAGTATTTTATAAGGAAAATAGTTAGCTTTTGAGTCACGTCTGACTCATTTAGGTTCACCATAAGTTTGTTTTTAAGCTAACTCAAAAACCATTTAAACATATTTAATTATTTTTTCATATATACTTTATGGTGAAAACTACAAACTGAATGACAGAAAGGTGTAAGAAAAATATTACGAAATGTATTCTCTTATGTCGGGACGGCGCGAACGCCATTCCCGGCTATCAAAAATTTTACGCACGAGTTATTCACATTAGGAGTAATCGCGGAGGTCAACTCAATCGTAAAGTGCAATGATCAAGCCTCACTCCGGGGGAACCGCCTTCATGATCACGGGTAACCCCTACGCCAGGTAAGTATGCTTTTCCCAACTCAACCAACGCTACTTATACAATATTTAACATCAACTAACTGAGAATTATAGTAATAGATACATAATACTGACAATACTCGCCCTTAGGGTGAGTTTGCACTAAAATTTCATCGACAGAGACATCAGGAGTTACTTTAAGTACCACCGTGTTTTTTTCGATATATTTGTTGTTTGAGGAGGGTTGTTTTTTTTTTCTTTTTCATTTTTGGAATGTTTAGTAAATTATGTACATACGTCTTACGTATTATAGATATATGACTGGCATGTTTAATGTAGATTAATTAACGATAAATATTTGCTTCTTCTCTACTTAATTCTATTATAATTTTTTATTTGCAATTAATTGAAGTAATCATGGTTGAAATTCTTCTGTGTCACACATGAAATCCGAAGAACATGACAACATTTTAAACACAACTTGTTCACTACAAATGCTTAAAGCTTTAAGATTAATTTTGATTTTCATAATAATGTTTCAAATCAATCAAATAGTATGACTTTTTTCGCGCATTTGTCTGTTAAGTGTTAATTTTACGAAGAATAAAAACCAAAACGAATATTATTATAAAGTTTAATGGATATGATGACCTTGAATAAAAAATTCTAACAAAAAGTAAAATTATTGTTGTTATTGTTTGCAAAAAAATCTATAGTTTTGAATTTCGTTAAAGAGGGGATTTATTTGCACAACAGACAGATGCTGCTGAATTTATACAAATAATAATTAATCTTTATTCTTTACTTTAAAAATTTCTTAAATTAAATGTAATTGAATATTTTTTTAAAGTTTGTGTTCCAAATCTTTTGTTTTCTTTTTGTTTATTTAATCCATAAGAATGTGTCTTAAGTCTTTTGTTTTGTAAAGCAAAAGATTTTTGTGAAATTTAATATTTTTTATTATTGTTTGTTTAAATGTTTATTTATTTAATGTTCTGAATTTACATTTGTGTTAGAGATGAATTGACAACATCAGTTTTTGTTCTTTTTCACATATTGATATCTTTTCAGAATCATTTTAGTCATTGAAATGCACTTTTTCAATTTTGTATATATATGTTTGCGTAAAAATTTTACCATAAAAAGCCCCAAATACAACAGCAAAAGTATGTAAAATATCTGATCGCACAATAAAATGAAACCCAAAATTACTTCCAAAGAATTTAAGGTGGCCATATGTTCATCTAGCCACAAATCGTTTTGTTGCTTCGGAACTTTGGATATTAAGTTATTTTTATTACAATAAGTTATTTATTCTCGGCTTTGCCAGTTATTTTACTTACTCTTGAAGCTGGCTAACTCTATGGTGGAGTTGGACTCAATATTTAAGCAACTAAACACCTCATCCCAGTGGCCTTGGGAGGACAATTCTTTCAAAGATTTACAAATATTTGCCATAGTTTATGTTATTTTTTCGTTTTGTTTCGAAAATTTTATTTTTTGACAACTGGTTGTAGGGTTAACACATTGCTGTTTGATGTTTAAAAATTGTTTTTTCGATATCTTTGAAAGTAATCGTTAATTATTTTATTTGCAATACTTTTATATATTTTATTTAAATTACGTCATTTTGACAAATCTGTTAAAACATTTTATTGTTTAAAAATTATTATTGTTTACAGAATTAATTAATAATTTTTATATGACTTTGGGTTAAGTGAACTTTGGTTATTTGTATTTTTATTTGATGTAAGATAAATTACTCCCACACTACAAAATATGAAGAGTGATTTTCTTACAAAATGCATTATTTATTTAACAAAAAAAAAATGTCATAAAAAATAGAACAAACATTGTTAAATACAAATTGTTCTCACTTAAGTCAGACATTTGTCAAATCACTAATGGAATTTGATTCATTAGTGTATAGTATTGTCATAAATTCATAACTTAAAAATTCTTATTTTTCAAATTTAAAAATTATATTTAAAGAATTTAATATATTTAATTTAATATATGCAATTTAACATATTTAATAGATTTTTTAAAGTTTTTATCGTGATTTGTTGTAATCGTTACTGTTTCCATTACAAACAGTAACAGTTTTAGAGAATTTTTAGCAACGACCTGAACCATTTCAAACAATCAAATCAAACAGTGTTGTACTATTGTGTACTAAATTAAAAATATAGTACGTTAAATTTTATTACTTTTACTTAAATTTAAAAAAATTTCAACTTTTGTTTTAAAACTAAAATTACATTTTATGAATTACAAAAATAAAACTTACATTAAAATACTACTCATTAAAAGAAATTAATAAAAATTACACTAAAATATTACTTTTTAAAACCAACTAATCAAAATCAAATACAACACTGCAATAACAAATTAAACACAACACTGTTACTTTTAAAACAGCTGCGGTCATGTTTTTATTTTCATCCCTCTCTCTCAGCCTTTTTCTTTGAATGCTTTTTATCTCTCTTTACACTAGACCAGTACTAACAGAAAATACTAAATATTCCTCTTGCAAAAAAAAACGTTCAGTTTATTATTTTCCGTCGTTCGATTTTGTATTGAAAAATTGTACGAAACGCGTGTGTGGTTTTCTAAATAGAAATAGAAAATAATAATAAAACAAAATTAGCACTGAAGTGAAATCATTTAAATACTTGTGTCAATGTCTATGTGTTTTTTACATATAAAAGGAAAAAATTACCAAATTTAAAATAAATTTATAACAAAAAGTACGCAAAACAAAGAAAGTATTTTTAAAAGGAAATTCACATCACAGCAAAAAAACCAAAGTAATTCAATGAAAAATGTTAATATGATTTATTATTAAACTAGTGCTGGTAACAAGAATGAAAATAAAATGGAATTGTTGATAAATAAGTGTTAAATTAAATTCATAAACAACAGGTTTTTTTTGTAAAAAATTATTTCACAAATAACACAGACGGACAGAATTTATTTCAGTCAAAGGTTTGGAATGTTGGTCGGGTCTTGCTGTTGTTTACTTAACTGTCATCCACTCTGAGATATTGTTTGTCCTGTTAACGGGAGATTGTGTAAATAACAACAAGATGAAAATAATAATAAATACACTGGACAAAATAAATAGACAAAATTAGAAAAACATTTTTTTTTTATTTTGTCTATGTGTACACAAGATGTTATAGAAAAACAAAGTTGCATAATATAATATATTTCTTAATAACGATGACGTCAATTTCAAAGTTTGTTTAATTTTTTCGAAATTCTTTTTATTTTTTATTCCTCTTACTTTGTTGTAAATTGTATCTTTAAAAATATTTATACATTTGCTTATTGCTTTACGAAAAGCGCCTGCGTAATTGGGTCAATTTTATAATTTGGTGTAGTGTAAATAGAATACGTTTTTCTTTATGAATGACGTCATTTCGCTAAATTGTGTTCTCTTTGAGATCATCATTGTTCAATACCTATACAATAACAAAAAAGAAACTACACTAATTTCTCTAGACCGTTTTAAGCAGATGTAGTGCTATTATTTTTATTTTATATGTATTGTTGAAAATCAAACGGTTCTAGTTATTGTTTTTATTTCACACCTTTTTCTTTTCATAATTTTTTTATAATTGTGGTTTCTTTTTAATAAAACATTAGTTAGCACAATGTGATGATGAGCATCGTTGAACAGATACAAAGATACTTGTGCTGTGTTGACAAATATGAAGTTAATATTTACCTAATTTAAGCGTTTTTAACAGCTTATTTAGCAAATTTTTGGCATGCTATTTAGTTTAATATTAATTATAAAAAAAGAAACAAGGTTTAAATGTCAATGGAATACAATTGAGCATCCGCCGGGGCTTGTTTCCTTGATGAAAGACCCTCATCTAGGTGTATTGCGATCCTGGAGTAAAAAGGTGCTACCAGTAGTTCAAGTCCGAAAGAATGTACTGGGGTGAGTTTTTGGATGATGCGAATGATTGTAGGGACAATTCAATTGCTTATAGCATCATTTTTTGTTTTCACCTGATGTTAAATCTGTTCCTTCTATCGACTCTAGCCAGTGATTGCATTTTTTTATTTTTGTCGGGGTTAGATTGACTCATGACATTAGTCACTGCACGTACACTGGATCAGAAATTCCACATATGTAAATTGCTGCTGTAAGAAGCACAATGGGGCAGTGGTGAGTCGTCACAGAAGCTCAACGTGTAATAGGCCAGTCATAATTTAATCAGTTCAGCAATTTAATACAAACCTAATAGGTTCAGTCGAATAGGTTCGATTAGCTCTGCCATAAATTTATTGTGGTATCTTGACCTTTACGGATCGGTCAAGATACCACAATAAATTTATGGCAGAGCTAATCGAACCTAAGTCAAAAATTAATTATCATTAGTCAAAATCGTTTGCGTTCATAATCTATTAATGGCCAGTCAATTAATTACCAAACCTACATCTCTCAGAGAAACTAAAACTTTTTAAAACTATTCTTACTAATGTTCGTAAATACGGGCATAAATCAAGTAGAACTCTAACATTCTCGAAATTTCTTCTAAATCAAGTTGACTACACTGACAAATAAAAACTAAATTTTTATATATTTTTTTTGTATATTCCACTCTAGTCAATTCTCTTAGGTATCATTTATTATCATTTACTCTTGATGTCTTTGCCTTCATTCTCTCATTGTTATTTATATGGATGTATGTTTGCTTGCTTTTTTTCGTAAAGTTGCTATTGATTCTACAATCAAAGTATCTTGGTTGGTTTTGCCATTTTTGGCATGTTGCCTTTATCAAACAACGAGTTTTAATATTTTCTAACTTCATAACAGATTTTTTATCGTTAAATAGGAAATCATATTTTACACAAGAAAAGAATCAGTGTCATTTTGCAAAGTAGAAATAACTAAATGGAGAAAAATTATTGTGGGTTGATATTTAGAAAAGTGAGAATATTTTATAAATTCTTTAAAAATTCATTTATGATGTTATTAGTGTTTGTTTTGATTTAATGTTATTTAAGGTTAGTTTCATGTCAAGTGACCCAACTTAAAAAAATCGATTTTGATGAAATTTGCACCTAGGTTTGTTCTATTAGATAGTGGGGCAGACACAGATAATTTAATTCGTAGAACTTTTAATTCCAGATACTTTATCATATAATTAATATTTTATGGATTTAGTGAATAACCTTATTATCTAAAAATAATTTTATATAGTTTTTCAAACAATTGATGTAAAATATGGCATTGTATTTCTTAGAAGTTATCATTATTTATGATGAAAATTGATTGCAAAAATGAATAAATGCCATCAGACAGTACACAGACACTTAAAATATCTGCATACATACATAAAGAAATACAACTTAAATATCTACATATTTGACTTATTTTGACTTTTAAACAGGGATGTGATATATAAATAATATTAATTCATATTATGTATGCATAAAGGTACAATGTATACGACAATAATCTACATACTCAATGTAACTATTGAATTTTATATTAACCCTGTCGTTTTAAAAGTGACAAATACATAGAAACTTTGCCTCATGTAAAATATGTTATATATGATAGAATGGTTATTTTAAAACTTGCCGAAATTTAATTCAATTACACAGAGAAAAAGGGTCAATTAGTTCCTTCGTTGCCATTATCCATGTTACATTTACCAACTAAATTATTATGTTCATATGTATTTTGAACATTATTTTGAGGTAGTTTTCTTATTGATTAACAAATTCAACGTTGCGGAACTAGTTCAATAAACTACAGGGTATATAAGAAAAGTGCCCGACATGTGTTTATATAGACAAACATAAATGTAATTTTATAACTACGTAGTATATACAAATGCTTATATATGAATGTATTTGTTATAATGTTTATACATAGGTATATGTATAAATAAAATAATTAAGTAATGTAATATGTACAATAAATGTAAATTACGTCAAAGAAGTGGTACACTTTTTGGGACACAGACTATAAACCGCAAACAGTTTTACTAAACTCTGTATAAACAACTAAGAAAGTATAGTCTGTTATATTCGAGCATATAATACTCTACAATAGGTATAGGTTATTTATTTTGGTTTTTATTTGAATTTAATATAAGCATCAGAGTAATTGACGGTGATTTATAAGGTGGTGAGATATAATACTTGTGAGATATTATACCTGTTTCCTTTGATCCTCATGGAATTTAATAAAGAGGTCAATTATGAACCGATCCTCATAGAACTTAATAAATATGTTCAATATTTCCATTTTATATTATATTGATTCTATACTAGCCTTGATTATATAGAGCCTCATTTGACCCTAGCCCCTATTAAAAGCAAATCAAGCCTCGATAATTTCATACATGTTTTTATGATAAAAACGTTTAATAAACTAAAAATATACTATTAATAGCTTTATTAATAAGGGGGATATACTTTAAGATTTCTTAAATACAAATTTAGAATCTCTAATAATATTTATCACAGAATAATTAAAATATTATACTTAGGTACAATTATCATGTTCGTTTAATTTATTTATGACTTTATAAACTAATGTTATTATAAATGTATTAATCATATTACTTCTTAATAATTATATTACTTCTTATGAATGTATTAATCATATACATAATTTCTAAAGAGTTATTAAATATGTAAATATTTTTTATATCAAATAAAATAAATATCGATTTTTGTGCATTCATACTTTGGCGTTCAAACACCTTTTGTACTAAATACTTATTTATAATAAATATACAGTTATTAATAAAAAATAACGAAACTATTGCTATTAATTCCAAAGGTGAACAGAGCCGTGAGATTTTGTAATTAACAACTTTAATGTACTAATACTAATATAAATAAGTTACTTATTATAAGTATAACTAATTAGAAGAATTAAGGTATAAACTTAAAAATAGCATTAACAAATATTTAATATTAATACAAATATTAAATATCTGCCTGTTTCCCTAAATGCGAACAAAAATTTCTTTCTTATTTTATATTGAAAACAATAATAATTTTTCGAATTTATTTTTTGTTTTGAATATAAACCTAGAAAATATTTGTTCGTTCGCATTTAGAGGAACTGGGCCTATATTTTTTCAATTAACAATTGATTTTGTATCGTTTTGATAACTTTTTGTAAATTGTACAACTCCATAAAAAAAGAAAAATTGTGTGTGCCCACATCAGATTATGATTTTATTAATTCGTGAGGATTGTTCATATTCGACCCTAACCCTCATAAAAAATCGTAAAAAAATAGTAGAAGTTAGTTATCATGATTTATAATTAAATTTGTAAGCAGTTAATTAGAATAATGAAATTGTTCAGTAGTTCTATCTACTAAAAGAGAAATTTTGTGAGATTTATTATTGAAAAATATTTCGTTGCTATTTTTTCATACAATCTGTAATCAGTATAATTTATTAATTAAATTGTTTCGCTTTTATCTCTTCGGTATTCGAATACATTTGTCTTTGTTTTAAATTTTAAAACAAAATTCGAGATTGTCAATAAAAGTTTCAGTACGAAACACGAAATTATTCATTGTTGTAATCAGTGCAGCGATGTTCATGCCAATGAATGTTTTTAATATTAATTTTCCTTCATTTTTTTATAAAAAAACTGTTGGTTGGAAGCAAAATTACTAATGTAGTAATCCTATTGTTTCAAAATCAATTATAATTTATTAAATGACCTTATTAAATTTTTTAATTATACTTTAAAAATTCTATATTTGGATGTTATTTTGTACTAATGTTTGTAACACACAAAAATATTGGTCCTACACCAAAAAAACGGCCAATCGGCTTCTTTTTACCTCCCGAATGGCGAAATAACAGACCGATTTTAATCATTTCCAATATACTTTGCTTCTGGTATGTGTGAAATGTCAACAAACTATCTTGAAAATGGCGACCTTAAGCATGCGCACAAGGTTTACATAGATTCAGAAAATGGTTCTGAGCCGATTAGTATACTTTAAGGTAGAACCAATATGTTTGGGTTTACAAACATCAGCACAAACGCATAACCACCCCACTGTAGTGATGTAGGGTACAAAAAATACTAGTTTTTACACATATTTTTAAAGGTTTAAACTGGTTTATAATTCTTGTTGTAAATTTCTTAGATTTTTTAAACTTTTGCTAAAAGTACAATAAATTGTTTGTTTGCATTGTAAAATGTAAGTGTTAAAAAACAGCAAAATAAATTTATAAACATTTGTATCTTATTATTCTTAGAATTTTCTTTTTTCAAAATATATCTAAAAATTTGCTATAATTTTATTATTTTAGATGTGTGAGTAATTTTAATTAAACTTTTTTGTTAATATAATGATTTAAAATTAAACATAATTTTGCAAGGTTTTTTTTACAAAAAATATTTTAATTTTAAGCTTGTATAATAAATTTTTTTTATTAAAAAGACCTTGTAGCAAAGCAAATAAAAGTGGAGATGAGAATAAAAAGTCAATGTTTTAAATATAATAAACACAATTATTGTTTTTGTAAGTTTTGTAATAAAAGTAAAATAGAGCATAATTTTTCTTTTAAAAATATGTAGCAGGGGTGGATATACTTAAATAGTACTGAAGACTTTGAAGACTGAAACCTGGCCCCTTATATGTTAATTATTCTCACCAATATGGACCAAATTCAGAGCAAAGAATACGATATTTTGAGTAAAAATTTAGTAAATCATTTACATATTTCTCTTTTTCACTAGATATCTCTCTCGTCTTGATTTCAATGCTCATCATTTCATTTTTTTATTCATTATCATACGAAAAATTGTATTTCATTAATTTGTATATTAATGATGTCATTTTTTTGTGAAAAGATAAGAATTTTTTTTAAAAATATTAGTTCTTTGTTAAGTTTTAAATGTATTAAACATTTCTAATGTTCATTTGTTTTGCATCATTTATTGTAATTGACATTAAGTTATTTGCGTGACAAATTCAACTGAACAGTCTAGTTTTTGTTTATTTGGAATAAAATAATTATTAAAAAGTACACACGCTTGATACCAAATTGACACCAATTTCAACAACAATTCGTTGTGGAAATCTAAATTTTATTCACATCCTTTGTATAAACTCAATATTGACAAAGGATTGTTTATTTGAAAAATTTGGTCAATTATTTGGTCAATTTTGTAATTGACATTAAGTTATTTGCGTGACAAATTAAATTATTGAATTTGTATACTATCTCAACTATATTATCACATTGTTTAATTATTTTGTATTTATTTTCAAGCATTTTATTTAAAAATATATTTAACAATACAGCGATACGATAAAAATTGTGAATTATAAAATATATTTATATATGATATAAATATGGGCTTATAATATGTACCAAAAAATATTTCTTTGTAAAGATAGATTAATAGAACTTAAGTTTTTGCTATCAAATAAACTGGTTTTTAAGGACTGCCTTATGTACTGACTACAAACATACATTTGCATAGAAATCCTTGCCTTGGTCATAAACAATAGCGTTTGTGTAAATTTGTAATTTTTATAAATATTTACATTAGTTGAGAAAAATATTAGACATTCTTCTAAACATTTCCTTCGAACATACATATTATGTATGTGGCAATTGAGATTGTTACATACTATGTAAATATTTTATCTTAACTTTCACATGTTAAAATAATTAACAACAAAAAAAAAAAACATCCAGAACACTAAGTAAATCAAATTGAAATTCAATTAAATTATATATATTAAAATATAAAAATCAAATAAAATTGAATGAAAGAATTGAGTTCCATGCCATACAAAAAAGTCAAAGTTTTTTAAATAGATAACATTCGATGGGAAATTTTGTTTACTTTTTTTTAGATTTGAAATCTTTTTCAAATCTACAATAAAAATGTACGTACACACATATGTATATTAGGATGGCCCCTAAATAGAATAAACATTTGGTTAATTATAAAATTGTTTCTCCTGAAGTCCATATTTGGTAAGCTGGATTAAAGGATTTTAAATATTTTTGAACTAGCACAACAAATTATATCACGCCATTGAAAACGACTCTCAATGACACATAATAAAATTAGAAAATAAAACTTAAAAAATATAGTTTATCTTTTGACCCAGCTTATCTTAAAATGAACCAATCGTTAATTTTCGATGGGAACATCAGTTATGAATACAAACGGGACCACCTTAATGTGCATAAATAATCATTATTGTACAGATATAAAATTGGACGTCTTCTACATTAAATGTTTTTGAATGACTCATCAGGCGAATGTGTTGAATGTACTCGTCCCATAGCATCCATCAGATGGCCACTGTTGGGAAATAAGTAAAAGGTAGGGTTTCTAAAAGAGAGTACAATTATCGAAATCCTGTTTTTGTCTAATTCCCTGAATTTATTTTGAGTACTATTTTTTAGACCAATATTTAATTAGTTGTAAGCAGCCTTTTTAAAAAGACCAAATTGATCCAAAGTTAGTACTATTATTATGAATAGTATTGTATTTCCCTATTACTAGTGAAATTATATTTAAAATAAATGAAATTAGTTTTTCCAGGTAATTGAAACCATTCAAAAAATTGCATACCCTAAAGTATATTGATTCATAGAGATTCAAGCATACGTATACTGGTTGTATTCATAAGAATATTTAGATACAAACATTCAGATACAAATTTAATTTTTATGCGAAATTCTATTTTTATGTCGTAAACAGCGCGTCCAACATGTTTATTTTAGTTTTTTAGCTGCGAGATGATTTTTGTTCTTGTTTTGGCCAATACAAATCTAAAATGTGTTATTAGTATGAGTGTGTGATTGTTTATTTGAAAAATAATTAAATAACAAAAATAAAGTGAATTGACTTTGTCCATTCACCATCATTCATTATTTTATGTTTCGTTTGAGGAAGTTTGTTCCTTTAAATTTGCTTGATTATAATTTTCTTTTAAATTTTACTTTATATAAATTTAAATTAATTCCAAGTGGTACATTATATTATTACATATCAGGGTCACTGCAGGAATTAGTTTTGCATGACTGTGACATCATATTGCAAAGGAATTATACACATGCACTCTTAATTGTTTTAAAAAATTAAAATTTTACAATTGCCCGAGCCAAAAAAAAAATGTAAAAAAGTCATAAATAATGAATATGAATATTTCGGCAATAACGAATTTTAGTTGCACTATTTTTATGATTTTTTTACCCAACATTCGGAAAACGAGTTCACAAAACTATATCCCAAAGTATCGGTTCCTAATTCATTCTACCCTTGCGCATATCTGCGATTTTTCTATTAAACATTTGAGTTCCAAAGTTATATGGGGCCGGCAGAAAATTGATTTCAACATTTATACTTATATGGACAAGCGGACATTTAAAAACAAACTCAACTATAAAAGGGGATTTTTGTTGACGATCAGACAATCATTGCCAAAACGACTTCGAGTACTATAAGAATTCAGAATACATAGGCATATATACATATTTACCTACCTTATAACGCCCCAAAATAAAATTTTAAAACTTATTAACTAAATTAAGGACTATCATCTTTCATATTATGAATATAATTCGTTAATTAATGCTTAAAGGTGCAGAGTTTTAAAAATTACAAAAATCAATTCAAGTGGTCATATAAAAAACTTACTTGTATCTTGGTTTTTTAACATCTTTTATTTAGTACATTTTGCAATTACAAAAGTACACATTTAACTTTCTCTTAAAGCAAAAAAATAAAATAAAAAATGACATAAAATACAACAGCTACAGCACTCAATACTTATAAGAGGGTGTCATTGTCATGCAGATGTCGCAAAAACTACATAGATACTTACTTACACTTACATACACATATATAAGCGTCAATATTATATAAGTATTTCTTGCTATCTATTGTATAACTACATTCCCTGCTATTTTGTAATTAATAACTTTCATTATTTTACTGGTCAGGAGGTAAACACAAAGCTTTGCACAAAACAAATAAATAACTTTATAATCATTAAAATGGAAAATATAAGAACAAATGTTGTTTAGTTCAAAAGACAATTCAAAAGCATTATTTGTATACAGATAGGTAACTAGTGTTATAAGTAATTCTTAATGATTCACAAATTCTCCATTGCACAACTTAATACAGGTACTGCCGGTTTTTTAAGACAGTTGTAAAAGTTTTGGTTGTATTTAAAATTTTTTACATCATGTTGTTTTATTTAAACAAGTAGAAAGAGGGGTGAAGGAGCAAAATATTTTTTTTATAAAACTAAATGACTTTTACTTGTTTTGGCGTCATAGTAAAAATAACTAGAAAATATTTTATAGCTTTAATTCATGCATTTCTTTTCCAACAATCACTGTTAGTTTTTCCATTATTATTTCTGTTACTGTTGTTAGGAAACCACGTAGTTTGTTTCTTTTTGCACTTCGTGTTTCGATAAAAAAATAAAAATGTAAACTGAGAGTAGAAACGAAAAGAAGAGATATAATGGAGACAAAACTTGATACTTCCGTTTGGATTTTTTTGTTTTCTATTTTTTTCATTCCATGTTGGTGTGAGTCTGTAGAACTAAAAAATCATTACAACCTACAGTTAAGCTAGAACAACAATTCCTGTCTTTATTATTTTTTTTTATTTAGAGGTATGCCAAAGTTTTAAATGAAAAAACCGCCCATACTTAAGTTAGCCGCTAAAATGTAACTAAAAAAACATTTAAGAGATTTTAAACAATGTACTCCCATAATTTAATATTAGTTGTCGAATGTACTAAGACTGTTTGTTAGATTTTATTATAATTTTAATACAAAGTTTTTGACATTGTTTGGTCGCTTTTTTATTATTTTATTGTACATATATATTTTTCGATTATAATTTTTGAACAATTTATATTAATAAAAAATGTTTAATTCTGCAATGAATCCTGTAATAAAATCCTCCTTAAATGATATAATAGGATAATAAAACACTTCAATTGCAAAAAAATTTAAATGAAAATCTAAAGAGTTGTTTATTTCCATTTGAAAAGTGATAAAAAAAGTAATAATTACCACCACATTTTGCATTACTTTGACCCACTTTTTAATTTTAAATACATTTTTAGGCACATTTTTTTGTGTTATTTTAAAAAAAATATATATATTTAAAAAAAATAATTTAACATCGTTTACCAAAAGATTTGAGATATAGCATTCTACACTTTCTCTAAGAACAATGAGTAATAAGTTACATGAATCAGAAATAGGACTAACTTAAGTGCAAAATTTTATCCCAATCGAAAGACATTGCTTGCAAAGGTTGATTCACTAAAAGAGACACATATAATGCTACATTCCTTATAATGCTACATTCTATATTTTCTTATATCAAGGATTATTTAGTAACGATTAAATTTATTCTTTTCATATATAATTTTTCGTCCGAGTGTATCAGTTTTTATGAGCACGTAACAAAAATGTCAACAAATCCTTTTTATGGATGCCACGAACTTAATGTTAAATATAATTAACTATTGTGTTTTCTAAAACCATTACGCATTTCCCACAATATGGTAGCAAAAGATTATTTAAGAATTTCTTATATTATCGTTTTATATTTTAAGTCATATTCTCTAATATGTTTGTGGAAATAAAATCATTCTATTATTTTGATGCAATTTCATTTTAAAATTGTATGTATATATGTATATGCATATAAGTTCATTGATTTTCTATTGAAAATTTTTTATTTATCTTAATGTGTATTATGTTAATATATTAATAATTAATTTTATTTATATTTATTTCTACATTAATGTTTAATACTACAGATAAATCTTGATAATATTTCATTTATATATTATTTAAAGAAACAACCACATTTTCATTAATTTAACCTTTACATTCAATTTCTCTTTTTTCTCCATATATTTGCAGGCACAAAGTGAAAAGACTAAAATAAAAATAATATTGCATTTACTGAGTAGTAAAATCGCATAACTGGAGAATTCCCTTGCCCCCAGCACACACACACATAAACATTATACGCAACAATTGTATATAGAAGAAAACAATATATTCCATACGCAACGTTGCACAAGCTTCTCACATATTTCAATATAAACTACAATAGCTGCAACATAAAATTCGAGTACGCACAGGAACAAGAATAGAAATATAAGGAGAAATAAATTAATAAAAAGCCTTAAAGCACAATGAGTAAAGCAACGGGACCTTCACCACCACAATATACGTATGTGCCACCACCCTCGGCACCACCATCATACCAGGAAGCTGTAGGTGGCGTTAAACCAGTGGGTCCTTTCACACCCGTCGCTGCACCCACACATGCTGCTGCTACCACAAATGCCCATATTGTAACCACAGTTGTGCCAATTGGTCGCACGGCTACACACATGATCTGTCCATCATGTCATGCTGAAATCGAAACAACAACACGTACTGAACCTGGAATGATTGCATACTTATCGGGCTTTGTTATTGCATTATTGGGGTAAGTGAAATGGCAAAAGAATGTCTTATTAAGAAAATTTTGTCAATGCCCATTCTGGTAGTAAGATTACAAAAGTTTTCAACTTTTTACTATAATGCTGGAAAATATAGAAATGGGAGACATGTTTTACATACATATATGTTAAGAAATTAAAAATTACTTACTGATATTAAGTTATTTCTATTACAGTTGTTGGTTGGGTTGCTGTCTGATTCCCTGTTGTATTGACGACTGCATGGATGTTCATCACACATGCCCTAATTGCAAGGCATACTTGGGACGTTACCGACGATAAATAATTTACATCTACTGGGTCATCGAATATTAAAAACATACACAACACACATATATACAACCACATAGATTACGCTTAGAATGTTTAAACAGATGAATATTTTAAAATACGTCTTTAATAAACCAGAGTGGAATAAATACTTTGAATATTAATGGTTAAACAACTTTAAAAGTCGTTTATTTTCAATTAATTACGAAATAAAATTTATATATATATTAAAAATACATTAAAAAAATACCAAAATAAATAAACGATATTTTTGCTTAAAATTTACAATTCTGAAATAAAGTTACTTTGGTTAACGAAAAATATTGCTCAAAAATTTTTTATTTTTTATTTTAAATTGATTTGAATTTCTTTTTATATTTGTTAACTATATATAGCACTTTAATATTTAATTTCATAAAAAAACATAACACTTAATTGCCTAAAACTATACTATGCTATAATATTATAAAGCACATCTACACCTTCACAAAACACTATTTTATGTTTAGCTTTTTTAATATAATCCAATTTAAAATGCTTTATACAAATTTGTCGATTAAGTTAACATAAATTAATTTAATTTCTATATATTGCTTTCTTTTTTTGTTTTATTTGGGCTCTCTTTTTTATTATTATACATATACAATGTAATTATTATAAATTAATTAATATATAATAAAACAAACTGATTATTACATACAAAACAAACTTTTTAATGTAACATTAATTTAAAAATTTCTATATACTATGAAATAATTTCGTAAATAAATGTAAAATTTTTATGTAATTATGTTTTTATTTGTCTTGTGCAGTGAATTTGATATGGAACCAACATTTTGTTAAATTATTATAAAATTTTACGGAATTCGATTTAGGACAAATTTTGTACAGAATTTTGTACTAGTCTAAATAATTTATATCTATATCAATAATTTAAAGTTATGTTCGACAAATTTGCAATTCTGTTAAAAAGTCCAAAATCAGTAAAAATCATTCGGAAACACATCTGTTAGAGCAGAAATACAAACTTGTGGATACGTTTGCGTTTTCTGGTACCAAGAGGAAATACAATTTGAATGGAATGCTCATTAGTAGCCTTACTATTATTATCTGTTTTTAAATTTCATAGTTTATGTGGCCTTCTTCCTTGGCAGTAAACGTTTGTTAGTTAGTTAGTTAGTTAGTTAAAATTCATTTACGGTTTACGCCTTAAATAGCCTCGTTCAAGAACTGCCAATCCGACTAATACCTTCATATAACAAGGTGGGACTCCCGAACTCCATTCAAAGACTATGTCGTGGTACAGTTATGAGATGTCACTTTGTAAACCAATATGAAAAACTGTCGAAAAAAGGACAGTCTGATTACTCTTAAAAGAATATGTTAATGACACGCGAAGGTCTTTATTCACCCAGATTTGAATTACGAATGTAATATATTTTTGTATTATATTAATATGTAAAATCCAATCGATATTAAGATTAAACAAGTACGAAAGTATAGTCGGGCGTGACCGACCATATGATACCCTACATCAGTTATGAAAAATATGGACCAAGCTCGATAAAGTTTTGTGAATATATTTATATAATATTTATTTGTGCTGAATTTCATGGCGATATTTGTATTTATAAGTTAATTTTGGACATTCAAATAATTTTCTGAAGGGGGTTTTGTATAGGAGCTAGGGTCAAATGAGGCCCGATCTTTATGAAATTTGCAAGGTCATCAAGGTTTGTATAAAACTTAGTTGTGCCGCTTTTTATCGACATACAGTTATATTTAACATAATTATGAGCTTAGAAGCCCTTTTCGGGGGGTTCTGTTGTATAAGAGCTAGGAGAAATAATGGACCAATTTTATTCATTTTCAATAGGCTTCGTCCTTGAGTCAAAAAAGGCGTGTGTGCCAAATTTCATCCAATTATCTTGACCTTGCACACAAGGTTTACATGGACAGCCAGACATAGCTACATCGACTCAAAAACCATTCTAAGCCGATTGGTATACTTTAAGGTGGGTATAGGACATATATTTTTGTATGTTACAAACATCAGCACAAACACAATATACCTTCCCCACTAAAGTGGTGTAGGGTATAAAAAACGTTATCTAATTTCAATTGAATTTTACTAAAAGTCATTAACCCTCTGGGGCTGACATGGTAGTCTGATAGTAATTCAACGGGTTATACAGCTATCGTCATTCAGAGGCCGAATTAAGTAATTCACTGATCGTGGAAACATGGTATAATTCAATTTTTAACGTAAAATTGTAATTAGATGAATGGATTCACAATAAAAATATTAATACTATGGCAACACTCATTTTATCAAAACAGTGTTATCGATAGTTGTGTTTACAATCATTTTGTCATCACTAGCTGCATTTAATAAAATTGGAATTTATTCTTAGAGTATTTGTATTATTTCAAATGAATGCAAAAACAATTCATTACGTACATACATGTTGATGAATGTAACAAAATTAAATTATTGTACTAAAATTACATTAAAATATATTAAACGGTAAGCACAATAATTTCATTTTACATATTGCGACTTAAATATTTGTTTACCAACAACTTTAAGGGATGTCGTCGGACGATGTGGAAATCATTGGGGATCACGAAGAAATAATTGAAATAAGCGACGACAATGAAGCGGAGGATACAAAAGATGTAATAGTTATAAATTATGTTGAACAAGAAAATGCTTCCGTAGAAGATAAATCTAACATTTGCATTTTTATTAAAGATGAACATGAAGAAAATCCGTTAATTATACCAAGTAATACTGAAAATGCTATTGACAATTTGAAAGACCAAGTTACAGAAGTTGTATATTTAGATTCCTTCCCCACTGAATCTGTACATAAAAATAAAATTCCACAAAAAAATAAAAACAACCGCAAGCGACGTTGTCGACGACGTAGGGAAAACAGTAATGAAACAACTCAAAATACTGAGGGTGGGATCCAAGAATGTAACAAAGAATTAAAAACGTCCGTTACAATCGAAAATAATAATAACAATCAAAATATCTCAATGCAGGAAAAAGACTCAGAAGTTTGTAATAATAAATGCTTGAATAACGATACCCAAAATGAAAAGGAACTAACAAACTGTAGTATTTCGAGCATAGCTTCCTCCACTACTGCAATTATACATAAACGTGCTATGAACTATGATTTTTCAAAACTTAAATGGCTTAAACCTTTGAAAAATATTTCAAGTCCACCTCACTTGCAAATCGTTATAATTGATAGAAGTCACCCAAATTGGAGAATTACAAATGATAAGTGGCTAATGATTGAAAAGCGTTTACTCGAAGCCCTCAATACTGAAATGTTACGAACCAATGATTCTAGCATTGGTCTATTTGATGGAGCAAAGTGGATGAGAGGCATTAAAATTGTGGGATGCCATAACAAAATGGCATTCAATTTTATTACAAAATTTATACATAACTTGGATAAGTTATGGTATGGAGCAAAACTTGATGTGTTTCCTATAACCCACATTAGCCGTCACACAGTTAAGGTATATATACCACCTCCAATGTTAGAAACTCAAGTTATATTGTCCTTGATGCGATTACAAAATCCATCACTCTGCTGTGAAGATTGGGAAGTTTTAAGAGAACGAGAACGAGGAAATGACTGTGGTGTAGACATTTGGTTTAGTATTAATGATGAATCATTCACAGATTTATGCAGATTAAAAGGCGAAATTAAATATGGTATAAATCGTATATTTTTCAAGCCATCCGATTAATTAAAATAACTAATCGATTTTCCGTATATTTTTGAAAGATCATTTACAATAATCAATATATATGAATTATGAATTGAATGAATCAAGATAAATGTGAATTGCATATGTATATTAAATATTTTCTACAATATAAGGTTTAAAATTTAAACTTAAAATTTTTAACTATATGGATGTTATTAACATATAATAAATATACATTTATTTTGTTAATTGATATATACATATGTATTTATCTTTTTAAACTCATTATGATATTTTCAATATATACCATTATTGTACATATTGTTATACCTACTTATTTTTTATACACGCCCAGAAAAAAATTCAGAAATTGTTCTAAAAACAACTAGTTCTAGAACGAGTGCAAATAGAATTTTTGCTGGGCGTAGATCTTTTCTGTTATATTTTTGAATATTAAAATTTGTTAATATGGCATGTTTTCCATCTGATTAAATAAAAAAATACTCTAATCCTAGATTTGAAAGATTAGGAAGTTTTGTTTATTTTATAAAATCAGATATAAATATTGAAAGTTACATTGAAATAATTTCAAAATTTAAAAATATTTTTGTTAAATTTTATTGAAAATATTTAAAGAATTTGCACAAGTTTTTATATTTTTAAAAAGTTTAATAATTATAGCTTTACCAGGCGCAATTGTTTCTTTGTATGTAAATACATATGTATGTATGTAAGTATGTCATAATTTGAGGAGATGTTTTATATAACCTTAATGGTCCATAAAGTCGGAAACTAAAGGAGAACGAGAGAAACATTTAAAACAGAAAGGTCTTTTCGACTATTATTTTAAAAATATTTAAATATCAACAGAATCTTGATTTATAAAAAAATCATTAACAATTAACATTGTTATATTCGAATATGACGAATCTTATATACACACCATCAAACCGTATGCCGTAAATGGAATGCACTCCTATAAACGGACAGAAATGTGCGTCAATTATGCACCGATTCTCATAATACTCGGTAGATAGATTTGTGCTCATAAAAACTTACTTATGTCGAATTTTAGCGCTATACTCGTTCTTTCAAGCTAGTAGTGAACGGTAAAGTCATTTGCTAAGGAGAACCTTATATGGGGGTAGGGTTAATTATAGACCGATCGTCATAAAATTTGCTAAATAGATTTTTGCTTGTAAGAGACTTACTTACCTATATCGAATTTCATCGCTGAATCAGTAATTCGGAGATACTAAACTTCAAAGCTCTGAAAGAATTCATTCCCTAATTCTTTATTTGAAATTGAGTTATATTTTAAAGAATTAACAATTCTTCAAACTCATTCCCTTTGATTTAATTCCTAGAATTAATTCTTAAAGCTTTCGATGTAGTTGAATTAATTCTCTAATGAATTAATTCCTATAGAATGTTAAATTCCTTCTGAATGAATTAATTTTGTTTGCATTTAATCCGTTACAAATTGAATTAAAATTAATTTCAACAATTCCTATTGATTTTTAAATTCCCTCTGAATGATATAAATTTTGTTTGAATTCAATCTATTACAAATTGAATTTAAAATTTTTTTTCAACCTTTCAATTTGAAATAGATTGAATGAAAGTTTTGTTTTATAATTCAAAAGCATTCTGTATATTAAAAATGGAATTAATTTTTTTTCTTTCATTCAATTTGTAATAGAAGGAATTAAACAAATATGAATGATCATTCCATTGAATTCATTCCTATAAAGAATGAATTCTCTTAGAAATTAATTCAATAGAATATAAAGCCTAGGAATTCAGCTTTAGAATTTAAATTCAAAAAATGACTTTAAAGAATGATACATTCAAAAATTTAAAGCCGAATTAAACATATAAGGGAATTAATTCCAAATAGAGTTCATTCTTTCCAAGCTTTGCTATACTTTGATGATGCGTATAAAAATTATTGATAAAGGGAATAATTTAGTTTATGTATTATATAAATTATTTAACATTTAAAGTGTTTTTTGCATAACTAAACACGGAATACTACAACTTTTTTATTCGGACATCCATTTAGTGTAATCATTCGTTTAATAACAAAAAAATACTACTCTACTATTGTTTTGTTTGTAATTCTCCTATAAACTCGTATTCGTAAACAAAAACATTATATTGTATAACAACAACAAGGGCAATAACAAACAACAACATTTCACTGACGACGTCTGGCAAAAAACAAGCAAAGCAGTTTGTTTTTATAAAAAACTTTGTCTTCTTTTCTCTTCTATTCTACTATTTCAACAATTTTTTATTTTCTTTTGGATGTTCTTTATACACACATGACACCACTACATGCAGAACGTGAATGAGAGTGAGAAAATTGAGATAAGAAATTGAATAAATAATAAAAAGGAAAGAAAATATTATTAAAATAAAGATTAGAAGAATTTTTCATTTTGACAAGTTAACAAGTTAAATGAAGGTGTACAAAAAATATTTCAAAAAAATTCGTATTAAAAATCAAAATAATTTAATTAAATAAGATTATACCTACCTATTCAAAATTAAATTAAATAAGTGTTGTAGTAAAAATTATTTTTTTATGATTTTATTTTGAGTGTTAGTGAATTTAAGAATATTAAAATAGAAATATTTTACCCACAAAAAAAAGCCAAAAAAAAAAAAGAAAGAAGAAAAAGGTTGCAATAAAAATGGTATTACGTTCGGGCATTATTTTACCATTTCAATTTCGAGACACCAAAAAATTATTAATGATTGGAGTGCCTGAAGAGAATCGCGATTTAAGCATTTGGGACTTGAAAAATGTCGGTGAGTGGAGAATACTGTTTTTAAATTAAATTAAGTAAATTAAAACGTAAATTCCTTCTACCATCCAAATGCAAATGTTTTCCTGTTTGGCCCGTCGTACCGCTCTTCTTTCCTTATCATAATCATTCATATACCGTCCATCTATACATTTTACACCATGCCCCATAATAATAAAATTTTTCTTTAGACTTGGGCAATTCAAGTGTGTATTCAGTGCTATTAATTTTTACTGTCTACATTTTGGTTCTGTATTTGTGTCTGTTTGTCCGTCCATCCGTCGGTGTATTCTATAGTAGTTTAGTTGTTTAGTATTTTAGTTTGTTCGTTTTCAATGATGTCAATTAGAGAGAATTATTGGTGGTTTTTATTAATTAAAACTTAGTTAAAAGTTATGGTTATTTTTACCTATTGTATAGAGAAGTGTATTAGTGGTTAGCTGTTTTCTGTCAGGTTAGTTTCAATGTAAACTTTGTGTGCAAGATACGGCTCAAACCTTTTAATACCATATTTTACGGTAGACCCCATATAAAACCTTTAAATGTTTGTTTCAATCAATCTAATAATAAAATCCATTTGGCTTTTTAATATTTTTTCATAATTAGTACAAGAAAATCTTATTTTTCTTCTTTTCTTTAATGGTATTAAATTTAGACTTCACAATTGAGAAGCTTTAAGTACGAAAAAGTACAAACATAAGAGTCCTCAATGTTTTATTGAAATCAGTTATTTTAAGTTCCAGTTGAACTTTTTATGTAAAATGAACTTAAAATAAAATTTAAAATTAAAATTGAGATTTTCATTTCGATTCGAAGCTCCATCACTACACCAACTTACTAAAATATTAAAATAAAATGGTATTTTTCCGTCTTTTGTTGGAATACAAATTTTCGATCTTTGGGTAACTGAAAAAAGATTTTCACAATGTTGAAGTAAATTCTTCCAGTACCTGTAATTGTATTTATGAGCTTAGTATATTCGTCATAAAATTATCTAAAAACGTTTAAGAAAAATAAATGAAATCCTGGATATTCTATTGCATCGATATGAAATCTTATATTTTACTATTTAAAATTTTTATTAAAGCATAATAAGTATTTAAACAAATTAAATCTAAAGTATTAGTCTATGTCATTTTATTTCACTAAAAAGCGACTTTGCGCAATGACAAAGTAGATTCGTATTGCTTTCACCTAACTATTTTTAAGAGAAAATATTTGAAATATTTGTAATAAAAATCGAATTTGAAATTTTAACCTCATTCAATTTTTAAAGAGTCTATCAAAATTTACATAGGCGTTTTACAGGAATTTTTAAGTGTTGTCACCATTGTTTGTATATTGTTTTACCCGCGTTTTTATTATTTTTATATTTCGTTAGTCTGTCAAAGTTTATTATTGTCTGAGTGTGTTGTTTTGTGCTTCTATTTTTAACTTTTTATTTTTAAGCTTCTATATTAGTGCTGCTTCTACTACTACTACTACCGCAACCACTACGGCTGCTATCTCTTCCCTATGTATGTACACATTTCTGTTCTTTTTATTTTTATTATTTCTATCTCTTGTTCTTCTTCTATTTCATATATTGTATTTTGTGTTCGTTCGCTGTCTATTGTAAACACCGTCACAAACATTCACATGCACGTACACACATGTTTCTTGTATTATTATTATTTTGTATTTATGTTGTTATTCGAGTTATTTGTACTTTTTGTACAATTAAAAACTGTTGATGTTGTGGGTTGTTGTTGTATTTATTTAATTTTTAACAATTTGTTTTTTTTTTTATTGTTTTTACAGTACGTGCTGCTTTTGGTATTTACAATTTTGAGTTTCGCAACAAAAAGATTGGTTTCAATATACCCGATGAACTTCTGTTGCAGTATTTAGCACAGCGTCACGATTTAACTAATTTCGTTATAGAAATTGGACAGGGTAAGTTTTTTTTTTTTTTTTTTTTTTTTTTTTGAAAAATTCTAAATATGAAGGTACAATGTTTTTATTTTAGTGTCTTATTTATGTTTTAATAAATTTACAATGCGTTTTAGAAGCCGGTAAATGATGTAAGATATTTATTTTAAAGGTTCCGGACCAACAATTTTATTATTGTATCTTCCTAATTTAATTTAGTTTACTAGCTTCAGGTTATAAAACTTATTTATAAAAAATTCTTCAAATCAAAATTTAAAAATTCGAATTGCAAGCTGTTATTTTTCAAAAACAATTATAACACGTACCCATATGTACGTACATATGTACATGTACGTGTAGTGTTGACAAAGATTACAACTGCTTACCACAAATAACGAAAAATGGATAACTAAGTCATTATCTTATCATAATTGTGACGAATTATTAATTGCTCATAAGGATATTTAGGTTTAAAGGTTTATAAGTATGTACAGTATGTCAGACTATCACGCTGCAACAACGATAATATTGCATTTAATAAATAATACGTATGTTAAACGTACAGTAACGGCTTTGGGTCCGAGTAAAATATGAACCTGAGATAAGGGTAAAAAGCCGGGTCAGTAACATATGTAGTTTAATCTCAACCAATTTCATGCTTCTTTACGGATTTAGGAAGAATAAACTGAGTACTTTATAATGAACAAATGTATAGTTCTAGCGTTTTATGGCAAGATATATAGGTACATAGGTCATAAATCTGAGAATAATATTTTTGATTAATTGAGTATAAAACTCTTTAGGTATAAGAAGTTCAAACATTTTAACGCTATAAATAAATTGCCATTCATGTAAAATAAAGAAAGTCAATAATGTAACTAAAAACAATTTTAGTCAGAAAAAGGTACATTAATTTTATTCAAACACACTTTTCAATGTTAAAATGAGGTAACGAAAATGTGTATACATAATTTTTATTAATAAAAATAGTTGTTACAGTTGTGATGTTCTTTTTACTAAATAGAAAACTCAGTATTTGTGCTCCAATTTATACAAAAAGTTAAAAAATCATCCAAGGACTTACACAAAATAATTAAAAAAGAATAACTACCATAAAGCAAAAATATTTCGATGTTTTCTTAAGTCCGTCCATCCCGTTTAATTATTGCTTGTAAGTCTAGAAGTTTATATTGTCTATTAAAACGCAGCATTTTAAAATGCTTTTTCTTACAGGTAACGATGACGCTATGCTTAAGGAGCAACTCAACTATGAACCGTCATGTTCACAGAAACTTATTGTACCTTTGCCTCAAAAATCAAATGAGTCAACATCGAATATGGATTCGCCTCTAACTGCAACGCAAATGCAACAAATGTATGCGACCAACAATAGCGTGGGAACAATAATGAGCAGAACACGGTCCCCCTTGGATGTGGTAGAAAATCACTCGGAACATTCAAGTAATTTAGAAACGGCACACAAGATTCGTGTGTCGCAGGTGTATAACGAAAATACACCAGAATCGCTGACGCAGTCAATAGATCCCATGGATATAATTCCGAAAGCTGAGCAGGAGGAAACGGAAATGTTGGATTCAAGAGATTTGCGTTACGAAAGGCATCAAGATGTAATGCAACAACAACTGCAGCATCATCAACAACATCAACAGGAACATCAGCAACAACAACAACAGCAGCAGCAACATGAACAACAACAGCAGCAGCAACAACATGAGCAACATCCACATCAGCAGCAACAACAAGCTCAACACCAACAGCAACCGTTACATCATCAGCAGTTAGGGCAACATTTTGTTACCAACTATACACATCATAGCATGATTGCACCACAAAATAATACCTCAATATCAGCAGCTTCCCCACCACCTCCTTCGCCTCTAAATCAGACTGTAGCTGTAATGCAACCAGCGGTTGCAAATATTCAACATTCAACACCCACCTCTCAGTCACAATATTCGCCGTCAATGATGAATCGCTTTCGCAGTATGTTTAAATATATTTGTTCTGTATTTACGAATAATAATTTTTCATTCCCCTAACTTTTAGGACGTGGCGAACGTATGTCCAAGGACCAAAAAGAGTTATATGTGAAATTTTTCGAAGATAACCCTTGCATGTTAACCCAGCGACGTAATGATGTTATTTTGGAGCCCTTGTGGAATAAATTGGCCAATTTATTAAATAGTGTTCCTCAGGGAGCCGTTAAAAACGTAGAGGAATGGAAACAGGTTACTAAAGAACAATTAATGTGTTTTTTTTGATATATTAATGTCTTAATGGCTTTTTAGACCTTTGATGCTTGGCGTTATCGTGTTTTCATGTATACCCGCTACAATTCTAAACTTGCTGGTGCTGCCGCCCAAAATCCCAAAAACTACAAACCTTTAACACCCACCGATCAGCGAGCCTACGCCATGTGGACGAGCCATAAGAGTACTGCACCTCAGGACTTTGAGAAAATGGAAATGTTTCCAAGCCTCGATGAGTCCCAGCCTGATTACGATTACTGATTGAAATTTAAATCGTTAAAAGAACTCTAAGTTCATAAATCTTGCAAAGCGTTTATGTTGAAACGTTAAAACACCACTTATATAGAGAAGAAAAAAGTCATATTTTTATAATATCGTTTAGTAAATTACTTTATAGATTTACTTTAAAAATGCACTTTGTTAATAAAAGTGAAATAAATTTGTAAATTGTACATAAATAAAATACAAAATGTACTTAAATAATTTCTGTATTAAATTAACATTGAAGTTTAGGTCAGATCTCTGTACAGAAAATATTAATCAAATAAAATGTTATTTGCATAAATATAAACAATAATTTCAAACATTTGTAACAGAATTTCGATACACATAATGCTAAATGATTTGGAAATAATGAATCATGGGATAAATGACGATTTTCAGTTTATTAGGCTTAAATTTTCATAGACTATAATTTATTACGTAGATATTCTTTTAAACTAATTTTCTTTAATTTCCATTTCTAGTTTTTGATCCTTGTAAAGACAACTATCACGCTTTAATATCAAATTGTTTTTCCTGCCGTTGTGGTTCTACCCAAAAGCAAGCACTAGATTTACATGAACCATCAAAAAATACAGCAACAAACACTGCCAACAATGGTCAACCACAGTCACAGCAACTGCATAAAATTCACCAACAACAATACCCACAACAATCGAGCAGTGCTTCCAATTCACAACATTCACAAAATAATGATGAGCCACCACCATTAAAAATACGCATTACCAATGTAAATACACTGCCGCCTTCAAGTACAATGTCAGTAGACAACACTACTGAAACAGAACAAATTGAAATTGAACCTAAAATAGATTACGATGAAGTATCATCACCGCCTCCAGTAACTCACTCTGCACTAGCACAACAACAACAGTTCGAACAAGAGCATCAACAGCAACAACTGCATCATCAGCAGCAACAACAACAACAACAACACCAACAGCACCATCAGTCTGCTCTCCACGAATCACAAACTGCCCAAGCCACAACGACGGCCTTATCTTTAAGCTCATCAACGTCTGCTTTGAATTTGCACAATAATCCAGATACTGATGAGGAAACTTCGTACATGGAAAGAGAATTACAAGAACAAGAATTGCATTTAGAACGTATGCATGAGTATTTTATGCAACAACAGCAACAGCATTTACAACAACAGCAGCAACAGCATCAACAACATCAGCCACATATAGATGCTCTAATGCAAGAGACATCTTCCTCAAATAGCTTAAGACGTAAGTTGGTTGCAATTTTTTTCGTTTTTTTTCAATGAATTTAAATGCATTAACTTTGTGCTTTTTCAATTATTTTCCAATTCCCTCTTAAGAACGTAAAGAACGCATGTCAAAAAAGCAAAAAGAAGTTTATGTGAACTTTTTGGAACAGCATCCTGTTATAAACGAACACAGACGCAATGATCCTGCTTTAAATCGTTATTGGATTAAATTAGCTGACATATTGAATTCTGTACCTCAGGGAGCTGTTAAACACGTAGCTGAATGGAAGCAAGTGAGTAGTAGTATTCTATTGTAAGTGGGAGCGTGTGTTTGTGAATTTGTAATTTTTTATGTTATAACAAAAATAGACATACACAGTAAATTAAATATTCAAAAATTCTAGATATCTTAATTTCGGGTTTTCAAAATTACAATAAACTTTTGTACTTGAATGCTATGCCCTCTGAAAATGTGGCAGTAAAAACAACGCTAATATTTGGTGTTTTAAGTTTTAATTCCAATATTGAAAATTTTAACAAAATATGTAGAAATTTTGAGTAAATTATTTAAGTCTTCCCCGTATTCAAATTGTAATACAATAAGTTTCTTTCTGATTAATTCTGTTTATTTTTAAGTACTGTTTTTTACTAAAAGTGTATATTTTTTCAGACTTTCGATAATTGGCGTTATCGCGTCTTTCTCTATGCTCGATACAATTCAAAAATATCTGGGGAAGAAGCTCTTAATCCTAAGTGTTTTAAGCCCTTAACACTGACCGATAAGCGAGCCTACAATATATGGATACGTAATCCAGATACAGCACCGCCCGATTTGGAACAAATGCGCAATGTTTTCATGAATCTGGAAGAAGCTCAACCTGAATGAATCGCTTTAAAATTAATAAAAAAAAAACTACCGTGCTATATATTATATAATTGAACGCCATTTTTTCTTGTGCTAATATCAATATAATTATTATAAAATTACTATATATACTATTACTACTATAGTTGTTGTCTGTTTAGTCATGTAGTTAATATATTTTGTGTGTTATTTTATTATATTTATAATTTGTTTTAAATAATGTATAATGCTCAATAGTTGTTAAGATGCTTTTTTGTTTTATATTCATATATATTTATAAAGTTGAACAAAAAAACAAACATTTATGTTTTATAATCTGTACATATGAATTATTTTATTTGTTTTTGTAAATAAATGGAAATTATTTAAAAATAAATTTGATATAATTTATTAAATTAAATATTCAACTGATTATAATGGCATCGATTAATATGTATTTTAAAATTTCAAAAGGAAGTAGTGCATAATTTCCAATCATAGACTAGTAAAAAATTCATGATTCATGTTTCTAATTATAAGGTCAAAAGAAATAATAGAAAACTTAGTTGTGACGAAGTCTATAGAGATATTAGTGTATTTGTTGTATTCACAAATCGAAAGGTGCGGTTGTGTGAGGGCTAGGTGAAATAATGGACCGGCTGAAGATATTTTCAATAGGTTTTATCCTTTGGCCAATTCAGAAGGTAATTCTAAGTCGATCGGTATACTTTAAGGTGGTCGTATGATCAAACATATAATATCTTTCCTACTATGGTGGTGTATGGTATAAATAGATAGTTTACATTAGTTTGATACTTACTGACATGGCCTAAATGGTTTTATTTTTTTTTTCCTAAATAATACACGAGTTAACATACATATTTCTTCATATACATGTATACATATTTCACTTTTTTATTTTTATTTTTTTTTTCATTCACAACATTTTCACATAATTATTTTTATAATTTTTATTTCTTTAAAATATTTATAATTTGTTTTCTGTCATTTTCTCAATATTGTTTAATGAAATGTATTTAAATTGTTAATTTAGCAAATCTTGCCAGTTTGCCCGTTTTATTGCATGATTTATTTGTGTTGTATTTTGTTATTTTTTTATATTTTTTTGCATTCAGTTAAATATGTATATAAATTTTATAGTTTATATACACACTTTATGTATTTTATTTGTATTACTGTTTGTTTGTTTATTTAATCCTTTTTACAATAAATATTATATTTTATTTGTTTGAGTTTAATTGCATGCATTCTTTTGTGTTTTTTGTTATTGCTGTTATGATTTTATAACTGTATTTTTTATTATTAGATTACTGTTTTGTTTCTGCTGTTTTTTTATTTAATTCCTAAAATTTTGTTTTTTTTATTAATTGTTTGTATTCTTTGTATAAAAATGTTTGTAACTAAAAAACTTAATACTTTTTTATATTTACTGGTTTTTGTTAAATTAATTTAAATAAATTAAAATTAACGTAAATTTTATTTTAAAAAATATTGTTGTTAGTTGCTTATAGCTTAATAATAATTTCTATCCGTTTTTTTATTACAAAATATACAAATGACTTAATTGTTTAACTTTAATATTATTATTAATATTTATAATCTAAATAATTTCCGTATATATTTGTTTTATTACTTTCATGGTTTAATGTTAACATGGTTTTTCAATTATTTTGTTTTATTATTTACTTCAATTGAATGATTTATTGTATTAATTAGTATAAAGTTGTTTGTTTAATATATTTTTTTTATTTATTCCATTTGTTTAACTACAGTTTAAGTTCGTTTCATTTTTTACTTGTTAAATTTTGTTTTATCTATTGTAACAACTTTTTCATTAAAAAACATTTTCTAATTGATTTCGTTTTGTGTGTGTTTATGTTTATTTTTTTAATAAAATGTAGTTTGTGTTTGTTTTTTATATTCTAATTAAACATATTGTATTTTTTTCTATTTCAATTATCATAATTTTTGAACATCTTTAGTATTGAAGGAAAATCAAACATACTATTTTCAATTTTTCCAAATTATAATAAAAAACAAAGTATCAATTAAATATAATTTAATAAGGAAGGGGATTGAAATTTTTTCCAAATTCATTAAAGTGACTGACTGATAATTTACTTCAAATATATTACATTCATTTTTGAATCTTGGTTATTCGGCTTATCTTACCGCTTATTCACAAAAAAAAATAAATATGTATTCTTTATTTTGCTGACTAAAACAAGATTAAAGTTTTTACTAAAGAATTTGATTACAGCGGTAATTAAGAAAAAAAAATTACACACATATTACAACTTAATTCCAAAAGAAATTTTGTGTTTTATTTTTTTGATGAAAGAAATACGGTAATAATTAAACTTTCGATTGAAGCGGAATTCTGTGATAGGCCTGAATAAATACATACTGTTGTTGTTTTTATTAATTATGGAATAGTTTAAATATTTATTAAAAGACTGTAAAGGCAACTGTAAATTTAAAATATAACATTTATGATTTAACTCCGATAAATAAAACATTTCGGAAAAGATTCACACAGATGTCTCTATTGAATTCCAAGTTTTTTCAACATTAAGACATTACTAAACTATCCTGGAATTTAAATTGATTTAAGGAAATGTGCAAAAACAATAAATAATATTTTGGAATATAAAATTATAAAAAAAAATATTTTTTAAAATAACAACAAATATTTTTAAATAAAAAAATCTCTCTTGGTTTTAATAAAAAAAATTATCTAAATTTAAAAAGGGTCCTTAATTATAACTAGCCTTAAAATGCATACAACTAATTACTATTACATGCAATAAAATTAAAAACAATTTATTTAATGATTAATTTAAAAAACTATATAATAAGATTAATATTAATAAAAATACGAATTCCTGAATATATTTTCTATTTTACATCATACATAATCAAAATAATTTGTAATTTATTATATTTTTCTTTCTTTCAATTAAATAATTTACCAATTAGCGGTGGTCACAATTCACATCATCACAAAGCAAAGTAATTATTTTGATTTCGAATCAAACTTTAACTTTATCTCTAATTACTCAATCATTCCGTCCCTTATACACGCCTAAACACATACTTAAACTTTAAAACCAATGTTGGCTGGTGAGGAGGGCGATGATGGTGTTTTAACTAAACAAGCCTGCGATGTATTTGCTAATGCTGCATCGTCTAAACTATCTAAATCTAATGCTGTGTCAATCATGGTCGTGTCATGCAGAATACGCAAACGATTCGAACTCAAATCGTTGGTCGAAGACATTTGCAGTTTGACATTGTCCGTGGTGGAAGTGTTACATGTGCTATTCGAAGCTAAAGCCGTTGATTTGTTAGGCGTTTGCAAAACATCGGGCACAATCGAGTTAAAGGCAAGACGTGTGCTAAATTTACTTTTATCATTTTTTGGTTGGGCTACAAAAGATGCTGAAACAGGATCATCCAAATCCAGATCATCACACAACAAAGTGGAGGGCAAGTCTAAGGGATTACTACTAATAGATGACACAAGACCAGCATGGGCTGATGAGGACTTGCTCTTGGAGACAGCAAACGAATTGGCGTTGTTGGAAGTGGTAGTAGTCGGGGTATTGACAGTGGTGCTGGTAGAATGTGTATGAGGATTAGGTCTTTCATCGATTAAATTGGAATAGACGTGAAGATTCGATGTGTCTTGTTGTTGTTGTTCTTTGTTGTTGGCAACATTACCAGATGTTGCTGCAACATTTGGTATGTTGCTGTACATGTTTTCTGTTTGCGATATCGATTTGGGAAGATTCTCCGTCAGCGGCGTTCCCATCATGGCAGCTGCCAATAAGTTTGAGCCACTGGCCGATAGAGAAGGCATTTCTGCGAGTGGGGAATTAGCTGGAGTAGTGTTATTCGATTGTGATGTATCCAGATCACCATTGAATAAATTGTTATAACTATCTGATAGATTATGGCGTTCGCGCGCTTTATTTGTAGCCGCTATGGCAGCAACAGCAGCCACCACTTCGGTGGTACCCACTACCACAACTTCTTCATCATCTAATGTTTCCGTACTTAAGGCTAAATTATTGGTATTTCCCAATTCTGCATCATCCAGTTCATCGCCTGAACTACCATCTCCCAGTCTGTGCTTATGATGTCTAAAGCGCCTCGACTGATTTATGCCCTGGAATTGCTGATGTGCCGGTGTATCCATTTGGGATAATGGTATCTCATTATCTACCAAATGGGCTAAACTATTGGAATTACCTACAGGAGAACCAAAGAGAAAGAAAAGAGAAAGTTAACAATTGAATTAGTAAAGTGTTTCTTTAAAATATGCTTCTATAATTAAGATTTAAGGGTGAATTTTGTTAAAATGTAACCCAAAAAAATAACTGTATTGTCATATATTATAAATAATGTACATACATATGTACATTTTTTAATATTTAAACATTTTTTCATACAAGTTATTTAATTTTTGAAGGGTTACATTTTGCAAAATAATACTAACATTAATTGAAAATTATTTACATGAAAAACTAGCATTCCAATTATTTGTGTTTATAAAGAAAATGGAACAAAATAATAAAATAACAAAGTAAAATCAATTTGAATAAGCTGTAAATAAAATCAATACAAAATTAAACTTAAAAACTAAACAAATAAAGTACAAAAAAGCGGCAAATTAATATTTTAAATTGAGGCGGACACGGTTTCATACATCAAGAAATTGTAATTTCAAATTACAATCATTTCTTTAAAAAATCTTGATTGATGCTACCGTGTTTACAAAATTATTTATAAATAAATTTCAATAAAAATCTTATAAATATGTAGCAATTTTCTGCACTAAAATTGTATGCAGCAAATTATATATATAAAATTAATACAATTTCTTTAAATAAACTATAATGTATACGTTCGCAAAGTAAATTAAAATTACAAAATATATATTTTTTTAATTTACATAAAATATTTAATTACTTTAAAACAAATTTAGAAAATGTGAATTTAAATATTTATCTACATTTCCTCATTCAAAAACTTTGAGAACGTTCTTCAATTCCAAGTAGGGGTTCAACTAATTCAGGGGCTTAAATAATAAAAAAAGGAGAAAGAAGTCGAACAAAGAATAGAAAGAAAAAAAATACAAAGTATTAAAGTTTATAAGAAAATACTTGAGATTTGAAAAAATAGCCGAAATGAAGAGGAAATACGATCATGTACATATTCAGTTTTGAGTATTGAAATAAAGGAAATTGAACAACTTTTTTTATTTTTTGCAGTAACAAAATAGATTGAACATTTTTTGCAAATATTTAATGAAAATGACTTGAACTATTAAAAATCGATATTTTGATTTTCTTTAAATATATATTTATCAACTATATAATAATATATCTTTGAAGTTATTAAATTTGAACTTTATTATTATTTTTGATTCAGATAAAGATCAAAGAAACATCCATTTATGTTTTTCAAAAATTATAAAGCTATATACAAACGAAAACAATATTAAGGAGCGCAGCAAAAGTTTTTATTATTTTATTTCCTTTTTAAACTCAAAACTAATTTTGAAATATTGAAAATGACATGAATACAATGATTGGAAATGATTTAATTATATTTCTCATAATATATGAACGTATTTAAAATGAAACGCGATAAGATAAATGACGAATTCTAAGTAAATGTATGTATATTCTTTTAATTTATTTAATTTAATTTTATTAAGTTTTGCATTTGTATTAATCAAAACTTAATACAAATGCAAAACTAAGTTCGAAATAAATTAAAAATATTAAGCAAAATTTAAAATTATTAAAAAATAACAAGAAGCATTTGTTTGAAATTAAATTGAAACAACATAAGAAGTTTGCCAAAATACTTATTAAATGCAAAACAAATTTTAAAACGTGAATAAGAATTTTTACAAAGAAAAACATAATCAAAAATTTAACATTTATTACAAAAACAAATTAACAAAAAAGAAAAAACAAAAAGAAATCATTTGAAGTTAAAGTAAATATTTCTTATTTTGTAGAAAACATAAACAAATAATTTCGATATTTTTATTATTATTTTTACAAAGAACTGCTTTTAAACAATTCAATTAATTTTTGCTTAGTTTTTTAACTCACCGTTATAAAATTCTCAAAAATAACGTGTTTTTATTTTTAAACCGCTCAAAAATTTCACATTTTTATTTTGTTAATGAAGCATAAGTAAGAGTTAAAGAAAATTTAAATACGTTTTGGTTTTTAGAAATTCATTATGTCAAAAATAAAATTGTAAGAATAGAACGAAATTAAATAAAAATTGAACAGAATCGGTTAAAGACCGATTTAAGAAAAGTTTATACTATACACCATCAATTATTTGTAGTATTTATTAAAATAGAAAAATTCAAAATTGGCAGTTTTATAAAGGGATGATCATCATTCTCCCATTTTCACAATATCTAGTTATTTTTTAACTTTAAGATATCTTAACAGTTCTTAAACAGAAAAATTGTCTTAACTGGAAGTATAATTATCGGTTAAACGATAACTGGAGGTGGTGAAAATGGGGTTAAATGTATGTAACTGCACAGAATATAATAAAATGTTTTTCAATAAATCTGAAAGTTATGGTGTATAGCATAATAATTTAAAGCAGATGTTAAATTAAAATTTATAAGAAATATAATTAAAATTAAGTTTAAGAAAAGGTTTATTTTTTAAAGAAGAATAACTAAATAGAAGAGCTTTTCGTAAGAAAATTTAAAAAAAGTTTGTAATAAATTTTAAATATAAAATCTTAATAATAAACAAGTTGCTAATAAAATTAAATGGCTAAATAAATATACCATAAATAAATAATTAAAATTATTAAATTAAAAAATAATAAATAAATTAACAAACTTTAATACTAAAGACGTATTAAATATATGATTGTAGTATGTAAACGCATGTATGTGTTTATGTATAGAAAATGTTTAAATCCTTTGTTCTTTGTTTAATTTATATAAAAAAGTTAGTGTTGAATTTAGTGATTTGAAATAGTTGTTGTATCTGTTTTAAGATTTTAGTTTTTTTTTTATTATGTTCTTTATGGTTTGTTAGAAGCTTCAGCAACATCCATTTTGTTCCAGTACAGTTTGGTAATAAATTTATATATATTTTTTTAATTACTGTTTTGTTTTGTTGGTTTAAAAATATTACGAATGACAACAATTTGTTAATTTATTTATATTATTATTTCTATATTATTTTGTAATAATTTAAATAGTAATAATAATAATAATAATATATAAATACGTATAATTTTTTATTTACTTTAACATATTTTGTTTTGGGTTTTATTGTTTGACTTTTAAATATAATTTTATTTTCTTTTTTCAACACTTAATAACTATTTTAAATATTTTAGTTTATTTAATTGTTTATTATTTCATAATAATATATAATATGTATACATATTTTTTAAAAATTATTATTATTATTTGTGTAAAGGAACTTAAATATGAGTTTTTTATACTTTTTTAAAATATCTTTATTGGTTTTGTTAAATTTTTTGGTTTATAACTGCAAAATAATTTTCTTCGTTTATAATTATGTATTTTATTATTTTTTTAATTATTTGTTGTTCTCAATAAGTGTGTTTTTTTTGTATTTAAAATGGCAGTTTTTAGCTATTATTTTCTTATTGTTTATTACTAGTTCCAATACAATTTCTGTTATAATTTATTTAATTAACTGTATAATTTCGTTTTCGATTTCTATTTTGTTTCGTTAAATTATTAAAATTTGTTTAGTCGTGTTATATAAACTCTATTTTGTTTTTTGTTTTATTTTTCTTTTAACCATTTCAAATTGAAACCTCATATAAAAAAGTTACAAAATTTTCTTTGTTTAACTAAATTTTGTTTTTCTTTTTAAAAAATTACGTTTTGTTATATTTTCTTTTTTTTCGTAAAAAACACAAATAATTTTTATATATTTTATATACTTCTTTCAATCATTGTTTTTAACATAAATTACAGTGTTTGTTATTTAGTACTAATAATAAAGCACAGCTCTAATTTTTTTTGTAGTTGCTAATGACTTTTAGGTATCTTCAGACTTATTAAATATTTGACAAAAAGTTAACTCTATTTTTATATATTTTTGATCTTGCCATGATTTCATTAATTGGAAATAATGTCGAAATATATAGTTATTTTTTGGTAGTTGAGTTTTTCTTCATCAAATATTTTAAAATTTTAACATACCTTTATTTAACGAAATGTTCTTCATTAGGGGTTTAAAGTTTTTACTTAAAACTTGACAATATCCCAATTGTTTTTTAATCACAACATTAGCAATTATCTTTTGCAATATATAAGCAAACATTTGATTAATTGAGTATTTTAGTTCTTAGTTTGTAAACGTTCTAAAGCTATTGGAATTATACATTTAGTCGTTTTGAAATATAAAGAACCTGTTTTACAGTGCATACTGTTTTACAGTGTCTATGGATTAACAGAACAGTTAAAATTATCATTTAAAGTAAAAAACAATCAATTCAGACATTTTTGAAATATGGAGCTGTGCTTTTTTTATTTTTCTTGTTATACATATGTACTTATGTATGTATACTTCTTTATATACTGTTTAAATATATATTTAATATAAACTATATTCGTTTTAGGAAGCGCTTTTGTATATCAACAAATTATTATACACATAAATTAATATCATCACACTTTTTTTCCTTAAATTTCTTCGAGTTAAAGTGTTTGATTTTCAATTAAAGAAAATACGTTGTAAGTAAAGAGTTGTTGTATGTTAGTAAAGTTGTTTGTAGTTGTTGTCACGTTCTTACGACTTGGAGGTGGCGGTGTTGAATAATTTTTATTTTTTTTCTTTTTTACATAAAACTTGTAATATCTTGGAAAATCAATGAACAAAAAAAAAACATAAAAGAGTTTTTGGAATAAATAATTAATAATCAAATTTAAAATATAAGTAATTATATAATAAATCACTCGACTGGTAATATTTTGGAAAATGGCAATGCATCCATTTCTTTTTGGTATATTACCAATTAAGTGCTTTATATTTTGTTAGTTTGTTAAAGGATACTAGTATAAACACTGTGCTAGAGTAATGAAAAATTTAAATGAACCATTTACGGAAATAAAAAAAATAATTCAAGGTGTAAGAAGGTGGAGTAGGGGGTCTACTACAAGCAAAATATTTATTTATTATTATGGGGTTTTGTTAGTTGGTTAGTTTTATGGAAAGGAATATTGAGGTCTATATATATACGTAATATACATATATTTATACATAGTAGTAATTAAAGTACTTGTACTTGAGAGAATTGGACTTGGGCGGGGAGTATAAAATAAAAATTGTCTATAACGGAAAAATGCAAGTAAGTTTATAATTGTCTAAAGCGATCCTTAACAGGAAGCTATTGTTAAAAACATTCTACTTTTAAATTTTAAGGGGAATTCAAAATATAAACAAACATTACAAATATATTTAAAATTTTGAAGCAAATTTCTGATCAATACGTTCAAAGCATTTAAGATTCTTTATTTTAAATTAACTGAATCTTATAAAACGAAATACATAAACTCTTTTTAAGTTTAGCATTATGAATATTTATTGCAAAATGATATATTTTGTTCTGTATTTTACATAAAAAGCATTTCAAATTAAATACATATCTATAACTCGTCATTCCTTTACTTAAACAAAATAAAATGGTAATAATAATGTAAAAAAATCATAATTCGAAATTGTTCATACTTGAAGTATACAAAGAATTCGAGTTTTAAATACATATCTATGTACGAGGTATAAGAATATTAAAACTTGCTTTTCCAGAAAAAGTTTCATAAAACTGTGAAATAAAAATCACCCCAGTGTCATACCAACTGCTACGTAATGAATTCAAATCTTTATCAAAAGCATAATATTAAACCATATTTCTTTTAAAGGACTACAAACAAAATTTGTAAATTAAAACCTAATTTAATATTTCATTGTCGATTTTTTATTGAATTCATTAAGTAGCAGCAGTTTCATATTGATTGGTTTTCAAATATTCTATAATCTTTAAGTTTATTCAAGCAATACTGACGTAATAGGATCAAACTATTTTAGAACATCAATTTTAGCCCTGTTTTTCAATTTGTAGCCAATACAAAGGAATGAGGTTTATTTAAGCAAAATGGGATGAATTAGTAGTTATATCGAATTAAAGTTTCAGAAATATTATTTTGAAAAAGTATAAAAACTATGTTTTTATTGTAGTAAAATCATGTGAGCATATTTTTAGAAATCTTTACGTTTAATTTCAAGATTTAGTTTTATTTATTAATTATGCAAACGTTTAGAATATACAAATTAACTTTCTTGTGGCTCTGTTACACTTATTACTTATTAAGTTAAGTAATATAAATAATTTTAAAATTTTGTGAACACAAAAAAATCAATTCCTAACTAGTTCTTTAAATGATTTACCACATTAAAGTATTTTTCCATTTCGCCGTTTCGTAAACTATATTCCTCTTCTGATTCATTTTTGGCATCTCAATTGCGAATTGTTTATCAAATTCGATTTGTTTTATTTTATTTTTGTTTTTTAAAGTTTAGATTTTAATTTTAAATTTAAAATTTATAACAAAGGCAACAACAATTATAATAATAACAACAGAGATAGAAGATGTAGAAGAACTATTTTCATTAGACCCAGAATAGTAGTTATGGATTTCGTACTATGACGAATCGCTACCTGCTGCATCTTCTATAATTGAATTAAGATCAATATTGAATGAATATTCATAAAGATTTGAATAACGATCACGCTCTTTCCATGGTGATCGATGATTCATATAAAGATTTCGTTTACTAACACGAAATATTTGACTGTCTTTGATCGATTGATCGTCATCGCATGGCTCACCGCCACCACCAAAGTCACATTCGCGAATGGTCAGCCGGTTCGTGGGCGATTTCAGTTCGAACAGGACCTCCTGATGCTTGTAACGAGGACGCATGGGCAGGGGTTGATAGCCGGGAATGGTGACCTTTTGCGAGTCAACCGATTGTGTAGACTGACGACGCATGCCACGCCCTTTGTTAAAGGGGTAGCTGAGGAAAATGTTCGAACTATTCGAACTGTGTTGCGGCGAATAGTATTTGTAGTCGGGGGCAGGCGGTTGAGGCGGGCCTGAGGTCTGCATGGTCGTCAGTGTTGTGGTACTGGCCGTGGGTGCTGCGGAGGCTTGCAATTGCAGTGTAGAAGGACGTTTTGGTTGTTGCAAAGAAACGCCTGTCGCCGACACAGGCGTTATGGCAGGCAGAGCTGAAGACGAGCCCATTAACGAGGCCGTCTGCTGTTGATGGAGCTGATGATGAGAGGGATGGTGGTGATGCAACAGCGGAAGCGGCGAGTTGCGCGTATCGAACGACGGTGAGAGAGGTAAGTGTAGTGAACGTTTAAGATTTAGTCTATACGACGAGGCAGCTGGCGAGTGCACCAACGAGGGTGTAGCTAATGCACTTGGTGTTGTTGTCATTTGTTCAGGGTGTAACTGAAGCTCTTGTTGTTTTTGATATTTATTATTAAATTGATGAGCAGGTGGTAAAAGTGTTTGTAGTGAACATTTTTGATGTTGATGTTTTTGTTTTTTATGATGGTGTTTTTTACGTGACTTACCATTTTGTAAATTGTCATAGCTGCGCGGCCTGTAAACGCCGCCAGCCGTAGCACTAGCATCCATGGCCGATGATGAGGTATTGGACTGCATATTGCAGTTTTGTTTGTTTTTCAACAATTGTTAAGAACAACAATTGAATTTGTTGTGAGAAAATAAAACAAAACCAATATCACACCCACATGGCGAGAATAATGAAGAGAGTTTTATAAAGAGAGTACAGTGATGATCATGTTTAAGTTTACAGTGTTTATTTGATTTGGTTTGTTTATTGGATTGGTGATGATTGGATTCATAATCAAAATGTTGTAGTTGTTATTGTTGTAGTTGTTTCAAGTGGTGGTGGTAGCATGAAGAAATTGATGAGTGTTGTGAGTTTGTTTAATTTGATTTGATCATTTTGTTACCAGAAAAAAAACAAGAAAAGAATAAACAAAGTGCATTATTAGAAGTATTTGGTTTAAGAAAAAACAAGTGCCTTAAATCTAAAAAAATTTAAAATCGATCAAATTACACCGAGAGTTTTGAAATTTAAAAGAATTTATTTAGGAAAAAATCTATTAAAAGCATTAGCAATTTAGAAGAAAATCTTACCTCATCATAATATCTAGATTTTAAATCGGAGCCACCTATACTAATGCCACCGCCGGCTCCCGTTATAATAGGCTGAGAGGTAATCATGGCACCACTTCCTACATGAGTGGCACTTATCACATCACTGAGAGGATGACGAGGACTTGAATGTTGTTGCATTTGAAAAATGTATTCTTCCGTAGCAATACCACGCCTTTAAATATTAAAATGTGTTTTAAAAAATAAAACATATCACTAATTTCCTTTTGACACTACTAACCGATCTATTAAGGAAGGTGTCATGGGTCCACATAATATATGACAGCAATTTAAACATATATTCCCTCTAGAATATGGATTTAAATTACGTTGTCCACCTTTGGAAGAAAATGAACCTTTGAGCTGTAGTATTACAAAAAAACATAATTTAATATGAATTATAAAGAGTTAAGTTAGTATTATACATCTTCATTTGTTGTTTGATCACTGGTTGTTAAATATGTATGAAATCCCGCTAAACCGATCACAGACCAGATGGAAAAGAAACATATAAACACCACAATCACGGTGAATGGCGCCTTCTTTATGACTTCAAATACTTCCTGTTCAGTTTTCATTACTAAAATAACAACAAAATATGAAAAAAGTCGGAACGCAGGAATCAAATTATAATTTTCTAATTTAAAAAATATTTATTGGACTGTGTAATTATAATGTTTTTTTGACAATTTTGATGAGAATCCTAATGAAATACTTACATAATACTAAATGCGTCACAGAGCATGAAAATATGAATACAGCTAAAAAAGCCAAAGAGACTAGAAACAAATAAAAGAACCGATAATTACGTTTGCCCACACAATTTCCAACCTGAAATAGAGTTAAAAAACAAATACTGTAAAAAATTATTGTAACAAAATTTTAGGATCATAAAGTAATGGGAAACATTTGTCAGAAATTAAAAAAAAATATTTAACAGCCCCATTTTTTTAATACCAAAGATTGGTCACTACGGTGTTGTAGTTCCGAAATTTTTTTATATACCTAAAATAACTTTTTTATCTATTTGCATTATGCCTTAATTTTAGTGCATAGAAATTTTAACAAGGCCAAGTTTTTATTTAAAAATAACGACAATATGTTCATTTCTTTTTGTGTAGGACCATTTTGTGAACAATATCTTTTTCGCATACTTAAAAAATACATAAATTCCAAAAGTCTTTTCCATTTCATTTATACTAGGGGCTATAATATCTAATGTATGTGTATAAGTGTATAAAGATGAAGAGATCTGTATAAAATATGAAAAATGCAATATATACTTAGATTTTACATACACACATAATAATTTTATATACAAAAATTTTAAAGTACATACATATGTATGTACATATGTTGGCACAGTAACTAGGCAAGTAAATTCTTGCTACAAACCACAATATAAAAAATATAAACACATTGCTATATAAGTATCCAAATATATAAATTATTTTAAAAGGGGGAAAATTGTTTACACCTTAGGACCTCAGACAACAAATTTTCTTAATAAAAATTATATAAACTGTTCATTTAGTTTTAAAGTTAAGCAATTTCTAATTTCAATGTCAATTGCAAAAGTCATCGTAGACCTCGATTACATAGATTAATTATAAGTATAAATATGATATATTTATTTTTTTCTACTTATGCAAAAATATCATGAAATATGCATTGAAGTAACGATTATAATGTATGTTTTTAATCATATATATTCCAATTTTGTCAAAAGTCATGGACATTTTTATGGGCCCCCAACGATTTGAAAGTGATAATTTTCTTAGGCTCATTATCTTTGAAATTTTGATTTCCTTTCTGAGGCTATGTTGTAGAAGAACAAAAACTTTGAACATATTAAATCATAAAAACGTCAACTTTTTTCATTTCAAGTGGAAAGTTATACGTTGTGAAATTGTACTGTTTTATTAGCGACACCTGTACGTATACGTGTTATTGATTGACATCGCAAATACATATTAAGTATACGCCTTATTCAGAGAAGCTGAGTAATGTTTTAGATTTATTTTAATGAATTCTTTAATTTCTTCATTCTTACCATAAAAACATTTTTAGTTTTGTTCTTTAAAGACAATTTTGATATTTTTTGTCATATTTTTGTCTTATGAACTTTATGCTATGATCGCTAAATCAAATATTTTAATTGATATTGTAATTGAAGATTTAAATAAAAGTTTAATATAACCGATAGCTGGAGAGGAGTTTTAATTTACGTTTTCTAATGTAATATTTTAGTTGAAATATATTTGTAAGGATGAGACGGACGCATTCTGAATCTGTTTTAAAAATGATTCTAGATGGTTGTAGGACTAATAAAGTCCTCATAAGTATTTATGCATATACAACCATTTAAATAAAAATATAATGGAAGAATTAAGTCTCTACCATAATAAAACTGGTAAAGCCTACTCCATTGAGGAAAGGGTAAGTACTTAAAGGAACATATATATACATACTTATGTAAGTAGCCTCACTTGAAAAAAAACGGAAGCTGATAAAAAATGAACTCAAAAATGAATTCACTTCATACATTAAAAAAATTGCTTGTATTAGTAGTGGTCGTAATAGGGCTAGTAGAATCCCAGACTGTCTACATAGGTGAATGTGTGTTTATATTACTAAATGTACATATACGTTCTTATGTATATATGTTTATATACTTGTATTTTTATATACTGCAAAATAGTAGATATGACTAAATTTGAATGTGTGAGTGTATTTCAACATTCTACATTCATTCTATGGCATTGCACTGTGTAATATTTATTTTTTTCCAAAGATTTTTTTCTTTTATAATTTCTCTATATATACATACATACGTATTTTCCTTTAAGTTTATTTTTTAAAATCTTTTTGTTGCAGTTTACAATTCAATGTAGGTTGAGCGTCTTGTTTGCTATTTTTTTTAATTTAGTTTTTCTATACAAATGCAACACTTTCACTTTAACACTTTTTTCTGAAGGTCGATCATTTTATTTGAAAGGATTTTTTTATTATAATGAAAAAATATGTAGATGATAAAAGCGAGAAGAATGAAAAACAATCATAAAAAGTTTTATTTAGATATAAAAAAGGCATGTTGTTTGCTGCCTGCCATGAGTATTATGTAAAAATTTATTCATTCATTTTATTTGTGTTTTTTATTTCCAATTTCTTCTCTTGGTATTTTTCTTTTTGTATTTGTTTTTTTCCACAACTAATTATCCTTAAGAGAAAATGTTAATGATGTCTAACGTTGTGTGTGATATTTTTTTATTGTTTGTTGCTCCTTTATACACGTCCTTTTTTCTTTTTTTTGTTCACAAGATGTTGATTAAATCAGACGTATATTTTCAACAATTAGGATTTGTAAAGTAGAAATAAAAAACAAATTTTATTGCACTATGGGTCATTTGGAAAATAATTTATTTCAACCATATTAAATAGTCACCGTCTAAAGGGAGATATGTATAAAATATAATAGCACAATCTCTAAAGTTTAATTAAGATCGTATATGAATTGATATTGCTAAATAGAATAAGAAAATAATTTCAAATAGATAAGAACTTTATGATATTTACAAGTTGAATAAAAGCCTGCACAAATCGCGGATTTTTTATGCTTGTCATTTACTTTTCATATTTAAGAAACAAAAACCCATGGTACATTTATGTATATGAATAAAGAGCAGAATCAACAAACGCAAACACACGCATAATGATGTTATACTTACGCACACAAAGGTGTTGCTAACAATTATGTTGTTGATGCTGTTGATGATGAGTTAAGAATAATGATGTTATTGTTATTCATGTTTAATTATTGCTCCTTGTTGTTGTTATTGTTATTCCGACTGCTGCTGCTGTTGTTGATTTTTTATACCGTTATTATTATTTCATTTTTATTTACCTCCCAACAATTAACTGTTATTGAGAATTACAACGGTTAGGGTCTACTTCAATATGTATGGATGTGTGTGCATATCAGTAAATGGAAATTGTTGCTGTTATTGCTGCTGATGTTAACCAGAGGCTTAAAGGCGTAAACACCTGTGGATAAAACGTTGCTTAATTGTGGACTCAATGAAAGGCACTTTCATTCAAATATTAAAAAGGATATAACACTTTGAAATGTTTTTGTTTATATTCACATTCGCATTCACTTTTAGTTTCACTTATATTTTATAAGTAACAAAAGGCAACAACACCCAGGGGATGACCCACAAATCGTGTTCAAAAAGTTTTTCCTTTTTTATTATTTTGTTATTTTCAAGTATTGAAAATGTATTTATTTTTGTTTTATACTCGTACTTGTGTAACAAAAGATAAAAAAGGTGAAATAGGTCAGTGTTTTATGTATAAAATTAATTTGAATGTTTCAAATTGTTAGCGTTGTAATTAATAAAGGTTCCGTTTTTTATGATGAGTTCATTAATTTATTTTTTTTCCTGTCTTTATATATATTTTCTTTTAAATCTTTGTAGGTAGCTTTTAAATGAACGGCATTTTGTTGTTCATCTGAGAACTTTTTTAAGTTTTAAAAAATTTACATATTAAATTACAAATACACATAAAGGAGCTAGAGTTAGTTAAGTTGATAGGAAGACGAATAAAAAAAAAATCCGAAAAAATACTGTTGTCCATGGAAATTTTTTGTAAACAAAAACCAAAAAATAATACAGGGATGTTATATGCGGAATAAGGAGAGATACCAAGATATTTGGATCTAATTTCAGCAAAAGCCTGATGATGACAAAGAAAGTGTTCCAGAGTTTCAGCACTACTTTACATGGTCTATATTCATCCGAATGCTGTCTCGTACATAGCGCTCGGCTCCAATGTGTCTTGTTGATCCTATTCTTTATGTGGTGTCTCCATTTGAATTTCCGGTCAAGGGTTAGATCTTAGAATTTAACTCTCTGTGCATTTCCCAGGAAACTCGGTTCAGTAATGTGAAGAAATTTTAGTCATTCCAGTAGAAAGAATCCGTCTTCACCGGTTTAACATTAAGACCTCTCAGTTGAGCCCAGCTCAATTTTTATCTTAAGTTATAAAACAAGTATGTCCTTATTTGAATAAAATATCATATAATAAAACAAACTTCTAGCCATCTTTGTGCTAACTATTTTGTGTGTAAATGACAATAAGGAAAGGATAGCAGCTCGTTAGTTTTTTATTATGAATAATGCCATACAATTTTAACAAAACAAATAATGAAATAGAGTATTTATTGTAAAATCGTTAAGTATGTACGTTATCGAAAGAACTCACTTTCTAAACAAATTATGACATTTCCGTCTGTTTCTTGGATAAATAAATTAAGAGAGCTTTCTAATCGCTTAATAATTATTGTTTCACTTATTTCTATTATTTCTAAAGAGAAAATGGTGCTTTGTGTATTTAACTTACCCATGGACAGTGATGATCAAAACGATCCACACAATTGTCACACAAACTACAATGTGATGCTCTGGGTGGTCTAAAAATTTTACAAGTAAAACAATATTTCAGTTTTACTGTTTGACCTTTAACAAGGACTTCTTTTGTACGTGGTGGCGGTCGATATGTGGGGCTATTTAAAGAATTTGGCACTTCTGCAAAAAAATATAAAAAAAACAAACAACAAACAAATAAATATGTTGGAAAAATACAGAAAATACAATAATACAGTTCAACAAAAAAACTTTGTAAATATTCGTAGAAAACTATTGAAATTTTGTATAAAACTTGCATGCAACAAAATATATATAAGTCCGGAAATAAAAATATAAAATCACCAGTACATTTTTTGGTTTAATAAATGTAGGTGTTTTAACTATAAATTCATAATCACAAGTACGGGTGTTTTGTACAATACTTACCAATTTGTTTTTCTATGTAGGCGGCCTCATCATATGAGGCACGTGGTATAACACCAGGATCTGTGAAGGTCGTGCGTAGCAAGGAACTCATGGTAAAAAAGTATAAAATAGCACCAACAATTGGTATAATGGGATTGATACGTGTGGCCAAAAAAGGACAACTGTAAAATAAACAAAAAATTTATATATAAATATTTTTTTCTCAAGATAAATAAATTCCATGAAATCTTAAAATAAATTTTATTTAATTAAATGTGGCATACATTTTTTCATTGGCCTTCTTTTCCTTAATAGTTTATAAAAAAAACATAAAGAAATTAAGATGAAAAATCTAAAAACTTGCATAAAATATTTATATGAAGTCTTAAGGGATTCATGGTCCTAAAAAAATATACACACATACACAGTCCCATCATCCTCTTCACTCGCTTTCGCTCTATTAAAAACACTAAATGTCTCAAAGGTCGTACTGTTCGGTTATGTTGTTGCTGGTGCCACTGTGTTGCTGCTGTTGCGGTTGTTCTATACACTGGGATTCACTATTATTAACTTAAAAAATGCGTTCTTTTTTCAATTTTCATATTTGAACGAGAGGTCGGTACGAGAAGTTTTTCTGTACTGCCTAATTTAAGAATCGGGGTGATTTTTGTATTTCAAAGAGATTAATTTAAAATTTTCCGAACATAAGTTGGAATTTAATATATAAAGTTCTATAATTAACCTAACTTCTGATTACAAGGCCTTGTTGAGATGATATTTATAAAGATGTCCCCATGACTAGGGGTACTGTATCTTATTATTGAAAAAGTTTTTTGCTACTGAAAAATTAATATTTTTTAAAAATAATTCATTTTACAATTGTTCTCGTATAGAAGCTCTTTCATGTATAGTACATATAATAAACTTTACAAAAAAAAAAAATAATAAAATTGAAGTGGTAGTAGTGGCATACTACTACATGTATTACTTGCCACAAAACATTATGAACTTTATTACTCATCTAGGCATTAATATGTGTATGCACATGTATGCACACATATATGATTATTTATCTATAAATACGTATACATATGGGGAATTTCGTGCCAAGAGACCTAACTCGAAAAAAAAACGTTAGTGCTATTGGATAGTAGGTCAAACACAAATTTTCAGCTCTATCGGTCAAAAACTGCCGGATTTTTTTTTTAAAGATATTTTTTTTTAGTTTTATAAAAATGTGCTCTTTTTTGCTTAAAAGAAAGCCTTTACGATTTCCTTGAAGGACTTAAAAGTCCCATAATGGGATGCGAGTGGGATATCTATCAAAAAAAAATTGATTTTTTAACTCAAGAATGAATTTTTTTTTGCAAATTTCGTCAAAATCGATTTTGACATGAAATTCCCCCAATTGTATGTATGTGTTATAAAGTTTGAGTATGAGAGAGTATTTTTCGTTGCTATTATTTATTCATAAAATGTTTAACATAGATTACAAACCAGCAGCATTTTGTAGCCGCAAGTGGCATGTCCTTTTATTGTTTGAGAAACAAACAAAAAATAGATTCAAACACATATATACATGCATAAAAACATGCAACCAACAACATTTCAACTGCATTCTTTTGTTGCTGTGAACTGCACTATGGGAAGTTAAACATTTTATGACTTTAAATATTTTATTCAAACACCATGTTAAATAAAACTAACAAAAAAATCTTTTAGATTTTACAAAAAGTGTTTAATTTACAATAAAAATACAAAGTTTCTTAATTATTCGTCCCATTGTAATATTATTCATATGTAATGGAAATAGTCAGGGATGGTGTTTATGTTAAAGGGAAATGTCTTCAACATTAACATACGTTGAAAGTGTGTATGACGATGATGATGGTACTTCGAATGTTCATGGTGTACGAATGTTATGTTCATATGTATTGTTTACCACCATCACCAAATGTCGTCTACTGTGCTCGGCCCAGCTCAACACTGGCAAATTTTACAAGCGTTTCTTGTCATGTGTTTAGTTGTAGTTATGAAGTCTATTCTTTCTTTCTGTTTTTATTTGTTTTTGGATTTACATTTTTTAATGGTAAAAATTGAAAGCGTGATAAATATAGGGGATTTTTATGTATATTACTTATAAAGTTTTTTTTTTTTATTATTAGAAACGACAATGAAATTTCGAAATTTTCATAATTGTTTGGCATTTAAGAAACTTTGGCAGGTTAAGAATTTATGAAAATACTGTACTTGCGAATATAATGATATATACTCAAAGAACAATCTACTGACACTTTCTTCGTAGATAATTTAAAGCCTGTCAGCGAAAAAATATGAAATGTTACAACTAATAATCGGTGTATTTGAATACAAAATGATGATTGCTTTTAATATCATAAATCCAGCTGTAATAATGTTTACATAAAGACATTGAATTGTGAGCCCATTGATAACAATTTCACAAACAACGTGATTAGATAGATGAAGCTTATCAGCAACAATCATAGTTGTATGGTTACTACTTCTAGTATTTTTAACGAGCATTATTGGGATTTCTAGAAAAAATTCTTCTAAAGGGAATAGTTTTAAGCGATTTTTTTATTTAGAGTATTGAAGCAATTTTTCAAACACATACATGCACTTATCATGTAAGTTTCTTTGAAATATTTACATGAGTATGTAAAATCAAATGTATTTATGTATTTCAAAACAAAAGTAAGTGAAGGATATTTTTTTTTTGTTATCTTTTTATGATAGTTTTTCTATTCCATGTATGTATATTTAACAATATGTATAAAAAAATAAAGCGTTTTTGTTTCTGATAGTTGGGTTTCATTTTTATGACTCAATTCCTTTTACATAAATTCCATTCACTGTACAAAACAGTTTTCAACATTTCAAAAACAAATAAGAATCTTTTTTGATGTTTATTATTGGGGAGAGTATTTGAATATGTATATTTGTATGTGTGTTCATTTCGCATTGAATTGGGTTGCAATCTGTAAGCCTAAATTGTAACGTACATATTCATTCGTATTCGCATTATTATTCTTCAGGGTTTATGTCACACATAATAATGTTTTTAGATTCTTTTTAAGTTTTGTTGTTTTTTTTATTGTTTCATATTTCTTTTGTCCCTTCATTGGGGGATACGACAACTATAAAATTACAATGGCTGGGTATATGTATGTATTTGCCACAATTTATATGTGTGAGTTTATATATCTAAAAAAAAAGCTATTGTATTTATGTGTAAATGATGGCTTTTCTGTTGCTGCTTCTGTTGTCGTTGTATTATATTCATAATTATATATTTGCTTAGATTTCATTATGAATTTTCATCACCATCAGCAAAATCTAGAAAAAAAGCTAACAAAAAGGGTCCAATACATCTTTTGTGAAAATATCCTAACACATTTTCTATATCACATTCAATTTTAGTTATTTGAATTAGTTATTAAGTGAGTAAAAAAATAAATTCTTTAAAAATTGGGTCATGTAAAATTGAAATTTGTTGTTAACAAAGATGTGAAATTATCTTAAAATTAGTTAACTCAAGGATCTCACTATAGGTCCTGATCAATTTAAACGGATTTCAATAAAAACCACGATTTCAGTCGGACACATATTTGATATTTATTGGAATTATTGGATGTATAAGTTTTGAAATGGTTAAAAACTAAATTAAATTTGATTTATATAATGATTGGTTTCTGAGTTACTGTGCAGTTGAAGATTAAACTTGTTCCCCCATTTCCTAAAATTATTTAAAAATTAACACATAACAATATGTAATATATTAGGATGGTTCTCATATTTGACAAAAAAAATTACAATGATATTTTTAAGTAAATTATAAACTTTTCAGAAAGGGGTCTTAAATAGAAATTCAGGCAATTATGGACCGATTAATATTTAAATCTGTAGTCATTCTCACTATATGAATTCAATTTTTTCACAGTTTAAATAAAGCATAACAACCAGAAAGGGGTCTTAAATAGAAATTCAGGCAATTATGGACCGATTAATATTTAAATCTGTAGTATCATTCTTACTATATGAATTAAATTTGTATCGCAGTTTAAATAAAGCATTACAACAACCCTAATATAATGAAGTATAAACTATTCTTTAGTTGTTTTTTAAAGATTTACATATGAAATTTTGCTAACATAAATTTAAGGTTTAAGAAAAAAAAACAATTTCTTTTACTTTTCAATGAATAAAATATCCTCAAAGGACTTGTTGAGTACTTTGTACTCCTACTTATAAACGACACGTCATATAAATACTCGTATACGAGTGTGGATATATCCATGTGTTGTAGTATAAGTCTAAATGTTTTTTTTTCTCGAAAAACAAAATCCGATTTAAAAATATAGAGTAAATGTAGCTTATACATACATATATGAGCCCTGATTTGTACGTGTGCTTTGTACATACTCCGGGCAACTTTTTTAGAAACAATGTTCAAATACTGTTGCATTTATTTAGAAGCGGATGCAACCCACATAAGTAACAGTAACAACTATAACAACATCTTTGTAATTTAGAAACAAAACAGAACGCCATCTACACCAGCAGCAACAACAGTATTAAAAGGAAAAACAGGAATTGCTGCAACGGTGGCAAAGTTTGTAAACAAAATGAAAAAAATATCTACTTGGAACTGTTTATTTAAAGCGTTACTTACACACAATTTGTGTTGTATCGATGTTGTTGCAGACGATATGATGAATGTACAATATGATGATAGAGACGATGATTTAGTTTATTTAATGGAAAGTCATTTAAAAAATATATATGTATATTTATATCCAAGAGATTGAACAACTAAATGAATGAATAAGCGATAGTAACATGAACAAGAAATCGAACATTGTACATACATACATGCAACATCATCTTGTTTTTAATTCACCAGTCAGACAGACAGCACGTGTTTGTAAGCAAGTGTCTGCTGCTGCTGCTGTGTCTTTGAAATCATTGAAACTTCCCTTTTGATTCGCATATCAAAAGTTTGTTTGACAACAACTTTTATGAGTTTGAAAAATTGTTGCAAAATAGTCGAATAAAAATCAAAATAAAAAACAAGTAAGTATTCGTACGTACAATGTATTAAGTGATTTAAAAACTTTTACACTAAACTTTTAGAAAAAGTTCATGCAATTTTAAGAACATTTTCAGACTAGAATACATGTGCTCTTGGAAATTTTTGAGAAAGTTTTATATCGTTATTTTTTGTTTTTGTCGTTTTTTAAATAAAAATTAAAAAAAAAACATACCCGGAATGTTTTTTTACAAGGGATTTTTAAAAATCCATTAAGAACTACATCATATTGAATAGTTTTCAATTATTGGTAAAACTTGTCCATGTGAAAAGCAACAATTTCGTTTTTATAATAACTGTCTCCTTGTATACTAAAAGAAATTTGTTTGTTAAAAAATTTATAAAACCAATATTGCAGAATAATAGTAGTGACAAAATAAACGTTATTTTATAAATAACAAAAAAGTTATTAAAACAAATATATGTATTTGAGAATGTTGTGAGTAGAGTGCACTTTATGTTGAGATTTTCAATTACACTTGGTCATTTATTTGATTTGTTTGTTTCCAGTAATTCTTGAACGGTAAAAGAAAAATTCTTTAAAAGTACATTTACTTACATTTATAACATATGTGTGGAACATTTTTAAAAGTTTATATGTAATTTGTTAAAGGAATATTAAAAGGAGAATATGGGACCATATTTTACTTTTGCCAATTTCTATAACCATGAAAAATAAATTTGCCGTATAAGTATTAAGGGTTATCTGTAATATAAATCTTTATTAAAAAAAAACAGCGTTAATTGTTTTTGCGACATTTGAATGCTGTTTTTCGTCCTTTTAAAAACCTTTTAAAACCCATGTACTTAAATTACAAGAACGTCACATTAAAATAACCTTAAATAAATGAATATTTAAGAAAACATGAATACATGAACAATTTTTTCAATACTTACTCAAATGCAAAAAATAACGCACTTGTGCCCGTTATAAGAATACACGTTAAATAAAATACTCCCGTATGAGGAGCAGACATTAACAAGCCATCACAATAAAATTTATTACGTCCGGCAAATAGTTCCCATTTGCGTGTGACGCGTGTATTTGGTGCCATGTTACAGCAGCAGCAACAAAATAAATTCATTTAAGCCTTAACGAAACAATGTTGTTGTTTTTATTGTGTTGTTGATGATGACGACAACGACGACGACGTTGGCCAGGACGAGGGTGAAATGGCAATTGCGTTTATCGTTGGCGAGTTAAATGTTCGTTTGTTGTTGTCGTAGTTGTTGATGATGACGACAACAACGATGGCGATAATAAAGTTGCAATAATCAGCAAGAGATGGGTGAGATGGGAGAAAGTGTGAATCAGCAGGCAGTCAGACAGATAGATGAAAAAACAAAATAAAATAAATGTTTGTTTTTTTTATTCTTATATAATTCTTGTTGTAATAGTTGTAGTTGTCGATTTCGTTATTCGTTGTTGTGCGATGTTTGTTAATGATGAAATTGTTGAGTGTATTCTAGTGGTTGTAAGTGTGCGTGGTGCATGTGTTTGTTGATGTTGTATGCGTATGCTTGTGTATTGGGTGAGGGGTGAGGTTAAGTGTGTGTGTGTGTAACTGTTTATGAAGCGTATCCAGCTTTTTGTATCCTTGCATACACACCCATACATACAAACAAACGAACAAACAATGAAGAATTGTTGGCGTTAAAATTATGTTGTTGAATATACGAAGACTGACGATTACTTTTGCTAAATTGTTGTTCGGTTGACTGCCCGGCTGACTGGTTGGCTGGTTTGTTGCTCAGTTGACGGGCAGACAAACTGACTGGCTTGATACTGCTTTAGTAAATGATAGTTGTTGTTTTTGTTGTTGATGATGACGAAAAAGGGTGATGGTTTGTTTACTTTACGATTACTCGCTTTCTCTCTCAAACACACACATTTATACAAATATAAAGAATACACATGCAGGCAAGCGGTACACACAGGCTGAATGTTGGTGTTGTTGATGATGTTGTTTAAATTGTGGTTTAATCTTAAGGTTTTATAGGGTGTAGATTCCTGCTGTTATTATCGTTGTTACTGTTGCTTGTTTTGGTAGGAGTGCTGATGCTGTTGTTACTAATAATGTATATTTTTCTTTTCACTCTTCCTCTACTTTCTGTTGTCTGTTGTGGTAATGTTGATCATCGTGTTGTTACTGGTGTTGTTATTATTATTATCGCATGTCCAGTTTAACATACACTCACACATCCATGGGAAATTAAATGAAATTCCTAGAAAAATTATTTTTCAAAAATGGTTTTATACTTTTCTCTGTTTTTGATTTTAATTTTATTATTGTTGTTCTTTACTGTCTAATTTTAATTGTTGTTACTAGTGTAGAGGGATGGATAAAGTTTATTTTATGTTTTTAATTCAATTTTCAGAAAAGGAATGGGTTCGTGTTAAAACTGGATAGCAATAAATAAAAAAGCTGTATTTAATTTTTTTTTACTAAAAAAACTGAAAATTTTAATTTAATTAATTTTAATGAATTTTTTTTAGTACAAAACCTGAATAATTTTTTAAACGATTTTTAAGTACATTTTTAATTTTTATTAAAAATCAATTTGTTTTTACACAATTTTTTTAATTGAAAAAACTCAGTATTTTTTTTTAAATTCCAAAGTATAGAAATATTTTAGTTTAAAAAAAGATCGCGTTTTTAGATATTATAGTTTGCATTAAAGAACCAATTACGTTTTTTTGTTTTTTTTTTAAAATCCAGATTTATCATGAACGCATTTCTATTACTTTATCGTTTTATGCTGGTTAAATTCACCACATTTCTCATTTGTTGCGTTTTCAAACATTTAGCGAAACTTGTAGTATGGTTGTCGTAGTTGTTGCTATATTCTATGATAAATATATACGTATGATGATGAGAATCAGTCGCATGTCTATGAACTTCAGTGGACTATATAGTGAGTGGTGCTACGTCACTTGTTACGTACTGAATGAACGAACGAACTAACAATCCGACACTTTTAACATCAAATTTGGCTAATTTTTTGTTAGTTAAAGTATGTTGTTTGGTTGTGTAGCAGTGTGTATGTGTGATGACTGTGATTGAGTTAGTAAATGAATGAGTCAATGTGTTTTATTATTTTATTTTTTCCTTTTTTGCTTTCTATGTGTTCGTATGTGAGTAATTTTAAATTAATGTGTGTGTCAGTGATTGTTTCGTGGTTTTGGTAGATTTGAATGATATTTTTATAAAAAATTTAAAAGTAATGTTTTAATTTTGGTCAGTCGTTTTTTTTTTTTTTTATTTTGTTAATGCTGTTTTTATGTTTTCTTTTTGTAGTTGCTATTATTGTTCACAATTAAATTTGTTATTTCGGATTAATCGTAAAAAATTCTTATTGTTGTATTTTGAATGTTTTTTTGTTTGTTCGTTTTTAATTTAAAGAAAAAAGAAAAGAAGAAAACAATCGGGAAATAAAATATTTTTGTTGTTATTTCTAATGCTATCGTTGTTGTTGCTGTTGTAGCAGCTGTTGTTCCTTTTGCATATTATAGATTTTTGTTGAAATTTCCTCTTTAATTTCTTGTTCGCTGAATTTATTATTGTTATTTTTATTTTTATTATTGTTGTTGCTGCTGTTATGTTTACGATTATTATTTTTATGTCGCAGTAACATTATGAAATTTCAGTTGTTGTTTTATTTTTTTTATTTCTCAATATTTGTAATGTTTCTACGTTTTTAAATGTGTTTATTTTTTGTTCCTTATTGCTATTGTTGTTGCTGTTTATTTGTTTATTGCTTTTTATTAAGTTGTGCTTCCAACTCCATTTTAATCTGCATATTTTTGGTTCGTCTACTTCCTTCTCCTGTTTGGAAAGCTTTCTTTGTTTATTATTGTTCTAAGGATTTGTACACAGACATTGTTGATATTGTTGGTGTTGTAGTTCTTCCTTTTCTGGTATTGTCGTTGTTTTTGTTTTTTTTCAAGAAAATCATGTAAATCCTTTGTTTATTGTTTATTTACGTTGTATAAAGTAGAAAATAATATGAGAAAACCTAAAAAGAAACAAGAGAGAGAAAAAAACGAAATAGAAATTATTGAAATATTTGTAAATGTTATGTAAACAATAAATAGCAGATTGCAATGAATTTCTTAGTCAAATGGAAATCATTTCTATTGGATTTCGATTGAGGACATGTTTGCACTAAAGACTGTAAAAAGTTAAAATTTATCGTTATGTGACAAAATGCTTTTACCGTCAGTAAATAACACTGAAGCCTTAACCAAAAAATTGCTATATTTTTTATAATAGATACATTTATATCCCTTTCTTCCCCCATTATCCCATTTTCCCACATATTAAGTGAGGGTGATTGTGCCGTTAGAAAATATTTATAATGAAAAATTAATTTGTAGAATTTGTGAAAATTTAGTTTTGATGAAAATTGTGACAAAAGTATACTAACTATGTGCTATGGTAAGTACGATTAATATGAATTACTCATACGTAATGTTGTACTGTACTTTACCATACCATAGGATATTAAATTAGAATATAAAACGCTGTAGTTAGTTATTGATAAAAGTACAAACAATTAATATTTTTTTAGAATATCTTTAAACATTACCTTTGTTGCAATACACATTTTTATAAAACCTTAAATTGTGCTACAAATATTTTTTTTTAAATCATGTAAATTGTATTTTTGCCTTAAAAGTTTCAACAACATTTTTTACTATTAAATGCAAAACTTTTTAGATCTTTTTTTCACATAAAAACTCAAGGACTTCACAAAACTCCACTGCAAAATCTAGTACTAAAAAAAGTTTAAAACTAAAACAATACAAAGGAAAAAATTGTTAAACTGTCTTTTTAAGTTTAACGAAAATAAATTGCAATTTAAGATCCTCCTCCATTCTCTTATGTAAATAATAAATTTTCCATACTTGTATTGTACTCGTAGAGAACAGGAAATGAAAAAAACAAAATATATATAGTAAAATATGTTTTTAGTTTGTAGTGGTGTATATTTAATATAGATCCATATACATACATATAGGTGGGTGAGTTTGTTTTTTAATACATATGTATATATGTTCGTTTTAACATGCTCTTTTTGCCTTGAAAAAATATAACAACAAACCAACCAGAAAACAAAAACATGATGACATATTATAGCTTTTGGCAATTCTTATGGAAATTGATAAGAAATACGAGATAAGAGTAAGATAAGACGACAATTTTCCTTTAAATGGTTGATAAAAAGGAGGAAACATACACTTTCATATATTTGTTATATGTAAATACATATGTGCAGTAGTAAGCGTATTAAATAAATTTAAATATTAAAGCATACAGTATGTAACTACAGTAAAAATTTAAACACAAATAGTGTCAAAACGAAACAAGCTAAGTAGCTAAAATGTTAACAAAGTATTTATAGTTCATTAAGATTCTTTGGTATTGAAAATGGGCAATATCAGTCAGTCAATATCAGGTGCAATTGGGAAAATTTTATATTAAAAAGTACTTTTCAGACTTTTTCACCGTTCGTTAGTGTGATTTTTTGCGTGTTTGTTTTTCCTTAGCCATTTTCCAAATGTCATTTTCTGTGAATTGTGGGATAAAATAAAGACAAATAAAAGTTACTCCTTGTTGTTTATATTAAACATTTGTCTAGCATATAAAACCATAAAACATATTAAAAACGCACTTGAACTTATACATATGTATACTTTAAGTTATTTATTCACAGTTTATGTACACAATACGAATACAAATGGAAATACAAATACACGTTATACAATTAAATAAATGAGTCATGTTGTGTTAATGTTTGTATGTATGAATGTGTGTTTCACTTCTATTCCTATTGAGGGGAAGTAGTAGAATGAAAGTTTTTCTGCTTTCGTTGTTTATCGAAAGAAATTTCTATTTTATTTACTACCGACATCTGCAATGGCAATTATATTTGTGTGTGTAGTTATAGAATGACGCTCTTTTAAACACGCATCTATTATGAGTCAGTGTTGGAAAAGTCTAAATATTTACAAATTTTGTTGATTCACTTGTTACAATTATTATTTAAAATTAATGAAGCATATACATTTCTGTTTAATAGAAAAGCAAAGAAATTCACTCCTTTAAAGAACAGAAAGCAATTTTTAAAGAAAGTACAAATGTATACATATGCAAATAAAACGTGAATTTGTAAAAGTTACACACACTTACTTAAAAATAAATGTGTGCTTTTAAGTATCCGAATAGCTGTAAGTAGGCATACATTTCTATATCTATAAATTTTATCCTCTTAACAATCAACTGCACATTTAACAAGCCAACCAAACTACTATTCATTTATTTTACGCACCACATACTTCAAGCCATACACCCACTAATAAAATCAGTACTTTATTTACAACAGAAATAGGAATATTAATATTTATTTTTATTTTTCAGTTTCATATTTTTGTTTTTAGTATTTGTTTGAAGTGGAGTTCTATACTAGAGTATTTGGCCTCTTACACTTGTAAATCGTAGTAGAACAATCATAACCAAATGTTGTGTTCATTTGAGTTGTGTTCTGTTCTGTTACGAGCATTTTGGTTTTTTTGGTTGCGTGCATGTATGTATGTATGTATGTGTGTAAGTATGTATGTCTGACTGTTTACTCGTTTATGTGTTTGCCTGGGGTTTGTTGGGCTGTTGTAGTTGTTGTTTATTTGTTGATGATGGTTGGCTATTTATTATTCAATGCTTGCATTTTGTGGTTTTAATTGGCACTTGAATGGGTTTTAATGTAGTTAAATAGCTTGTTGTCATTTAATGATATTTACTGACACTACTATTATTATTGTTCTACAACAAAAACAACAACCAAACGGCAGAAACTCACAAATGATATTGCCACATCTGCTTTGATACGACAGACCTAAACGAAAACAACAACAAACTGTCATTTTGTTGTAACTGTAACTGATTCTCTTTCAGTTAAATGGATGTGTTATTTTATTACTTCCTATTTAAACTCTATTTCTCATGCCATTCCAATTCAGAACTCCTTTATAATCACTCTCATAATTTTGTACATATTTCTTACGTCTCAACTCTTCTCACTATTGCTCCACTTTAGTTATTTAAACAATTGAACCATATAATGACTTTGTTATTGTCAGTGTGTGTATAATATATGGATATCTGTGTGAGTGTGTATTGTTGTTGTGTAAATAGTGTATGTATGGATATGTGTGTGATTTATTGAAATGTAATAATTTTTATTACTTTTGTTTTTTCGTTGTTGTTTTTGTTTAATAGTTAATGCAGATGTGTTAAGTTGTCACAAATTAGTTTTAATTACTCATAATGTTTAAACAACAATCTGTAAAATATATTTTATTTTTCATGAGGAAATTATTTAAACAATTGTGGTATTTTTTGTTATAATTTGGTGATAACAATAAATAAAATAATTACAATTGATGGGTATGTATTATGTATAGATGTGTATATATATACTTTTTATTGATTAGTTATAAAATGGTGAATATTATGTGAATACAATTCAAGATATGGATCAATAAATTTTTCGTACATTGTATATAAGAAAACATCATTGTTAAATATTTGCTATATAACTATGTGCATAGATATTTAGGCCAAAGTTTTGATGATTCAAATATAAAAAAATATTTGGTCTTTTTTAAAAAGTATTTTTTGTATAGTGTAGTGAAAGACCTTTGTCTTTAGGACCTCAATAAGATGCTAAATTCACCATTCATCCCATGTCCGCTACGCGAGTTTAAAAAAAATTGGTCGTAAGTCAAATTGTGTTAAATATGAGGTTTTTGTAATTATCAGACCCCATTTCAATGAAAATATCCTAAATTTTGAACACATTCTGTAGTCATGTAAAAATTTATAAAATTGAAATGAAAAATATTTTTTTACCGCTGTTAACTATGTATTTTACAAAAGCATATAAAAGTAAAGGTAAAAAATATGAATATCTTATAAATATTTGCAACAAGAAATAAGAGATTTTGTTTAAACAATATAAAAATCATAAATTTTAATCAACGTTTCGTTACACATACAAATAAACAAGTGTTTGTGAGTTCATGTGTTCAAGTGTAAACACGTGTATGATGATGATGTTGTGAAGTGAGTAAGTGTGAATGTATGATTATTTATGCAAATTATTTTGATTTAAAGCGAAAACATACAAACATATATTCACATGTAAATGCATGTTTATGATGTTCGTGTATGTGATTGTGTTTGAGTACATATTAAGTAGTGTTATCCTTGTGTCATTCTCCCATTTAATAATAAAACACAATTATTTGTATTGTATTTCAGTGATTTAATATTGTGCAATTAATAACTTTTAATGTCCAGAACATTTTATTTATAATATTCATTCAGCACGTACAAAATTTATTAAAAAAATAAAAATTTCTGGCATGACATTTATGGACATGTAAGAAATGTTGTAGAAACACCAACAGTCTATTATAGAAGAACATGTACAAATGACTTAATAAAGTAAATAAATCGTATGTTATAAATAAGTAATTTAAATAATAAACAGAAAATCCTTAAATAAAATTCACACAAAATTAAATTAAATCAACATAACAACTAAAGAAGGCAATATGCTGCTTAAAAGTCATAAAGCTAAACGTGTAATTTTCTTTTTTTACTTAAATTTCTCAACTATATTGCTATTAAAATTTAAGATTTTATTAATAATTCACATAATCTTTAAATCTACCCGCTCGGTTTAACTTATACAAGACAATTTATTAATACTAAACTAAAGTATTATGACTACTCGTTGGAAAATATGTATTGTTCTTTATTAAAATCTCTCTCTCCCAGAAGTACTCAAAATATTATCAAAAATATTAAGTTAAAAACTGAGTGGATTTTATTTAGAACATAAAAATGTTATAAAGACTTTAACACCGTGAATACTTAAAGTTCACAGTAACTTCATAAGCAAAGAAAAATAAAACCGTACCGAACCACAAATAAGTTTTTGCCATTGTTGGTAATAATCCTAAAAGTATGCTATAAAATGTGTTAAACAAAACGTCCTTCAATGTGTGCTTTAACAAACAAAATGATAACAAATGCTTTTTATTTTCATGTCGGTTTTTTTTCACTCATTCGTTCTGAGACAAAAACTTTGCAGACGTATTTTATTTTAGTGCTTTTATTATTCTTTTCTAAAGTATGAGTATGTTAAAATCGAATGCCTTTATTGGATTAAATATTTCATTATTAAATAGTTTCAGCTTTGGTTAGTTCATTTTGCTTTATTCAATATGTAACAATGTATGTATGTTTATATGAACAAAATATGTGGCAGTATTTTATAAAGTTTATCAGTTAAACTTTTTTATTGGAATTCAACAACAAGTTCTTTATTATAAAATGTTTTCGTCCTGTTAAATAAACCTCATAATTAGTTTAATAATATTTTTAACATTTTGTAATTTGCTGCCAGTAGAAGTTTGGCCTTTAATTATTATATTATTATGTACTCAAATTTTTTGATGAATGAGACATTTTATTATTATTAAATTGCTTTAATTAAATTTAAAATACTTTTAATTCAATTTTTTGATGGTTAGTAAGCAATAAAAATATGTGGATTTGATTTTTAATATGGAATACAATTGTTAAGGACATTATAAATATTTACCAATTTTTAGGTAAGTTTTAATTTTAATATTGAATTTCTTAGTGTTATATAAAGCTGTTATTAAACAGTAGCATTTCATAGTTTACATTTCGTTTTTATTTATTCCAGAATAAAATACCCTAATATTTTAGTAGAAATAATATGTATAAATTAATTAAGCTTCAAATTTGGTTTTGCTAAAACTTAATTTGAGGCTACTTTGAATATAAAAAGTATTGCTAAGAAAATTCTAAACAAATCTTAAATGCATAAAGTTTTAAAAGATAAAATATAATAAAATTGAGGCAAAGCAAAAGCAATAAAAATAAAAATTATAATACACAAAAAAATCAGTATTAAATTAGGCTTATCCACGAAAAATAATCTACTTTTTTTAAATAAAGAAAATAAAAAGTATGACTAAATACTTGAAAATCTCAACTGAGACTGAATATATATACCATATATAAGGATTATGATTATAAGAAAATTTATTGGACAGAAATACAGACGCTTAATCTACGGAGTCGATTATACATATATATGGATCTACAATATTTGTATATACTTTTTATAATCGCAAATTACAAACGGAATGACGAATTTAAATATACCCTTTACACTAAGGTGAAGCGCATAATTATAGTAGTTTAAGAGTCCTTTAGACTAAAAGATTTTACGTACGACTTACAATATGAAAAATCAAATGAAACTCCATCCGTATTTTAGCAAAAAGAATAAAAGTCGTATGATTTCTATTTTGTGCTTTTATACTATTGGTTTATATTTTTTTGTATTTGTTTACATAAAAATACATCGCTGATCAAATGAGACAAGCTTATTTTTTTAATCATTTCAAAAAATTAAAATTTTCCATCTGTTTATTTTCTCAATGTATAATGTTTCATTATATACTGCGTTTAGATTTTCCCGTACGTTCTCTTCCACACAATATTTTGACAGATCATATTACTCGTGGTATAATGTAAGAGTAGATTTATACAAGATCGCATCGTATACAAGTAAAATTACATAAAGTACTTTAATTTTTTTTCGTGGACAGGTCTTAATGGTAAACACATAATTTAATTGAATTAAATAAACTACAGCCATATAAGATTCTTTTAATTTCCAGTGTTTTACATGTTTTTGAAATTATTATACACTTCCTTTACGTTGGCTTCCTTTTCATATATAAACTTTTTATTTTTTATTACTAAAATTCTGAAAACAGATTTATTACAGTCTGCATACATAAATACAGGTCTTCTCTTCATGTTTCTATTATTTAAACAATAAAATTTTATGTATTTCAGATTTTCTTAATAGCATAAATTTCTGGTGAAATGAATTTTTTAAACACACATAAAATTCAAATTAAGTTGGTGTAAAATTTTACAATTTGTTTTTAATGTAAAAAAAATTTTTATGGTTTCGTTCAATAGAATATAACAATAAAAACAATTTTGATTGTAAAAATGACTTCACTGAATGTATTAAGAGAAATGTACAATTATTTTTCTGTTGTTTAACCAATATAACACATTCGTTTTGTAGCACATTTAATAAATGTTGTTATAAAGAGATTGTTTAGATACTTAAGGCGCTGCATTAAAAGCATTTGCCTAACACTAAATAAATCAATAATTCATTTAGCAAATATGTTTTGGCTTTTTAACTTTATAATCTTACACACACATTTTTTTAAAAAGGATTTAGCTCTTAAATTTATCTTAAAGCAAATAATTTATGATGAAATGTTATGAACTCAAAAGTTTAAGGAATATAATTTCTATAAAATTAATTAAATAGTTTGTTTATTTAATGTTCTTAATAGGTATTAGGCTGTCTATTTATAAGCATTTAAAGACCATTAACCAATAAGCCGAAGGGATTTTATTTTATATAAATTTTTGTTAAAGATAAATAATTGAAGTCATATACATCATACATACATAGATATGTTTGTTCATTAAAATTTCTTTATCTTTATAATCCATCCATGATACATCAAAGAATAGGTAAATATAGAGGCTAGTTTTTGTTTCTTTAGAATAAGCAAATAAATTATTAAAATTATCTTTAAACAAAAAGATGTTGTGTGTTAGCGCAACATCCATTTTTCATTCAAAATATTTACTTAAAATTTCAACTTCTCCCTCTTGTTATCTAACAAACAAACTCAGAAAGTGTCTAAGCATTTTCAAGCCCATATTTAAGATAAATGTATATTTTTAATTATAGCGTAATATTCTCTTTAATGTGTAACTACTACGATGGTTATTTAAGTCTATTTAAATTTGTCTTTTAAACGTATAGTTCTTACTTTCTCAATAATTTTCAGCTAATATAAAAGTTAATTTTAGCTAGTGATTTCCTCAATACAATTTCAGTATTAAAAAACACCGGTAAAATACAGAGTCGATCACTCTAATAAATACACACACAATATATTTTTTTTACTAAATACTTTAAACTATTAAGTGGAGATATTAAATATTCTCTTTTATTGCTGATTTTTCTTAATGGCTGAAGAAAATGTAAGTGCTAGATACATACATCACTTACAAGATGTTGACATTGTCATTGTAATTTTCGCACCAACAACAGAAAGAAAAAACACCTACAACATTATTATCTATCTATGTGCAGCATTCGCACAAACATCCAGACATATCTATATAAATATGAGGACACACACGTACATACATATACATAACTGTATGATACTTAAACAAATATATCTCTTCTAAGTATAAGTACACTAAAATGTTTGTGTGATAGAGTTTTTTTTTCTGATAATAGTCTACTTTCAGAATTTTTTTTCGCTTATACTTGTGAGATTGAAATTTTGCACGAAAACTTAACTAAATATGAGCAAGTAGTTGTTAAATATACTTTTTCTATGCTTTGCTTATTTGTTTGTTGCCTCTTCATCTGCTGCTTCATCATCGTTATCATGTTTGAATTGTCATATTTCTTGTTCAGCTTGTAAAGTGTAGGTTGTATAAGTTTTTATTTTTGTTTTTACAGTATGTGTTTGGTATGTTGTAAGTATTGCTTGTAGTTGACAATTCCATGTAGCAGCCAAAAATACAAATAGAGATTTATTATTTGATTTCGTGTATTTTTCTCTTTTATTTCAAAAAAATACCCAAAACAGCAAACAAGTTTGTGAGCCAAAAAAAAAAAAAAAAGAAAATAATTTTCGTTATTTAAGATAATGATCTATGGGTGTGCGTAGGTTTTCTAAAGGTAAAACTTTTGAAATTGGTTGGCAGAAATTTCAAAATTTTATATAAATATATACATTTGTTTATTTAAACATTTTCCATTTATTTGCGGTAATAAAAGAATTTTTGTAAATACCACGACCTCCTGACCTTTTACTTACAGAATGATTAATATTAAATTACTCATACGTATTGTAGTTTAATAATTATTTCATATTTGCTTCCTTTTTTAAACAAATTGTTTAATTTCAGATTTACTTTGGTTTAATTTTATGGCATCTATATATATTGCTCTTCACGATTTACCCTGCGCAAAAGATACTTTAAAGAATTTCTAAGAACACCATTAGAAAGTAAAGGTAGAAAACTGTACAGAACTCTAGTCGATCTGTTTGGATTTAACATCACTTGCAGTCATAACATTTATTTTTAATAATATTTTACAGTGCAATAAAGAAATTAACAATTGTATAAGTGACTTTACGTCCCTAATTTATCTGAATATTTCTATCGCAGAACTTCTCCTCAAAAAGAAGAAACGTAGAAGAGAATTGCAACAAAACAGATTTCCTGCTGAAAAGCACAGGCTATCTACAGCAATTAAAAACCTGAAAGTTGCCCTTCTTTTGAAAGAGGATCACGGATACCATTTAACCAATATTAAGCTAACATTTTTATTCCTCTGGAAGACTGCTAAAAATTTGAAGCGCAAAGATAAGGTTATTGTATTTTAACTAGTGTATCCAAAATCCCCAACAAATGGTTTTTTACTGGAACAATAAAGTATTTCAATAGACTATGAAATAATAATAAGTCATGTATATGTTTATAAAGTCATAAAGGACAATCTTAACCTAAAAAGTCATCATGTTATGATTCAATTACACCTTCCGATCTTGTCCCTTAAATTTTTTACAAAATATTGGAAAATTTCCCAAATAATATTGACGCCAGGAAAGGATTATAATTTACACTGGCTAATAAACCAACAATCCAAGTTAAGCCTTGACAGCAAGGACTGTTTAAAAATTTGGTATTAAGATTAATTACATTTTCTTGTCCCAAAAAACCGAATTAAATATTTAAATATACTTGATAATTGTCAGGCAGACTGTAATCTACAATTTTTTTTCTAAAAACCTCCAATGACTATTAAAACTTATAAACTCTCATAAAATAAAAAAACTTTTTGCTTCTAAAATATTAGTCATTTATTTTTGATTAAAACATTGTTATTCCCTTTAGTTTTTATGCCGTATATATTCAATACAATTCCATTCCATTTCATTTATTTAACCCTCATTTCTTATCAATTGTTTTTATATGTGCATCATTTAGAAAAACACAAACAAAAATAAAAAGAAAATTATTGCTTTGCTTGCACAACGAAAACTTTTTTAACCAAGTCCCATAATAGAAAAAAAAAACCGGAAAGAATACACATACCCTTAGGCATAAGATATCTTTATAGCGTAAGTAAATACTTTAGAACACTCATACATAAATTCACATGTATCCGTATGAAATTGTGTGTAAATTTTTGGATACCTTTTCATCTAAAACTACCCAATTTATGAAATTGTACACACTGAAAAAAAAGCAAACCATTTATTTCAATATTTTTATTTGCAATAACTTTATACGTATTTATGTTTTAATCATATTTAATAAAGTTTTATAAAAAAAGTTTTCCTCGATGCAGTTAGATGTATAACAAACCGCCAACTAAAAAATTTTAGCCCGTGGCAAGTAACACTTGTTTAGTTAATGTAAAAATATACAACAGTAAGATTGCAACCTGTAGAAAGATTTTAAGATTTTCAACAACAATTATAAAACTTTACAAAACAACTTAAGTTAAATTCGTAGATTGCTCAAGGAATAAGAAATAAAAATGAGGTTTATTTTTTCTTTTCAGTTGAATAAAGTAACTTTTTTATTATTATTATTTAGAAGTGTTGTTAGTTTATTAGAATTTTCTTTATAATGAAGTCTTATTTGTTGGTTAATGTAATAAATAAAAAAAGCTTAAATTGTACATCTTTATTAGGACTTTTTGTAGGACTTTTGGAAATGCAATTTGTGCTAAATACTTAACATCCCTTTGAAACTTTTTCGATAACGATGAGGGGCGTTCTGATGACCACCTTATTTTATATTACATATATATCTTCATTGCTGTGTGGATTTTATTTCCTTTTGTACTAAAATTTTTCAAGTGTTAATTTTTAATATGTCTGTTCTGTATACATCAGTTTTGCAGGTTTAATTCACAAATCATCAAAAAATAAACAAAATACATTAAGATTTCTGTACGGCAACGAATTATAGTAAAAACTTGCAATCCAGACGAGTACGGGGAAAACATATTCATTTTCTTATTATTAAATCGTATATCAAAATTAGTATTCAGGAAAGTTAAATATGTTCCTCAATGAAAAATCTATATTTGTTCCAGGCATTGCAATGATTTTATTAATTTCTATATGACTCACAGTGCGTATGATTAATTTTTGATTGGCAATTGCACAATTAAATATAAATCATACGCTCTCCTATACTTCTTATAGAAACATTTTCTAGAAATTGTGTAATTAAATAAATTACGATAATTTGCCAAAACGAAATATTATCCTTAAATTTCCATCTAAAATGACCTTCAACTTCAACCACAGTTCCTTTATTGTAGAGGATTTTCCAAAGTGTATAAAATATTTTTTATAATATTTCTATAAAATGCCAAAATGACCTTTTCTTTTATTTCTGTTATTTGTATCCTTTTTTTCGACATGATACAAGGATAAACTACTTTATATCTGCAAAAATATAAAAAAACAAAAGGAAAACAAACTTTACTGCTAATTTGGGGTCATTGAACAATTTGATTATTTTTCAAGCTATTTTCAGAAGTTCTTTGCCTCGTTTATTGCAAAAGGAAATTTCCCCACTAAAATCATTATTCGTAACATTTATGGGTAATAACAGTTTTTCTGGCATAATTTTGATGCAATGAAGAATATTTTCTCGTTATAAACTGTTACTGGCAATTATGGAACATAAAAATTTTAATTATTTTAGTTAAAAAGAAATCATTGCAAAGAGAAAAAAAGAAAAATTTGGCAAATTTAAGCTATTAAAGCCCATAACAATAATTTCGAAACGAATCTATGAAAATTGATGTAAAAGTTTAAATAAGTTAAAATATGCTTTAATTTAAGTTTCCAATTTTCATAACTTTCTGACTTTAAAGTTTACTTTTCTAAAACAAACAAGAAAACTTCTAGCATATTGTTTGATTATTTGATGCATAAAGTCAGCTATCGACCATCAGCCGGCAAAGTAACAAAATAAAATAAAAAAACCAGACAAAATAAATGCAAACAAGTTTTATATTGTTTGCATACTTTAAGGATTGTCTTGATAGTTTATTTTGTTTTTCCTTTACAGTATGCAGTATGGAATATGCATATTATTTTATTGCATACTTTATGGTTTAACGCTTTAAGGAGAATATAACTACTTTTTTCTTACTTTGTTTTTAGTATTTGTTTGCCAACAAATAATATAAAAACAATACATTAAGAAGTAAACAGAGAAGGAAAATAAAAAAAATTCTTAAATTTATAAAAACTTTGTAAATATTTTAAAACAATTTTATAGCATTTTCTTGTTACATTTATCCATATAATTTGCCTTTTTGACTTATTTTACTATTTGTTTGCAGTTCACTCCATCTCAATTTCTATTTTTTCGAATTTATTTGTTTTTGTTGTTCTGTTAGAAGTTGAAAATATTGTTCAATTTTTATGGTCTGTAGCAAAAAAAAAAAATGATTTAATTGGCAAATTTTATTTGTATATTCATTGTAAATAACAATAATATTTTAGTATTTCTTTCATTTTGTTTGCATTTGCCTTCAATGCGAATACATAGTATGAAATTGTACGGCATATCTTAAGAATTTTTTGTTGATATTTTAAATTCAATAGCATACCTTGGATGGTTTATCGGAATAAAATAAATAAATATTTATAGGATTTCTTTTGTAAAATATACATATATGTAGGTATATGTATACTATTGTTACAATAAAGAATAATGTTAAATTTTTTATAAAAATTAAATGTTAATTGAAGTTAAATTTACTTTTGTTGGATTTGGCAAACCAATTTTATAGTTATTGATTTTTTTGGTTTTAGATATGGTTTTTTGGTTTAATACGATTACTTAAGATAATTTTAACATACGAAATCTTATATTGAAAAAATCTAAAGAACTGTAATACGAATTACAATTATTATTATAAAATCTAATTTTTTTTATAAAAAACTTATAAAATAAAAAGTTACAAGTTATATTTTTGCTTATGACGAATTTTATTTGCTCTTTACAGTTAAAGGTACTTTCTTATATAATAATTCATTTTTAAAAAATGTTACAAACATTCCTTCCCACAAAAATTCCGTCACAATACTTATTAATTAAAATTAAAAAGTTTAAGAAAAAAAAAATAAAAAACGGTGTTTTATTTTTTTGAAAACTTCACTATGTTGTATTTTTTACTATTGCTAAAATTTTCAAAATATTTAAATTTATTTCAAATATATTTTTATTTGTTTCAATAAAATTTAATGAATAATTACTTTATTTGAAAATAAAGTCGTTGTAATTAAATACATAGGTATGTGAAAATGCAATTAAATTTACAATATAATCAATACACCCCTTACACTATCCAAATACTATAGTTTATAATTTTAAATAACTTCAATACAATTATCAATTGCATTTGCAGGTGTTAGAATATATTCGCATTTGTTTTCCAAACACACATTTTCAACAATGACAATTATAGATAAACACATACATATATATATATGTACATATGTATATTTTTAAAAAATGTTGTTTGTCTATGACAATGATTATTTATTTATCCCATTTTAACACGTTTATTTATTACATTTTTCACTTTATGTTAAACACAATATTTATTCCAATCAATTGAACATTAATTTTCTATTATTTGTAATATTTCAATTTACACCAATTCAAAAAGTCACACACCCGCATTTACACTTATATATTTAAGAAGAGAAAAAAAAATTAGACAATTGATTGATTTCTTATTTTTTGGCTGAAGTAAAACGAGAAAATCAAACTCATCTTTCATTTTAGAAATTTTTATTGCAGATATGAGTGCATGACAATTGTTATCTGTAATAGAAAATTGCAATTTGATGTATTTTCTCAATTGTTGTTTATGTTTTTTTGTGTAGTTGTTGTTACAAATGCCAAGTAATGCATACAAAATTTATAGCAATAAAGGAATAACATGGTTGTAAGTGGTTAGTTAGTATGTAAGAAATGAAGACGTTATGTATTTTAACCTCTAAATATATTTATTTTCTTTGTACCGCTCGACAACACTATTGTTGCACATACTTTACATTACTCATGCTTATGCAATGTCATATTCATAAAACTCTCCAGCACACAAGAGATTGACTGACACGCATACAATATAATCAAATATAAATATTATTATGACACCATAATATTCTTAATAATAATCATGATAAATAAATCCTTATCGTATGATGAGAAAATATGTTGTAGAAGAAATTATAAAAAATAGTATACGAATCCCTATGTATACGTATGCATTTACTCTCATACAAGCAAAAAAAAGAACAATTTATAGTTATCAACAATGACATCAACATTAGGATTGGCCCCGTTGGTTTGGAAAAAAATAAGTTACTGATGATCCCGCAAAAAAAAAGAAAAAATACTTTGTCCTAGGGTCAATATTTACTGAGCTTCCATTTATAAGTGTTTTCCAATTTTTTCTGTTTCACGCAAAAAATTTTATGTGAAAGGTCTTTGTGAGGCATTTTTAATGTCGCGTCATTAACTTCTATGCAAGTTCAAAAAATCTCTCCATTTCATGTATCCTTTGATCCAGCTCACAAAATAATGTAGACAGGACAAACAATTTGAGAAATTGTATCTTATTAGAAACTAAATTTTAAAACATCTATTTTTGGAGCAGACCTAATAGTTATAAATTTGTATGTGAGTCGGTACAGCTGAATAATGCTGAAATTTTTAGGATATAAACAAACGCAATATAAACTTAAAGAAACTTGAATACACATTTTTTCAAAAACAAATATAACGAATGAGAATGTTATATTCGGTAGTGCAAAATCTCATAAACCCACCATCAAACCGTATGCCGTAAAAGGAATGCTCCCCTAAAAACATCAGGGTGATATTTGGAACTAACCGAGGTTTTTAACCTAACAAAATATTAATTTTTAAAAACAAAATCATGAGCGTATTTTCTGAAAAGGACCTTATGAACTGCCACTAATAAAATTTTGTACATAGATTTTGTTCGTATATGTTTATGTCAAATTTCATCGCTATACTCGTATTTTATAACTAAAACTCTTTCCTGTGAGGAACCTTTTATAGGGGCTGTTATAGATCAGTCGTCAATAAATTCGAAATGAAGAATTATGGCAATTATGGACCAATCCGATCAATTTGGTAGAGAGATTTTTGCTCGCAAGGAACTTTCTTGTGTCAAATTTGCCATACTCGTATTTTTAACCAGTAATGGCCGTAAAAGTAATTTTAACACTAAATTCGGTATAGATTTTGGTTAGCATAAAACTCGCATATGTGTGTCGAATTTCGTCACTATATTAATATCATTAAGCCAGTAAAGAGCGTTATAGACATTTTCAGAAGGTTACCATATATGGGGGTAAGTCATTTATGGCCCGATCCTAAAAAAATAGTAGAGAGGTTTTGGCTTGTAAGAAATTTACTTATAACGACTTTTATCGCTATATTCAAACTTTATGGCCAGTAATGAGTATTAAAGTAATTTTTTCTGAAGAGGACCTTACAAACGTAGTGACAAAATCAATATCTTTGATGGTGGGAATTAAAAAAATCCGCAGAGGTTAAAATAACGTAAATAATATCAGCAAAAACCACAAATAAATTAAATTGTTTAACATGCATTCATTAATGAAGATTTTTGTTTGGTTTAAACACAACATGTGTTCATTTTTATTTTATTTTTTCACCACATTAACTATTATGTTTATATCAACATACAAATTTCTATTTTTAAGGACCAACCAATTTGTTGGTTTAAGCAAAAGTTACGGTGAGCATCAATTAGTTTCACAAGATACAACATCACACCTTCATTCTATAAATACCATAACAATAATAAAAACAACTCTTTCTTTTATTTCATTATTTCAAAAACTAACTCAGTTAGACTTTTTCTTCTTGCTCTCAAAATCGCATATCATTTTAATTAGGGTGGTTGATTTTTTATTTGCAAATATTTAATACTAAGACGTTAATTTTTTTAATATTAAATCTAAATAATGTTTATATATAATTATAGGCAGATATTTTAACTATTCTGCAATTTTAGAGCTTTTAGAACTTTTCTGGTGCCATCCTAATGTACATAATGGCACTACTCTTTTAACATGTTTAATTGTATTCTATCTATTTGTGAGTATAAGTGCGATTGTATAGGTTGCAAATATTTTGTTATTTTAAACTGCAACTGTTGAAACATAAAACAACTACAAATACTTAAAAATATATTCCACTAGAGAATACAAGCAAGTACGAAAATATTGTTGGCTCTGAGCGAACATGTGATAGCTATTGTAAACCTATTTTCAATAAATATTATACTTTTATTTTGTTCTGTAGGATGTGAACCTACATCCTACAAAACCTATTATAACGTAATATAAAACTTTGGCTTTAAAACAAAAATAAGATAAAGTCAGTAGAATTCATAGTATAGGGATATCAAAACTGCACTTAAGAACACGATTTTCATTCTTTAGAATACTACTGCAAAAAACATATATTCTCTGAATGTCTTAACAAATTGTTCAAATGACTGAAGCTGTAGTACAGTGTTCATAACTTCAGTTAGTTATTGACAACCTGGCCACCTTTATACACAAATAAAAACATAACACTGACTTTGTTTTATGAAATTTTGTATGTAAAAATATGAGTTGTTTTCTATGTTTTCACAGATGCTTCAATTGTTATTTTGTTTTAACAAGTTTTACAAAAAAAAAAAAAAAAAAACAATACAAGTATTTTAGTTAAAAATACGTAAAAATAGTTAGGGTGCCAATAGGCAAAACAACAACATTAAAACATATCTATTTAGATATAGATTTAAAAACAAAATATTTTGCAAATTAAAATAATCAAAACACAAATAAAATATGCAACAATATGCATGCTTTTCAATTTAAATTTTATGGAAATATTTTACAAAATAAAATCAAATTTAATTCAATTCCAGAGAGTTAATGTAGGCCAACAATTTTTATAAACACACAAACGTAAACAAACACCAATGAGTAGGCAACTAAATTGCTTTAGGCATTTTCCAATTTAGCACTTAAAATATGCTTTAGTAAGCAGCAATATGCCCAATAATATGCAGTAAAATTTTAATACTATTAATGCAAATTGGTTGTTCGTATAATTATTTTCTCTGTTATTTTTTCCATTTGTTGTTAATTGAATTGTAAAACTATTTAATGGAATTTTAAATAAATCTAAATATATAACATTTAATTAGTTTATTTGATTATTTTATTAGTCTTTAAATAGATAAGGAATTTAATGCTGTTATTTTGAAAAAGAAGATCTTTTATATTAAATGTATTTAGTCTCGCGCAATTGTTATTGTGAAAACTTTGATTACTTGAAAACTAATTACTTTGAAAATTGTCCTTTCACTTCAGTCAGTCAATGCCTTGAACTGAAAACATTGCTCTTACTAACAATTAAGCAATTAAGCCATCTCAAAAGTATGCTACACAGCAAGACGTAATGTATTTGATAGGAAAACTATTTCAAAACATATACAAAAACAAAATACAATATATCTACAGAGTTATATATTATTGTAGTAGTTGTTAGCAGTAGTAAGGATAGTATTGTGATAGAAGTCAAAGCATGTTCTTTGCTTTTGATAAGTGTCTATTGTTAAAAGCTTATGACAAAAATATAAGAAAAACGAAGACCTAACAAGAACAATAAATATAATGCTTAAAAAGGCGCTAGAACAATAAAAAATTTATGACCAAAAGTATGCAACAGAATATGCAGACAGTTAAAACTGCCAAACGAGGAATTAGAACAAAAACCCACAAAAGAAATATAAAAAATATGAAAATTGAAGGGGTTAAAAATAAAAGATAAAAAGCAAAACTCTATCTAGATGCAAACTACATGCATTTGAACCAAAACACAAAGAAAACATACAGGCTGTGGGAGAGAGGAAGAAAGAAAAATTACCCTTTTTACAACTAGATAAAGATTGTACTTTTTTGCAAGTTTACATTATAAAACATCAAAGTAAAATCATTTATACTTTCTCATGTATTATTTCAAGGCACACGTATACAAGGAATTCATAACAATGAATATGTTGCATATAGATTAGGCGAACTTTTCATAAGTTGATAATAAAGCAGGCATTTCGGCGCATACAAATTCATAGCAGATTCTCTACATATTTGTTTTTAATTAAAACTAAATTTAAAATAATATGAAAACGAAAGTTTGACCATGTAGAAAATCGATAAAGAGCAGGGGAACCTACACATATATATTTATATTATATTAAATTGTTCTAAAATTATTAAATTTCAGACTTAAATTTTCTGCATTTCAAAGTTTTTATTAGTCATATTTTGAAATTTAATAATAGTACTAACTATGAAAATTAACATGTTTGTGTAGAAATTAAAATTGATATCAATTAAAACTTCTTTATAAAGTGACTTACCTAAAAGAGAATAAAAATAAATTTACATTAGTCCAAGAAAAAACAATAGCCAAATTTAGTTTATTTTATTTTTTATTTTATTGAATTTTTAAATTATATATATAATTTAAAAATTCAATAAATTGTTCTATATTTTCTTACAAACCCTCAACCATAATTATAATTTTATTCTAATAATATAAATTGCTCATTTTAAAATCATTTTTCTGCTTATCTATCGTCATTGTACATATTTTTTTGATTAAATTGTTATTATTGTTCTTAAGAAAACTCTTGTTTTCTTTGTCAATTTTCTTGAACAATAAAGCTAATTTTATTATATTTTTTAGTGTTATTTTCCTAAGAAAAGTCATTTTGTACAAAAAAAAACTACATAAAAATATTAGAAAAAATAACTCTTTCAAGTCATTACCAACAAATTGCATACTTTAAGGCATTGGCATGGAAATAAAGAGGGAAAAATAAAATTAAATTTATTATTATGAATAATATGAGCACAAGAGAAACAAAGACACTAAAGAAAGGAAGAGAGTTAGGGAGATAGAAAAATATACAGACAGATAGATGGTCGTTAAGTCAAACAATTCATTCAACATAACCAGATAACCATAACATTCAATTGTAAGAAGTATAAATGGTGGAATGGTGTTAACCCACTAAAGTAAATTTTAAATTAAATTCGGAATATTCCGAAAATACTATCGGAGAACCGTTTAAAGGTAAAGTTTTTTTAATTACATAGAGTATGGTAAATTTTTTATGTCCGCTTACATTTTTAATTAATGTCAAAAACAATATATTTCCCCTATTTTATGTTAAATTTCCTAAAGGATTAATTCTTTTACTGGTTATTGTTGCTTATTTCCCTTAACTGTTTTGTAATATAACAAACAAATTTCAAATATTTTTTTTACAACTAGAAGTACAATTTTACAATACATATCTGTGTATAAATATATATTATTTCTTTACACTTAAGTCTTATGACTAGATTTTCATCATGTCTTCATGTTAAATGGACACTGATTGAAATGGCATCACTAGACGTGGGAGCGATTATAGAACGAGTGAGGAGCGGAGAAAAGGAAAGAATTAAGGTTTAGACAAGTGCAATTTTATTGGACTTAAGCCAAATATATACAATGATACGATATAAAGGAAATGTTAAAAATACATATATATATATATTTATAATAATATAAATGAGGAAAGAGGAATAAAATGTCATAGCATAATTTAAGGCGCTCCGATTAAACAAAAGGATGCTAATTTTTTTTTAGCACATCAGAATGCCGTTGTGTTTTTGTTCATTTATATTAAAAAAAAGAATACAGAGCATTTAATAGTGCAACAATTTAATAGAAATCTACTGGAAACATAAGAGATAATAACTTAAAACTTAGCAAATGAAAAGAAACTGTGTTGAATGTTTCATTATGAATAGACTTGAAAAGATGTGTAAGATGGGGTGTCAATCATTTTATGGTTCTTAAATTTTTAAGGATGTATTACAAACTTGATGCTTATTAAGTTTAACTCTTTCACGTATACCGAACTACACCGGAGTCCCAAGATTTTTTTAAAGTGTGTGATGAAGTCATACCAATAAAAAGTCCAGTGGTTTAGTTTCGTGCGAGAAAGTATTAAACTGTTACGACAATAACAATTTTTACTGGACACTATTGTTGAGTGGCTAGCATCATGAGCATGGAAACTTACCATTTTCTGGGCATTTGGTTCGAAATCCAAGTTAACAATACAACTTAATAAGATTATAAGCTGTCAGTTCTTTAATTTCGTTTACAGATCAACTACTTCTTCTTTAAGTGTATACATACATACTAATTAAGAAGTTTCATAATATCTCACTCATTAATAAAGAACAAAAGTAATTAAATTTTACGATCGACCTTAGTAAAATTAGTCAAGTCTTTAATTTCACTAAATTCTTATATCCATTCCCATATGACTATTCTTCTTTTTTATGTGCAATAGAAATCAACCTCAGCAACATGCTGGAAAATTCGTCAATTCAGCTAAATTAAAAATGTACCAGCAAAGGCAAAAGAAAACACATGTAGAAGGGGAAAACGTAAATATAACGATGTCAAATTAAGTGAGTGCGAAGTAGAAAAAAAAAAAACTACAAAAATAAAATTATTTTATGGTAAAATAAACATATTCCCATTAACAACAGCAGCAAAACTACAACATCCTTTGAATGAAAGCACCTACAAACACGCGTAATGTGGGTGTAAATGTGTGTTTTGTGTTTTTATAAACAAACAAAAACAAACAATAAAAGTATGTTACGAAGCATGAAACAAACTCACATACATACACTCAATAGAAAAAAAATTCATATACATTCATTCATAAAAAATATTCAATGCCAAAGCGTACAAAAAATATAAAAATATTCTTACCACTATCTTGACTAAAACAACAACTACTAAGTTTTCATATAGAAATTGTCTTGGGTATTTTCTGAGTTTTCAATACAAGAATGAAGAAAACCAAAAGCTAAAAAATTAAAACAAAAGAAAAAACTTAAAGAAAAGCGTTCATATGCTATGCCAGTTTTTGTGACACTTGTGTGGTTGGTTTTACAATAATTCTTACAGACTATAAAAGTCACATAAACATTCACACCTAACTACATATAATGTATGTTTTTAAAATAAAAAATCAACAAAACGTTAGATTGTATGAGTGGGTGGATATCAGCATGAAGCTCATCATCAAAGCCAACTGTCGTGAGATTTTATATTGCAGTACTTTTACTATAAAAATGTTGCTGTTGTAAATGTTTCTCGTATATAGATACTTATGTATATATGTATTTATTTATTCTATATTGTAACATGATGTCTGTATCTTTTAAACACTCACACACTTTATAATCTTGAAAATACGCTAACACCAACCAACAAACATACATATGCACATTTTAAACACCTAGGTACTTTTTATAATGTCATCAACAACACTAGTGTAACTTCTGCCGCTAACAAAATTACAACGTAAACAACGACCGACCGTACAACTGCAACAACATTATATGTATGTGTGTATATTACAACAAAATGCACATGCAACAGAGAACAGATCGTAAAATTCATCTTGTCGTTCGTTGTGTGTTAAATAAACGTTCTCATGTGCTTACATGCACACATACACATGTATTTGTGAGTTTTTTCTCCGCTTTTGGTTTAACAACAGTGTAATTTTATACTGCAATATGCATTATTATTATAAAACATTCATAAAATTTTATGTTATTATAAGGTAAATTGTTGTACGAGTGAGTGAATACTCCTCTCAAATACATGCATACATATGTACATTCAAAAACATCAACTTTCACTTGTGTGTATGTGTGTGTAAATGAGTATCTTACAGTTACAGTATAGTTTTGTGAGCAGAATAAAAGTGAGATAAATGCTGTTTTTTGTAGTATAATTTAAGGAGGTATTTAAATTTAATATTTACTGCATAACGTTTTCTTATTTTTTATTTACATTTCAAAATTCATTGATAAATTTATTTAAAAAGCATGGTAAAGTGCGCTGTAATAAAAAGTTTATCGAAAGTATGAATAATAATAAAGCGAAATCAATTTCATTATTTCAAAATATAGGTTAAGTTTACGTATATGGTATGTAACTAAAATAGTATTAAGATATTATATATGTATATAAATACGCTTTAAATAAAATTATATTAGTTAATTGTAAAAGTACAAAATATGAAGAAATAATAAGTTTTGTTTTTGTGATTTTCTAAGTTGATAAATTTGTTATTTGGTGATTTTTTTTTTTTTGTATAAAAAACAATTTTATTTAAGATAAACTAATTTTGACGAAAATTTTTTTTTTGGCCAAAGTTTTTATTTTCAGAGCATATTTTACTTATAAGAGCAAAATTTGGCTTTTGTAGCATATTTGAGCAAATTTTACTCTTTTAGTGCATATTTTGATATTTTGTGTATTATACTTTTTGTATTAAAAAAATCAAACTTTATTTAAAAAAATAAAAATGAACAGACTAGACTATTTAGACCAGTAAAAACAGAAGTCATAGACTTCTTTATAGTATTTTCCTAAAAGTTTTTCAAATTGAAATCCTAATATTTGTATGCTTAATTTTAAGGCTTATAGTGTATTTTTCTGTGATCAATGGTGCCCTTATTCTGCCTTTTGCCTATCTTTGTGTTTTATTGTGAAAAAAATGTAACTATGTAAAACTAATAACGTATTCTTTTGAAATAATGTTGCCCTAAACACTCAAAAATATGCAACATATTTCACCTTAATTTTAATCAAAGTGTAAGAAGTGCTGCCCTTATTAAATACATTTGTCTTAATGAAGTAGATTTCGTATGTTTTTTGTTAAATGTCTTTTAATTGCAATGAATATTGTGAACGTTAAAAATGCAACACATTATGAGGGTGTGAGTAACCTTTGATAATAACTTTTACAAAATATATTGACAAAAAACCAACATAGAACAAGTACAAAATAATTTAATTTAAAAACTATTAAATGTTCTCAACACTATTTATTTTTCCACTAATGCCTAAAATTGTTACATTTATTGAAAACGTTAAATAATATTAACCTGATTTGTCTGTAAGCTTCTAAAGAGGAAAAAATCAATTGAATTGCAAACAATTTTTTATTTTATTTATTGTGGTCAACAACCTGACAGCAGCATACAATTACAAAAAAAAAAAACATACAAATCTATGTTTATAAATAAATTGTTGTTACTTTTTGCTGGTGTTGTTGTATACATGTATCTATGAATATGTCGGTATACAGTGTTAAAATCCTGTTTGACAAATGGTTTTAATTTTACACATAAAAAAGTCCAAAAATATGTGGCATACTCAGAAAGAAGAACAGCAGGAATAAAAATCCTTTATAAAATATAAAAATAAAGTTAAAATGTAATAGACTGGCTTTTGACAAAAAATAAGCTATTTATATTTTGTCATTTCAAAAAAAAAGTTAAATATATAAAAGTTTTTATTTAGTTGTAGTATAGTACACTGAATGTATGAATGTCTGCATGATTTTGTGAGTGTGTCTATACTTTTACCAAATAGTCTGGGTCATTGTATACGTGTTTTTTATTGTAATAGTTTGTAAAGATTTTTATTATTCTCATTTTTCTTTTGTGTAAAAAGAAAATACACACGTATTTTGTTATAATTATGTTTGACATTGTTTAGTTTTTATGTTCTTTTCCTTTTGCTCTCAAAAAAACGAACAGATAGACAGACACACACACTCTCAAAAACAAATACATACATAATATTACAAGTACAAATGTTTCTTTAATGTATATAAAGCATTATAGAGTATATGAGTTCCCTATACCAATAAGGGTCACCCAATTTAACTTAGAAATTTGTTTTGCTACAAGAATATTCTACAGGTGTATGTACATATTTATATGTAAAAGTTTACAAATCTGTATATAATAGCCAGTAAAATTTTACAATATATTTTCATAATTGATCATACAAAAATTGTTTAACAAAAATTTATTAAACGTAATTGAAATAGAGTATATCTATGTTCGTTTATGTCAAACTATAACTCTTTTACTTGTTTGTTTTTGTTGGTTTTTTGGTTGCTGTTTTTGCAGCATCAAATTATAAATAAATCCTAAATAAATATTGACTTTTAAAATACTTTAAATGTTAAATAAGGATGGCCAATAAACAAAGTTTTGTGGTATTTAAATATTAAAGGATATACAAAAGGAAGTTAACAAACAATTATACACAACCAGACGTTCACTCAAACACATAAAAAACATATTTTGCAGAACAAATATTAAAAAAAGTTTAGTAAATAAAGTGACCTATTTTTTCTTTGACATAAAGGAGACAAACGTAATTATGTGGGTGAAATTTTAGAATTTTTAAGGGTTCAACGTTTTTGAAAGATCTTAACTAAGATTTGTTAATTTACTTTCAGTTTAACAAAAAAAACTTTTGTTTTTTGCAAATTTTAAAGGAATATTTTGAAAAGTATATTTATTTAAATATTTAAAATGTAAAATTAACATCGAAATAAAAATTAGTCAAATATACCCTTTTGCTTTTAATATTCTTCGCGCAGCTTGAATACTGACAACTTTATCTGATAAATATTTGTCCGGTCTAGACAATATTTAATTAAAAATTTTTCTCAGTACTATTTAGTGATTTAAATATAAACAGAGCAAGAATAAAAAAAGAATTTATTCAACTATAAAATGATTTACACAAGAAATGTGGAGAAAAAATTGCATTCAAAACAAATTAATGAGTTAAAATAACAACATTAAAAAAAAAAGAAACACTTTATTTTTAATTCAACAAAGATATTTACACCATAAATAATAAACCAGAGGAACTGGCAAGGAACGTAACAAACTTAAAGGATAAAAGAATTGAAAATAATGAACAACCATAAAGAATTATTCCTTTTTTAACTCAAGAAGAATATTTTCACACATACTGCAACTGCAATGAAAAATTACTTTAACTTGCTTTAAATTGCAGATATTTAAAGGGATACTTTGTTTGATTGAGTTTTTAAATGACAAATTTATTATTAACAAGAGTGTTACATTCGCTTATGCCGAATTTTAAAGATAAAGAAAATTTTGGAACTTGATCCTATGTATAAACTAAACATCATTAGATTATTATTAGGAATGATTGAAGAATTGTATCAATGTAAAAAGGACTACACTCTTTAAAACCCCTGCCTTGTGACAACTAGTTGCAACAATTTACGCACACATACTATACATACATATACATATGTATATGCTTACAACACTACAGTTACAATATTTAAATGGTATTTAAATAAAATTAACTATGAAATACTCACTTTATATAATAAACGTGAAAAAACGTATGAGAAAACATCAGGAACTGATGAAAATTGTAACAAAAATATAACAACAACGACAAGAGAAACAAGAAAACTTTAGTTTACTTTATAAATAATGAAGAAGTTAAAGATGAAGGAAACGATGCAGAAAAATATGGTGATTGTGGTCATTCTGTAAAACCGTATTATGGGAATATTGGAATATTTAAACCAACTAAGAGGAAAGAAAACTTAAAATGAGAAATTAAGGCAAATGTTAACGAATATTGAATGCAAAATCCGAGGGAAATTTAAAAAATCTACATTTATAAAAAAAATAATTTAAAAACTTTCAAAATCCATTAAGTTAAACAACGGAACGTAAAGTTAATTGAAGTTGAGATCGGTTAAGATACAAAGAAAAGTGGACAATCAAACGTACATGTATATATGTTTAATAGATAAATAAGATGATTTTTGATTTTTGGAAAATTGCCTTCTTTTAAAACTGTTTTACAAAAATATTTTATTTTGTAAAATAGTTAATACCAAAACTAAATATTTATCTTTTGTCATAAGAACAGAGCCAAAAGTATTATTCAATAAATTATCAATTTTCCCACGTTTAAATTATTTTTATTTTATATAATAAAACTGTAAGTTTTAACTTAAGGACATGAATGTAATTTTTTTAAATAGCTTTGTTTATATTTACAGCATATTTATATAAATATGTACACATGTCCTGATGCTTAGCAAGGATTCAATGTATCCCTTTTAAAGAGTATTTTATTCCAATACGTAATATTTGTTATACTCCTAGTAATGTGGAAACGACATAGAGAAAAAGGACTTCCTGATTCTCCTTCGGTGATAATGCCAACGACGGCCTCCTCCACCCAGAATTGAATTACGAATAAAATAAATTCAGTTGCAATTGTCTGACAATAGTTTTCTATAATCCCTTCGATTCCATATAGGAGAAAGCTTCAATAATTAGAAATATTAAAAATCCATCCATCCATCCTATCTGCAGGGTATAGCTATAAGTACAAAAGTTCAGATGTGGTAATAAAACCACAGAAGCACATAAACACACTAGCACTCACACACACACATACGTACTTTACCATATGATATCTAATAAAGATGTATGGGTTTGATAATAATGTGACCTATTTCGAAAGTTTAAATCAATATTGGTTAGTTTCGAGTACACAGGTAAAATTAACAAAAGCTTATGCAAAAATACATGAACAAAAAATGAGAAAATAGTTTCCTAAAATTGAAAACTATTTAAAAGTACAAATTTAATTTTAAAAGCACGAACATTTTCACCAAATTTTGTTCTTTTAGTTCGGTGCTTAAATAAACATAAAATAAAAATTTTCAACAAACTCATCATTTTCTTGCATGGCCATCATCAAAAAAGTGTCAGCGTAAATATGTTTGCATTTGTGAAGAAAAGTATGACAATGAAGTTTCATTATTAACAATTAAATTTTACTACAGCAAAAAAAGTCTAGCGGTTGGGGGTAGAAATGGAAAGAGTGGGGTTAAGTACACAAAGCTTACTTTACGTTAAGGATTATAACTTGAAAACATTACAAAAATATCCACAAAGCAATCTGAAAAACAAGAATATGAAAATAAAAACAAAGAGAAAAATACAACGAAAGTGGACACTAAAAGTTGAAAGTAAACACAACAAAACGGAAAGACAAACAAAAAAATAACAAACATTGCAATACTCAACACAACAGCAATGAAAATATACCTACACTACGAATAGTAAACAACAGCAACAACAATAAAACAAAATATCAACAACAACATCAACAAAAAAGGGTGAAATAAAAAACAAAATTCATTCTGAATATAAATGAGTTTTTCCACTTGTTTTTGTTGTATATTTCTTTTATTTTGGTTCAAACTACTGCACACTCAAACAAAATCAAAAATTTGCTACTGTTTTTCTTCTTTTGAAAAAAGTACTGTATTACGTACTTTTCCTATGTCTATCTGAATCAAAGGATAAAAAGGTCCTTTTTCAGTTTTTTGAGATTTTTTGTAAATATTTTTTTAAAAATAAACTATATTTGGAATGTATGCAAAGTATGCAAGATATTGCTATGTTACTTTTGATATTTGCAAAAAGTAATAACTATAATGTAAATATATACATTAATACATCAAATCCAAAGAAATACACCTGTATGTTAAGCGCTTCTTTACCAGCGCCTCAAGTGGGACTCGAACTAGCGAACTTTTCTATACTGATTTATGCCTTTCAAACCAACATTTTCTAAGCTATAGTTAATAAATTAGGAAAATTAAATGCCCATAGTACCAAACCGCAAGGTCCTATAATGCCAAAGAGAAACAGACGTACAAAAGTACAATTTTCCTGCATAGAATGAATAATTTTTGCAACTCTGATTGAAACAGCAAGCGAAACTAGTATAAGAGAGCAAAAACGGTGGAAAAAAGAGTTAAATTCATTTACTCATACAAACACAAGTGCAGCATACTTATGTATATATACATATGTATACACTAGAGTGTCCCAAGGAACTCTCTGAAAATGACAAAAGTATATATATATTATATTATATATAAATATATATATATATAATATATATATATATATATATATTATATATATATATATATATTCTTTTAATGGAGCTTGCCTACCAACCATTGAAAATTTTGATCTCAGTACAATATGCTAAAAAATTCTGAAATTTTTTTTTAAAATCTGCTCAAAAGTTCCATAATTTGAGCTGATAACGAGAAAAACTGTTTAAGGTATTTTTGCTCCACAAATTATAGAAATTTAATGTTAATCCAGAAACATATTTAAACATTTTTTGCCATCCATCACAGAATATTAATTTTTTTTTTGGAATTTATATTTAAAATGACTAAAAGTCGTTTTGCGGAAGTACTCTGAAAATAAACTCAAAGTTATCCCTTTTGAAAAGAATGAAGATTTTTTTTTAAATATATTACTGTGTCTGTTCTCTGTTGGGGTTGCCTTAAAAAAAACTTTCTCGAATTCCTACAAAAAAAAAAAACGAGAATACCGGACACCCTAATGTACATATATGTACAAATATATATACATAAAACAAATAAGTAGAGTATGACACAAGTTCACGTAAATGAACATATACCGCATGTTGGTTTGTTGCAAAATCATACACAAGCACATTTATAGCAACAAATATATGTACGTTTTAATATGAACATCTATGTATGTATGTGTTTGTTTGTGTGTAGAAAATGCATAGTTTCGTATGGAATACTATACGTAAACGTTGAGGCCGTAGTATTACTATACAACATAAAATCTAGTAACCTAGATCCCCGAAAAATGTATGTCATACACAATTTACAGAATTCAGGTTGCAAACAAACAACAAAAACCTTTGTAGCAGCAGTATTAGCAACGAAAACATCTACGACTGCTATAATAATAAAAAAATGCTTGAGAGTAGCAGCAGAAAAATTTTGTTATTTTATTATTTTTTTGTTGTTTTTTTTTTTTGGAAAAATTAAAAGAGAAAACTATTTCTTCAACATTACTAAATGACAATAAAAATTTAAGCAACAACATTTTTTGCATAGTTTATTCGCATTTTGTTGTACTTTAAATAGTTTCTTTTAATTAAACACAGAAATACATCATATGTATGCGGGTTTAATTTTAACATTAAATTGAAGCATACTTTTGGGCATTTCGTGTATAATGATGTATTGAATTGAAATTTTAAAAATTACAAACCTTTTGATATTTACAATTTTTAAGGCGACAGTTTTTATAGATGAAAGTCATGAATTACAAAATAGAAGTTGATAAATATTTTATTATAAATAAGAGTGTCACGCGGAACTGCCCTTTTAATAAAAATCGATGCGTTAAATGCACTGAACACGAGAAATAATTTTTTAGAGTAGAGCCGTTTTGGTGACCAGAAAACAACTTTAATTATTTTACTCGCGATAAGCTCTACTTTACCGAACTTTTGAGGTCCATTTCGAAAATTTTGTAGATAATCTTTTTTTAAGGAATAATGCACCTTTAAAGTGTAATGCACCTTAATTCGTTTTGGTGACTAGAAAATAACTTTAATTATTTTAATAAAGCTCAACTTTACCGGATTCTTGAGGTCCAATCCTTTTTTTTTTTAAAGCATTGCATGTATTTACTGAGATCAGGATTTTTAATGGCTGGTAGGGGTATCGTCTATTTAGTACATTAATACGCATCGTTTGAGAAGTATTCCCATAGTCCTCGGGATACTACTACATATATAAACATATATTTGTACATATACATATGTTAAAGCTCCATTTTCGTTTATGAAATATTTAAAGAGCATTTCTTATAAAAAAAATAATTTCAACGTAAAACTACTAAGTAAATCACATTATTTGCTTAGTAGACAATATTAAATAAGTCCTTAATTTATGAAATAAATACTAAAGTTTGGTAAAGTAAAATATATGGATAATATGATGTTGAGCTTTCTGTGAGTGTGGCAAAGCTGTTTAAGAAATAAGGAAAAATAAATTGATTGTTTGAAACTGTAATCCTTTCAACAAACTCCCCAAAACCGATACAAGTATAAAAGCAAACAAAAAAAATCACAATAATCATAATTGAACATACATTTTCAGAAAAACAACAACAATAAAAACTGGGTTAATATCAAATAGAAAAAAAAACAAACAAAAGTAAGTACAACTTGTATAAAAAAAGAACAAGATGAAGATAGAATATGAATGAATGAAGAGAATAAAGCCACAATAAGATTTACTCACACTCAATATACACAAATACATACTCCAACAAATCTAATAAGAGTTGTAAGAATTATTGGCAAAAAACTACACACAATGACATAATGAAATATATTCGGAAAAAATCAGTTATTGAATTAATAACACCCGCATACAAACAAATAGATAAAGAAATGGAAAGAATATTCATATATAAACACATGTTTATACGAAGAAGCCAAACCCTGCAATGCTTAGAACTATTTCCGTGTTGTATTGGTTTTCATTAAATTCAAATATATAAATAAATTTTATGTTAATGACAGAAAGTGTTAGAAGGAGTCACCTACATACATATATGTATGACAATCTACAAATGGCAAAATTCGAAGTAAACTTTATAATTAATAGATTTCTTAGTTTATTATTTTTGAAATTAATTTAAGCTCTTCATAATTGCAGGGCATTTAAAGATTTCAGAAAAAAGGGAAATAATATTGTAGGTGGGTATGTGTATTATATATATAGTCATAAATCTAAAATGAGTTTGACATATACACCAGTTTTTGGGAGGGCAGACTCTTAAGTTTTAGAATAGGCAACAGAGGATTTTTTTAAATTTTAAATAATAAATTGTTTAAAATGTGTAACTTTGTAGTTTTTAAACCACTTTTAATGGTTGTCGGAAAGGTCGAAAACAGACTCTATTATATTGTTTATTAGAAAACTTCTCAACATAAAAAAGGTTTTGGTCAGGTTTTGGATTTAGTAAGACCAGTAGCAGAAATCGGGTTTAAACATCATAAAATCTTTGGAACAATTGATTCTTTTAAAGTGAGCGCTGACCGAAAAATGTGACCGGACATGAAACTATAATCCTCGACCATACGCAAAAACTATTAAAATAATATTTTATTATATTATATAGTTGTGTAAGGAATTTTAGGAAAGGGATTTTTAGAAATGCAACTTCTTGATAAATAATGTTACGTGTTGCACTTCCTTTGCCTACAATAAGTAAACTTTTCATTTGTACCCTCGTATACTTATATTCATAAAAGAGTATTATTGTATTAGACTCATACACTGAAAAGTACTAGAGTTATGAATACAAGTGTAAAAAGTCAAGCAAAACACAAACTATTTAGTATTTACAGGAAGGAAACCAAGTTAAAATTCTAGCAGCAGATGAATACAAGTACATATGTATAAAGTAAGCAGCAAAGGCCAAAGCAGCAGCAGCAGAAACAACAACAATAATATTGCTATTGGTATTAGTAAATAGTAGTTGTAAACATCTTATTATTGTTTCTGTTGTTGCTGTTGGCGAATGTGTTCAATAAAGATCATTGAACCAGTAACCCATACTTAGTATTGTATTAATACACACACACGAATTCTAACATACTTATAATATTGTAATATTGGTTGGTATAAAGTTACTAACCGCATTATTGAAATTTTATTTTCCAGGATGTTGTCCTATTCTACTATCTATCTTCCTACTTACATTATACATACATATGAATTTTGTTGCCGCTGCAGCTCCTGTTATCAATAGATTTTTGTTATATATATGTCTATGGGCTTTGGCTTCATCGTTTCTTTAGTTCCGAGTATTTGTTTGTTGTCTTTAAATTATTTTACACAAAATACAGAGTATCAACAACATCAACAAGACTTTTGTATCCTGCTTTTTCCCCTATTTTTAGACGATGACAACAACTATTACTTTTGCTTCTTCCTCTACAATTATTTTTTTATTGTTATTTCGTACTACTACTACTTTATATGGATTTTCTTCTTTTCTTTATATTTTATTATTTTTTCTATTTAGCTTACGAGTATTTCGTTTTTTATACTGTCGTATCGATAAAATATTGTTGAAAACAATAGACATTTTTTATTTGTGTTTTACCATAAAGAGATTTAAATCTTCTTAGGTTGTTTGGTTCAAAGGCAGTGAATGAATATAAATCAGGATGTTTACAATTACAGACAGAGGGCAGGAAAAACAGAATACCCAGCAGGGGATGATATGGGAGAACTATTACTGTTATACATAAATATAGTTTCTCATTCTCTTTGTAATTTTTATGAATATTCCGATCATAGTGTTTAAGGTTATAGCCCTATCCCTACGAAGTACCCAGTAGTGTTTTAATGACGAATATATTTTTCTCGGGTCACTTTGGTGGGAGCAAAATTTAAAAGAAGAAAAAACTGCCGCCTGTATAATCGATTTTTTCCGTGTAAATGTAAGGGTTAATCAATGGCACTAGTTTATGTAGAAAATTTCCAGTTTTGTATTGAAAAATTTAAAATTTAGTTTACGAGTAAATATCGATGATGACCGTCACTAACACGTACTGTTTGATTTTTTTAACCTAAAAACTTAAAATATATAGAGAATATAGAGCCTGTATTAAATGAGAACCTACAACAGGTGACTTTTTTTGTTTCGCTATTTAACTGTTTTGTATTTTCATAATTTTGAACCAAAAAACATAAAATTAAATTATATGAAATCCTAAAAAATGTGTCTTTTTGTTAATTTGAATTCTTCAAAAAGTACTTTTTGAATTTTCTATAATTAAAATTATATAACAAATATAAACTGATGTTTCTAAAAAAGCATTACATTTATGCCGCACGGTTTGATGCTGGGTATATAAGATTCGGTATAGCCGAATATAACATTCTTACTTGTTTATTTTATGAATTATTGAACTTGGTACTTTTTTGTTCTTCAATTTATACTTTTTTAAACTTTTTTGCAGCAACTGAGTTTTTATCTCATAATTGTGATTTGGCTCAGCAAAAAATGTCATTACTAGAGTACTTAAAAATAATGCATACGGTAAGTAGTCACCGGAACTCCTACGATTCAAGGTTTCTTAAACACTACTGAATTATGAACAACTATTCGCGGTTTCAACTTAACCGGGTATTTATATACCATAGTTTTTGTCAAATATTTTTTTGGTTATTAATAAGTTTTAAATTAATTTTGCTATTTTTATATGTTTATATACAATAAAAGTTCAATCAAATTAACTATTTAGATTTTCCATTACGAAGTTTATAAAACCATATTAAATATGTATTGGTTTAAGTCTACTACTTTCGTCACAAATATTTAATTTTGTCTTTTAAAATCTAAGTAGAATTAAAGCTCATTTTATATTTATAGTTATTTATATTTTCTATTCCAGTAAAATCTCCTTTAAGTCATAAATATGAATAATAGGATTTTCATCATAAATATATTTATGACACGTATACTTAAAAAAAATTTATAAATTTAATATTAAAATTTATTCAGTTTTTTCTTTTTTCTCTGGAATATTTTTTGGTTAGATGTGATTTATTAATACAAACAAATTTGATGCTTTTAAGATCATCTTATGTTAAAATGTATGCTTTAGTTTTTTTTCCTTTTTAAGAACTAAAAAAACATGTTAAAATTATTGTTTATCACTCAAAATTTTTGTGTGCATGTTAATGTGGGTGTTTGTCTGTGTTCTTTTTCAGTCTTCTACCAATAGTTCAGTTGTGTTGAACTTTTGTTAAAAGTCCTTTATAATTTGTTTGCTCATACTTACTCATAAGAGTAAGAGTATGTTTGAGAGCTGCATATATGTATATATGTATGTGTTGTTATTAAGTCAAATCACGTTGTCACTTTTTGCATTCAACTTTTTTGTATGAAAGTATGTACATATGTAGGTTTTTTAGTTTTTATTTAATAAATGATGCTTTGTTTAACACATACTTAACCCACAAAACAAGAAAATAAGTAAAGAAGTAAAGAGAGAAAGATAGAAGAGAGAGTAAAAAAGGTAACCAACCGGATGACAACCCTAAACATACATTCGGAAACAGGAAAACACTCACACGCACACATACACACATGTTTCCTACGGCTTGACACTGCTGCTGGAATTGTTAAAACAACTACAACGACAGTCGGACGGACAAACACACAGACAACAACACTAGTTATTCATTCATTCACTTTATTACATTTTTGCGGCAAAAGCGTATACGAGTTAGTAAAAAGAAGGAAAAGCTTTTTGTTATTCTTTTTTTTTTAACTTTTTTAGGTTTAATGTGTCTTGTAAAAACATCATGTAATACCTGTGGTTTTTTTACGGACAAAGTGGGTAAATTTATGAGTTAATTGATTAATTAAAATTAAATGAACTAAACTAAAAAAATGCGTTTTACTAATAAAAAGACATATATAAAATACTTTGAAAAAAATATCAAAATTTGAATAACTAAAATAATATATTTGCCGATGTAATGCACATGCATATAAATTGTATGCCTCCAAGTTAACTAAACATCCGCAAATAAAGGCCTCAGCCTGTATAATTATTAATCCGTTGAGAAACATAAAATCGGTTTTCATTCAACTAAGTTAATGAATTAAATGTGCTTAAAGGGTTTAAATGCCAGTTTTTTTATCCGTATCTCAAGATTTTGGAAGAGTTTGGCCAAATTTAAAAACAGATTTTTGTTCCACTCGTATCCACCTTTCAGAATTTATTTTTGTGGCATATTTAACAGCCTTTTACGAAATAAATATATAAACTTGATTAAATATATTGGAACAAAGCATTTTTTATATCTCGTAAATCTAGTTATGAATATAAATTGAAAGCTATTGTATTGTATTTTTTAAACCCTTCTCTTCAACTACCTTAACAATTCACCCTACTTCCTTCATGTAAAGCCAAATCTAGTAGGAGTTTTTGAATACAGATGATGTTGTAAAAAGAAAAAAAAAAAAACAAAGTCGACAAAAACCAAAAAGGACGAATTAAATGCGAAACATGTGTGTAGTTGTAGTGAAAGAATGTTTGTGTATGTTTTAGTTTTGTGCTTATTTATTTTAAAAACATTTTATTTTATAGTGTAGGATGAGAAAGTTGATTGTAGAACATGTTTAATGATAATTTCTAAGGAAATGCTGTCTTAGAATTGGTTTTTGATATGATTGATGATTGTACGAAAACATCAAAGTCAAATACACACTTGTAACGCACACAATATGGAAAAAGGGATATATCTAATGAAAAACTAATGATCTAACTTTGCATATTTGTTTGTAAATTATTTTGAATAATTGGTACAAGTTGCAAAAGAACTAAAGAAATAATGATTTGTCATAAAATTATAATTAATGGAACCCATACCGCTTTTCTAAATCATTTCACTTTGAGAACATTTTCATAAGATTTTTCAATTATACAAGATTTTGTAAACATATTAATTATTTACAAACTTTTAGCTGAAATCACTGATAATTTAACTTTTTACTTTAATACGTTTCAAATACATACATTTAATTGAAACCAATTTGCATGAAATATATGCAAATAATAATACTTTATAATTATATTTGTATAATTATATATAAAAAAACTAATTACCTTTCTAGTAGCTTTTGTTCATATGGCAATTACAGCTCAACAAAACAAATTGAAATATCTGCAAAAAAATGAAAAATGTATAAAAAACAAATTAAAATTAAAAAAAATATTTAAGCGGATAAAATTAAATTAATATTTAAATAAGTTCTTTTTTGTTTTTGTGTAAATTCTAATCTGAAAAAATACTCACATTTGATATTAAAAATATAAATTCAATTTTAATTTTTATCCTCGGGGGAAGTTAACAAAATGCTTAACAAAACGACATTTATACACCAATGGACTTTAAATGAATTAATTGATTTACTAAAAACTCAGTTTTGTGAAAAAATAATTACATTTTTTTATGTAGAAACTTTTTATTATAAGATTTTTCAGGGAAAACATTTCATGATCAGATTTCCGGACAAAAACTTTGTTGGACCAAATGTTATATTAGAGAGTCGACTAACCACAGATTATACATTCAATATTTTGAGCCCTTACATTCTTGATTATATGTTTAAAAAACTTTAAGAAAATTTTAAATTTTAATTTTTTTAAAGAACTAATACTTTTTTATAACTGCCAATATAACAAATATTTTGCACGATACCACAGTTAAATACATTCGTATATGTAAATATAAGGGACTAGCGTGCCCTAGGTGCTTCGCTTCCCAATAAAATACAAATAAAAAAATGTCTCCCATATAGAATATTATTTATTTAGCTATTTGAACATCAAAAAATACCAAATAAATACTTCTTGTAGATTATCTCTTATTCTGGTTCCTACATGTAAAATTTCATATTTCTATCTCCAATATTATAGGGAATTCAATAAGTACCATTTGAAGAATAACAAAGTGCTAAATTTGTCCCTTTATAAATTTTAATTTAATAAAGGTACTTTTGTTACACATTTTCGATCCTTAAAGGTACGAATTTCGAAAAAGTACCAGACACCCATCTGCTCTTTTTAAGAGTAAAAGTAAATGCAATTTTTCTTGTATCACTAATATTTTGCAAGCAATTAAAAAAAGGCTTTACCCGTTTCTTTTTCCCTTTTTACCCCCAAATATTTAAATATCCAAAAATTGGGCTATACGATGATGAATCAGTCAGTCAGTAACGCTACTCTTCTATATATAGATTATTATTATATATATATATGACTTTTTATATATATATGTGTATGTATTTTTATTTGTTTTAAAAGCTTTGACTTTATTTAAAACCACAGACCATAGATTAATGCCATAATTAAAACACTTGTGAACTAACGGATACAAATTTTGAATGAAAATAAATGGTGGGGTTGTTGAGATGAGAAATAGAAATCCGCAAACACACATTCATGCAGTCACTTAAAATACATACATATATACCTATGTACAATACAAACAAACATATGAAATAAATCCTTATTTGTTCTAAGTAGTGTATAGAAAACTGTAAAAAATTTATGAATTTGAACAAACATACAAAGTATATTTGAATATAGAAATAACCTGGTAGTTTCGGTTTGGTGGCAAAAGTGCTGCAAATAATGGCAGCAGTGGAACCACAATGTTATTGAAAATTATGTAGAAACAAAAACAAAATCACACAGGAATAGAAAGAAAAAACAAAAGCTGAAAAGAAGGAAGGGAAAGCTGAAGCAAAAGCAAACTAACTGACTGTGTATAAAAAGTGGAAAGTATGGCGAAAAATTAAAAACTATATAAAACGCGCTTTTGTATTAAACAAACTACTAGAACTAACAAAACTTAACTGACATAATTTCAATAGAGTTTGTACAAGTTTTATAAGCGCAAAAAATCAAGCACACGAACCAACAATTTCTATTGTGTGACATAAATTCTAAAGATACTTTGGTTTCAACAAATTGCATTTGCTTCAATATGACTGAAATATTTAACGAAATTCTCAATAATAAGTTTGGCAAACAAGAAAATATCAAAAATTCGTGGAAACACCATCATAACACCGAGCTGCAAGGAATCAGCTACATATACAAGATTTGAAATTTGGGTTAATTGATATTTGATAAAGAAACATTATTAATCAAGTCAAAGACAAAAGCAAATTTCGAAAAAAAAACAATTTTTAATAAATTCAATGCAATAATTTGCCCAGGTTGTAAAAGAAACAAAATTAATTAAACGTTTGCCCTAAATTTCGGTAGAATTATTTTAAAATTTAATTTATTTAGGCCAACATTTTTGGGTAGTAAATATTATAAAACTCATATAAATTAAATTTAGAAAGAAAAAAACTTATCATCGTTTGAATGGGGATATATGTACATAAGGGTAATAACTTTTATAACATTTAAGAAATTTTTTAAAATTTCAAATTCTTTTGTCATATTTCGGAAACTAGTATTAATCCCAATCAAATAATATAAAAGTTTAAACAAATTTAAGAAAAATTAAATTGTTATATAATGTATTGAATTTCTTTAATTTTTTTAATTACCAAATTTTCTTATATTTTCTTTGCAAAAAAATAACAACAATATTAACAAAACCTCAAAAAAATTACATCTTTATCCTCTTCAGATGTGGTAACCAAGAATTAACAAAATTGCTCGAAAACATCAGAAACATCCATTTTGGTACCAACTTAATGTATGTACATACATAGAAAAATTGTGCATAATATAATAAATGGTATAGCATCCTGACTTTATAACATTTTACTTTAGTGCAAAGTATAATTTTAGGCGAATATTTTAAATGTATCTAAAATTGTTGCAATTTGATTTAGTTTTCAGTTTCATGGCATACATATTTGACATTACTAGTTATTAACGATATGAATACATACTCTTGAACATTTCAATAAAAATATGTATTTGTATTTAGTAAATTATGCGCGTATATATATGTATATAAAATATTTTAGAAAATTAATTCATTGAAGAATTTAGTGATAACAACACTGTAGGGGTTTTTAATAAATTTATGCGTAACAAATTATGGTATAAATGTTTAGCATATTTAAGGAATTTAGCTTATTTAGTGTGTGTATATATTTTGATGTGTGTGTGAAATGTTTAGAACTAATGCAATATTTAGTAGCAAATTAATTTCTATACCCTGCATGTAGTGTGAGGTCTTAGACTCATAATAATAATATAGTATGCTTAGTCTTCATTATATTCTAAGAACATACCTGGACAAGAAACTCATTTCCAACGTCTAGTCCAACAATCATTCCTATATCTCGGCAACAACACGGAACTTGGGTTTAAGCAGCCACCACATGCACCCATCGAACCCATTCTCTATTGCCAAAGTTTGAATTGAAAATTCTACAAATTCACCTAGCTTCCATATATGTTGCCAGCAGACTTTACTCCTATTTTAAAATTTAACTTAAGACCAAATTAATAAAATTTAATACTGTAGAGTTCGACTTATAGTAGACTTCATAAAAGGCCTTCTATTGAAAATCATCCTGATGCTTATATTAATATATTAATGCTCTTGTTCTATTTAAGTATGTTTATATTTGAGTTATTATATGAAAAATTTTCTAACAAAAACTTTTTCTAATAATATGTTTGTTTGAAATTATTATAAAATTTAAAAAATAAATTGGTAAAATGTAGCTTTCTAAGTATTGCTATTATCACCAATTAATAATAAATACATTCAAATAGCCAATTGACGTTATTATTAACCTAATATATACTTTTATAAAATCTATTAAAAAAATATGATTTAGTTTAAAACAAACTATTTTATATTTGTCCGATTCTATTTACGAAATCAATTATTATTTTTCAGCAAATTGTGGGGAAACAATTATTGTCATTTTAAATACGTTTTCATGTGAAATCAATTAAAATATAACATTTTATGACACATGTATTTTACATAAATTTGACATAAAAATGCTATCAACATTTAAATAAAAGTTGATATAAAACAACAATTTTAAGAAAAAAATAGTAAAAATCAAATTTTTATTATATACACAACTTTTAATTACTTATCACATAAAAAAACAACTTATAAACTCTTCTACACATACAAATAATAAAAATACTTAAAAAATTGAGAACAAAATATCAATAGCACTGCGACAGGGAAAAGTGGACAAAATTATACTTTTTATGCAAACAAAGTAGTGTTAACATTTTCTGTGATCAGTTTACTCAAAAAAATGTAATAGTTTTAATAATTTTCAATGAATAATTTAACAAAGATACATATGTATATTTTTTAATTTACAGATGTATATAATATAATGGAAAAAGTACCATTTTCTCATTATTAGTACTTTTCAATCCTGAACTGCATCAACGACTAATGAAAAACGCAAAAAAAGCAAAAGTAGCAGTAGCAATAAAAGAAAATTAAAAATCATACATTCATATGAAAATGAATTTTATGAAGTATGTATATGAACAAACAAATAATAAATAGATGTATCACTAGATGTATGCATATGTGTGTATACTCATGTTTGATTGAATGTGAATACGACTACTGCATATAACCAATTTGGATGATGGTCCGATTGGCACAACAACAAAAAAATATGAAATATTTGATACATGCTAAAACAACAAGAACAGCAAAAAATTTATAAAATGAAAAACGATGGCAAATAAACACTCATACAAACAAACACACCCACATACATTTATAAAAACATCCCTACATACAGACAATTGGACGGACAAAATACTGAAATAAAGTGAATTGCAGAAAAAATAATCAAAATACTCAATATGTTTGTTAAAAAATATTTACATAACGGACCACCAAAAAAAGTAAAAACTAAATAAACACATATAACACACAAAAACAAATACATGTACACTAAACACAAAGAGTCAATGGATCCGAAAAAGACAGTGATTTCTTTAACGTCTAACCACATGTTTGGCTCTTTTGTGTTCCTTTGTATGCAAGAAAATGGACACTTAAAAACAAAATTAAGCTTTATGTCTTTTGGTTAACTATGAGGTGACGATTGACCTTATCGTAAGACAAGCAAATGCTAGTAACCAATACAGTAGGTGGCTAGGGGTAAGGTTAAATAGATAGTTTGGGACTGTCCGACCGAACTGCTGGGATATTCTCACTTACACACATATGCATGAATACACTAATCCAAACATCAACAACCAACCAACGAACCAAAAATTGAAAGGATTCTTGTAAAAATTTAAATAAAAATGTATAACAAACATGAAAGTGTCATCATCATAATGATGATTTTTTAAATATATTTTTTTCTTTTTTCTAAAATTAACCCAACTACAAAATAACACATTTTATCAAGTCAATGATGATAGAAATATTACAAATATTGCATGTTGCAACAAGCAAATATTGAGTTGAATGACATGCAGAAAAAAAAACTGAGTAATGAAATAACCGAGATGGACAAAATGAAAGAAAAAAAGTGAAAACCACTTTCTACAAGAAAATGATTGAAAATGCTTTTAATTTAATCAAACTGCAATTAGGTTAAAAGTCATTTAAACAAAAAACTTCTTTTGAGTTTCTCTTGAAATTTCATTATGCTACATCAGCCACATCAAAGGCCAGTTAGCCATTTAGGTGCAAAAAATATTTTGTAGCGGCATAAAAGGTTTGAATTTTTCATTATTAATAGAAGAAATTCATAATTTAAGGGTTTCTTTGAAAATAGTTTCTTAAATATTTATTAAGTTTTTATGCAAGAGATTTACAAAAACAGCTTTTTAGAAAGCTATTTTTTATTTATTTTAAACTCAAAGAAGAGAGACATAATTTGACACAGATTAGAACACTACTGGCTACCGCATAGTAATAATTTTGGTAATTTCCCTAATGTACATGAACTAGAATTATTTATTCACCGTCATTTGTGATTGACATCTGTCGGGATAGTCGTATTTTATCGCAGAACTCACTATTCACTTTCTTAATAAGAGATCGCTGAAAAAATTCCAAAATAAACTATAAAAGAGTTTTGAAAAAAGTACTAAATTTACCGATAAATACGAAATTTATGATTGACTTAATTTCGTAGTAAATAAACTTAAGCCACCATTAACCATATGATAGATTATGGCATTGAACGATTATATTAACATTTTCTTTTCACTATACAATTCAGTTCTTTTTTGTTTTTTTCTTCGTTGTTGTTATTCAAGTGCACTAGGTTTTAAGTAGCTTTTAGCTACAACAAAATAAATAACTATTAAAAGTACCTAATTGGTATAATCGGTTCAAGCGAAAGCAAAAAATTTACAACAAAAACACAAAGAACTGTATGAACTTTATTTTACTGGCTTTTTGTTCTACAATGATTCTTACTAAAGGGTACTCGTATCACATGATTGGTGGCATGGTCTGGTTTGGTTTGGTGCTCTCTTATTCCATTTTCAGTCCTCTTGCTCACTCAACAAATAGTTTAACAATTCCTTTTAATAATAAGCTAAAGAGGATAATATTGTAGATTTTACACTTGTGTGCTTTGAAAAAAACTACTGGAAAATAAAATAATAAAAATTCAAACAAAAAAAACTTTACTATTCTCCCTTTTATGTTTAGCACACACTCACACAAATTTAAACATATATTATATAAACTGAGGTTGAAATTTTATAATTCTTTTATTTGTGGTGTGCGAAAGAGTGTGTTTAATTTTTTTCAATTTTATTCTGTGCATAAATAATTGAATAAAAGGAAACGCACTTCAACAAATCTCTTGTTACGTACTTAACAAATCTATACTAAATTGAACACAAAAGAGGTCTAACAAAAACAACAACTACAACAAATACATGTACTTGTACAACTAGTACAATACCAACCAGAGTAGCTAGATCAAGACCTAAAAAACTTATTTCTTTTTTTACTTTTTTATATTTTTGCTTCATTTCCTTCGTATTGGAGAAGGAGTAGAATATAAAAGAACAACAATTTACACATACAAAAAAACAAACGCAAACACATTTACACAATACTCTTAACCATATGTAGTAGACATTTACACACAATCTTATTCATACGCACATACGTTAGTATGCATGAACGTATCCTTATAGAACATTAGACATGATCTGAAAAGTCTAAAATCGGTTCTAGTTATGGAGACTATTTTACAAATTAAAAAAATATTTGAATATTCGGTCTACGAGAATTTCATTGAGGTTACGGGAATTACTTAATAACATAAATACTATGAATAAAAAAATGTCCCTAACAAGAAGAGCCGGATTATTGTAATGTCTAAATATGCTGAAACAATATTCCGAAATTAAATGAACCATATTGGCTGTATTTAACAATTTACAAACACACACAATTCAAAAACACACTCTCAAACTCACTTACAGATACTTACACTAATACCACAGTATACAAGTATGTATGTATGTACGTATGTGTATAAAACTGGCATAATTTACATATTAATAGTATTATTCGTATTTGTAATACTTTGTATTGTCGTTGTTATTGTTTTTGTTGTCCTATACTTTTGATCGGGGTTTTCCTTTATCACATCCTCTTTTGTGTTTCTGCTGGAAAAATCGTGGTCAGACATTTAGGCATTTTTGGCATCCTTCAGACAAGATGTTCAATAAAATTCTTTTGTTTAAGGAGTATTGGAATTGTAAATATGAACGTGTGTTCACCACATATTTTGGGTAAAATATGTTCGTTATAGATATTGTTAACACGCCTTTATAGTTTAACATTTTCTAAATTACAATAAATGTAGTTTAGTAATTTTTCAACCCAATCAGCTATTACAAGAAGGCGGGAGAGAAAAAAACAATAAAATTTTCAAAGCAGAGCTGTAAAATAAGTAGTTAAATTTTAAAGATTCAAACTTAGTAACAAAAAAATAATTTCATGAAAAATTTATGATTTTTAAAAACTTGAATTTTAGATAGAAAATGCAAGATTGAGAACTACTACTATTAACATTTTTCATTCGATATTTTACAAAAACTTTTACAATTACCACGTAAATTACTGTTATACATTTGTAGTGATAAGCCTAACCAATACTACTCTTTTGTTAACCATGTTTAAAGCAAATAAAATACTTAATTTATGTTGCTCACACAGAAGTTAATTATATTAAATATATACACATTAACACATACAAACATATTGTTACTAATTTACCAAAACATAATATGTATAAGCTTTATATTATGTAGAAAATTACTTTAAGAAACTATTTTATTACTTAATTTCATTTGGATAAAATATTAAAGAAGTAAACCAACCAACTATTACAGTAGTAATTTTACACACAATCACACACAGACAATCACTTCACACAGGACTTTTCAAACATATGCAGACTTAACCGACTCATACATCATCATGTGGGCGTTAAATAATGCGTATAATTTACAATCATATTGATTGGAGTCTTGTAAATTGTACAACATTGTCCACATATAATATCATGTATGTAATAGTAAGTGTATATGAGATGATGTAAGCGTGTGTATAATTGTCGATATAAATAGTTGGTAGTAATTTTAATTGATCACTTAAGGTTTACAAAATGTTTTCATTTATTCAACCATCCACAAACACTCTCTATCACATTAACACACACACATCTTTGACAAAGAGCTTAAATGAGAAGTACATTGTACATTTGGTACTTTTTATGAAGTAGTTAAAAGCACGAATGTTATACATTTTATAAAATTCATAAAAAAATATTTTTAATTCTTAACTATAAGAACTAAAAACTATTATATAGGAAGTTGCATCACCGAACTAAATTATTTGGTCTCCACCAGAATTCATTTTAAAAGTTTTCAAATGAATTCTGTTTAGTTTTATATACAGTTAAAAAAATTACTAGATTTTTGATGAAAAAAGTACCATTTGCAATTTCCCACATTAATTCATCACTAATACAGATGTAGTAATATGAAATCTCCTTTAACTTTAAGTTTAATTTCATCTTGTAATTCAGATTCGATTACGGAATTCTCTACTGGTTGGTTTATTTGTCATTCTTAATATTTGTTTGCGAGTTGTGCAAAAGGTTGTTGAGCTGTATTTTGGAATTTCTTGTTGTTGTTTCATCTGCTATTGTAGGTTGTAATGTTGCTGGTTGGTTGGTTTATCGACCTTCACGCCGAACAAATACATCCGTTTAACTTCTCCAGACTTTATTTTTAGGTAAAATGATGTGAATTGTTTGTGGTTCCAAGTTCTTCTTTTTATTAAATATAATTTACTTACTTATTTACTTACGTCTTTGTAATTCTTATATTAATGGTAGGTTTGTCTGCGAGAGAGAGAGTATATAACATTTACCTTAACAAAGAAATCAATATGTATTTATGTGTGAGTATGTGCGAGTATGTGCGACTTCCTATAAGTAAGTGTATATCTGTGTGTGTTTGAGTACAATTTATATTGTAAATTGATGCCTGTTGTGTTGTTATGCAGGCGGAAAATTATTTTATAGCTGATTGGTTTTCTTATTTAACGATTTAATGAATTATAAACATAAATCAAGATTTAAGAATTTAATTGAAAATCAGACAATTAGAAATGGAAACTAGAGAACGGAGATAAATTAAAGAATGCTTTTGTACACTGAAATTACAGAAATTAAACATTAACAATAGGTTTAATTAACAAGAATGTAAAAAATATTAAGAAGCTACAAATAATAATTTGTTGATTATTATCATTCATTTATGCTAAAATTAAATTCTAATTTCTATATGTTATTCATTCTTTCATGTTTAAATTAAAGGGTGCATTTAAATCCCTCTAGCAATTTGAACTCATTGCTTACAAAAACAACAACAACAGTATATCTCTAATGACTTTCAAATTACAAAAATTACACCTGTTCAAAATATTCTTCAAATGTTGTTTTAGATCAAGGATTTTAATAAAACCTCCTTCTTAAATTCTTTGTTTTTTTGTCATTGTTGAGAAATTTATATGCAAATTTAAAACTCTGGTATTATTTTTACTGCTTCTCTAACCTCCTCTTCATTTTGCAAGCAATTTTTAATTTCCCTTTCATTTCAAGGACAATAAAAACAATTCTCAACTCTCAGTTCGAACTAGTGGTGTTGCTGCAGCGTTCAACCATACTTTCAAACATGAATAGTTTCTGCACTTTTTTTCTACTTCATTTTACTCTGCCCAAAAACTGTAAGTTCCTTAACAAAAGAAATCAGCATGAGGTGACATCCTAACAATTGTAATCACAAATTTTATAAAAAAAGACCTAAAAACATAGAGAAAACAACGAACTTAATGTGCAAAACTGACATTCTTGAAATATGAGCGAAATGCAAAATAAAAAAACTACGAGTACAAGGAAAAAATTTCTTACAGTCGCAACATTAATTCCCACAGCAGAATTCCAACTAAATTTGAATGAATGAACAGAAACAAATAATCAACAGTTACAAACATTCATTTGGAATGTAGAAACTGACAAATGAAGGAGTAAATGAAGGTCATTAGTGAATTATGAATGAACGAATACAAATATTGATAATGACGAAGGAACAATTACTAATTGGGTTTTATTTTTGCACTGAGTGAACAATAAATGGAAAAATAAGAAAACATTGAAATGTGTCAAATTATTTACTTAAGGGAAAATTAAAAGTGAAATGACACGAATACGAAATAATTAAAAACCCAGTGGAGTTTTTCGAAATATTTTCTAAACAAAATACAAACAAAAAAGTAAGATTAAAGCATATGTCTTGTAGCTTATCAATACTTTTGTTAAAATATTATACATAGTTAAAAAAAGATAATATTTAAAAATGTCGTTTAGTCAAGGATATCATAAAAAAACATTTTTTATCGTTTTTTTTTCATAAAGTTAATTATAGCAATTTAAAATGATTTTTCAAAACATAAATCCATTTGTCAATTCCAAATCTAAGTATTGAAATTTATCAATATAACACATATAATATTCTTCAATTAATACTTATGCATGTATGAATGTATATAAATAAAACTTATTCAGAAATCAAATATGAGCACTTTTCCTAAAACTTTTTATTTATTCTTTGTAAATTCAACATTTTTTCGCAAATAATTGAAAACATGAAGAATGAGAATAAACTTCCACAATAGCAAGGCTCAATGAAATATCCAAATAAAACAAAGCGCAGTCGAAGCAAGTAATGACTGACAGTCAACCAATTCAAGTAAGATTTTTGTTACAAATAAGAAAATAAATATGTAATAGAAAAATAAAAAAGAACGGAAAAAACAAAGTCAGTTAAAGATGACATGACTCAGCAACAAAGATATATAGAAAATACAACAACAAAATGACTAGAAAGACATGCAACGACATCGACAACATTGAAATTGTTCGATTCATTTCCACTTGAAAAACTCATACAAATAGCACATATACTATAGACTCACACACATATAAGTCTTACAAATCATTTTTTGGAAAGATGCATATTTACCCAATAGATTGGAGTGTTTCAACTTTCTTCACTTAGAACTAGCTACATAATTAAGAAGACTCTTTAAATAATTTTATTAAATATAAAATTGGAACAGTGGGAAAATTGTCTTACTTGGATGAACTCTAAACTAGCTCCATGAACTGTAAGGTTTTTACTACAAAAATCGTTCACATTTACAAAACTACAATACAAATATAAAACTAAACGAAACGAAGGAATGTAATGATGTACAAAATACTACCATTAAATAACATCATGCAATACGAACAGCAAGATGATGACGACGATGATGATGTTTGATGTTGTAAATTTAAGTGCAAGTGTAGATATTTGTTATTCTAATGCCCTACTAGTAATAAAACGATTCAGTTAGTTTTTGTAAGTGTTAAAAGCACTTTTAAGCTTATAAACAAAACGATGAACTCTATTATAGACTAGTCTATAGACTAGATGCACGAGAATATGGACTAGTATATGATCAAGGCTATTAACTAGTTTATATGGACTAATAATATACTGGTATATGTACCAGACTAGATCATTGATAAATTTTAATTGGCTTAGGGGTTTCAAAACCAAAACTCACTCGATAAGTAGGCGATGACCAAAAAATAACAAGTTACAAATGTGCTTACCCTACTTTTCCGGACATTAGCTTAATAGTTATTTTCTGTGTTTATTTCTTTATTTTTTATCCAATGCGTCATTAGCAAGTTTTTACCCAAATGTTTAAATCAATACATATTTCTTCAAAAAACTTATAATATCGACTAGCGTTAAAAGCACTAACTAATAAGGAATTATTTACACAACTAACTACAAAGCCTTTACTAAGTAATGTATAAAATAACTACATTCATTATAAGGCACACGCTCTAGATAACTGCCAACACTTATTACCAAGTAAAGTATGAAATAACTACATTACCTACAATACTCATTAACAAGATTTTACTGGGTAAATAGTAAAAATTTATTATTTATTTTTTACATCAAGCAATTTTATATAAATTAAAAGACATTACAAAACTTTAAATGCATATTGTTATTAATAATAACGTAACGTTATACTACTATATTACCAATGTTTTGTCGGGGTAGGGAAAATTAAAATACATTCTTTATTTCTATTAAATAGTTCACTTAACTATTTTCTCGTTTTAAGAATGTTAACACTTGTTTTCAAAGTTAAAGAGATGTTTTGTAGCTAATTAAAACATTTCTTATGAAATCACAAAACGATGCTAAAAAGAAGGGCAAATAAAAATTCCCCAAGCTCCCAACTGCACAAATTCTTAATAAATTACATGTAATGATTGTCATAAAACATTGACAGCGCTATTGAAGCGTAATAAAAACCTCCTAAAAAATAAATAAATAAATCACAACAATTTACAATAAAAAAATTTCAATAACACAAGTATGACTTTCTAACCCTAAAACACTACTTCTGGGCTACGCTTCCGGACAATTGTTGTTGCTTTTTTTATTTCCTTGGCGAAATTAAAAGTTGTCATAAGGATTCTTTTTGTTTTTCTCCCACAATAAACTGTAGTTGCTTTTTATTTTCTATCTGTCAGATGATTGTCTTTCTCTTTGTTTGTCTGTCTGTCGTTTGATGTTCTCTTGCCTTATTTTCTGCAGTTTCTCCATTTAGCTCCATGAAAATGTCATTTTCTTAACTTTTGCCTTCTTTAGATCTATAGTTTAACTTAAGGGGGTTTTATTCTCTTAGTTATAGCGTCGTCTTCTTTCTGCTCTATTATTTGAAATTTCTTTAGGACTTAGTCGGCAACTGTTATGAACATTTAGTTCATATTTTAGTACTTATTGTATGAATTTTGCTGCACTGTGAGAAATAATTATTTAAGAAATAAACAAATTGTTAAAGCATTTATACAGTTTTATTAAATAATAGATTAAATTCATTTTCTCTCTAATGGATTTAAAGTTTTTCAATAAATATGAATTTTGCAAAAGATATAGTTTACAGAAAAAGCTTTTATGAAAACCATTTATACCTAATTTTTTTTTTTTTTAATTTGAAGATTAGATAATTGTTTTAAATATATTTGATGATAATAGGCTTTTTGTACGATTTGATTAGCAATGGTAAAAAATTTATTATTGAAAAGATATATTTTGTCCTATCACTTTAAAGCTTATCTGAATCTCTGAATTTCGAGAAGAGAAAGTTTACTTATTTACGGTGATATTATAATACATGTTTCGATTTAAGTTATCAGGTAAACATCAATTACCTTTAATCAAGGTGATTGTCAATCACAAATCACTTCTTTGTTCAACTCTGAATTCAAAATATAGGATTTCTTTCAGTGTACTAACTATACATTGTATAGCATGTTCTTTTATTATTTCCTTCAAGTTGTGTTGTTGTATTAAGTAGATATTTTTGTTTTGGGATTTCAATTCAATTTTTTACTATGTATTTCATTGCTACAGTACTATTGTATGTTATACGTATGTATGTACGACTATAGTATAGCAGTTTTCATTTCATTGTATACTGTTAAAATTTCCGTAATAGTTGTACAAGAAATCTAAAACTGTCATTTATGGTTTATTTACTGCAACTGCACAAAAAACCAACAACCAAATAAAAAAACATAAAAATAAAAAGCCAAGAAGTATAAACTGTAGAAGCAGCAGATGACTGCATGCAACTTACTACTTAATTTGAGGGGTAATAAAACTATTTTCCAATACTCCAGGTGGTATTTTTTATTTGAAAAAAAGAACATGATTACAATTGTTTTAAATGGAATGAACTTTTTTTATTTTGAATTCTTTTTGAACTTAAATAATGTAAGCATTTGTATATTTCAGCATTTGTGAAATTATTGTTATATGTATTTCTGTCAATGACAAGTCATTGTAATAAATACTTTAGCCAATTAAATTGGCTGAAAGTAAATTTCTTTTTGTAACAATTTATAGTGATTGCGAAAAATCGAAAATTAAATTATAAGTAAAGAAATAAAATGTTAAAATTGTTTTTCTTTAGGATTTTTATTTTTGCCAACTTGTTTATGAAATATTTTTTTAGTTCTATGCTGTAACATTTGATATAAATTTAATAAATAATCTTTAATAAACGATAGTAATCCTAAAATCTAGTTTTAAAAAAAATTAACTATAGTGATCAAAAGAAAACTAATCTAAAATCATCATTAATCAAAAATATTCCACAAACATTCCAATTATAATTTACCATATCTGTTTGCCTTTTAAAAAGGGATTTGTTTTGACTCATCCATTTAATCCTCTAATATTAACAAAATGTTATTTCCAGTGACTAAATGCCAATGGCTGTTAAAAAATTTAATACCTGTAAATGTATTTACAGACACTTGGCTTTAAACACAGTAAGGGTAACTATGTATGTGTGTATGTCGTCTATTATCTAATAACATTTCGACCAATATCTGCTCATAAATGATGATTTTACAATTTAAACGCCATTTACCATCTATTAGTTTGACATCTACACGTAAACCTTTAACATTTGCGTGATTTCCGTACCCATTTCCGTTTTTCATTTTTCTTGCTCCATTTTTTGTTTCCATTTTTAAACATGTTTTCCTATTTTACGAACAAAACCACTATAAATCTGTGTTGTAAAATATGTATGTAGTCGTAGTCTTCGCTTATGTATGTTTGCTTTTATCCTCTTAAGCTTTTGGTTGAATAAACAAAAAACGAAAAAGGAATAAACCAATGAATGTATAAAAAAGTAACGTTTAAATCTACAAAAAAAGTTACAGCACAATTCTCTGCTTTTCCTTTTCTTCTTCAGTTTTATAGCAGGATATTTTGACCAATATTTTTGATTTAAAATGGCTTTTATCCTTTTTACACCAGCAGCAATACTCGTTGCTCTTGAACACGTAAAATAAATGCTAAATGGTAGTGGAGGGGAATGCTCTTGATTTAAAGTAGATGTAGATGCATGAAAATATAAGTGGCAGCTATAACATAATGTCATCGTTATTGTCGACATTAGTCATAAGTGACCGACAATAACGACGGCAACTACAAATGACACAAACGACACTAATAACAACGACAACTATAGACGCGAAGAGACGTTGAGGAGAAGATGAACGAAGATGCCATCAGCGCTACCACCACACAACAATAACCACCACAATCACACAATGCAATTTGGCGCCTGTTTTCTGTCATCAACTTGATTTGCATTTAAGAGCTTTTTAAGCGCGAATAAAAAATATGTTTTAACTACGTGAGCCATTTTCTATCCTTCCACTTCCCCTGTCACCCTTCCTTAACATCCTATTTTTCATACCTATTTTCTCTGTCAACCTTTTTCCTTTTTTCCTAGTGCTGCGGGAAAAAATCCTCAGGTTCAGGTGCTGTTCTATTCTTTGGAACAAATGAGCATGTTATTCTTTTATTCTGTGGGGCTGTATGTCCGTCCATCAGTCTGTGTCTGTCTTTCTATAATTTAGTTTTCAATTCGTGTTGAGTTTTAATAATAATATTTCCTTTTCCAAGCTTATGGATCACATACAACCACACATAACCTTCTACTCTGAAAGACAGTAAAATTTGTCTGCTTGAAAGTAAAAAACCGGAAAGGAAATGTATTTTCTGTGTAAAAAATATATAACCCCCTGATTTAGTTTTGCATAAAACATCAATATGTTTTATATTTTATTTTTTTTATTATTATTATTATTTCCCACAAGTAAAACGGAATTAAAGTTTTTCTTGTCTTTGGAGTGATGTGAAGTTACTGTTGTTGAGTGTGGTATTAAGGAAAATGTCTTTGAAGTATTTTTGTAGTATAATTTTTTTTCAAAATTTTTTTGTTTCGTTTAAATTTTTTGTAATATTATTTGTATTATTCACAGTTAAGTCAAATCAGAAACATAGAGTGACAGTCAGAGTCATGTGGAATATTGCATTTAAAATAATCTTATTAGGAACGAATGCATATAACAAGACAAATACAATAATTTCAATATTTTAACGAACAAAAGAATAACGGAAATTTCCTATTTAATATACTTTAAGAGTTGTATTAGTGGCTAAAAATGACGCCCAATTTACATTTAATTTGACGGGTTTTAAAGAAAAAAAATCAGAAAATAATCATAAAGTATTAAAACTATTTTAAGTTTTAAGTAAAAACTCAAACTGAGCAATGAATTAATTGTCTGACTGCGTTTGAATTTGTCCATTGCAGTTAGTCGTGATTTAACTTTAAAATAATTTTCAAAGGTTCACCATTAAATCCAACTTAAATTTTACTTACTACTTCTTGAACATTACCAGAAATATAAAGTAGTGGTCTGACTGAATTATTTATATGCCTCACATGTGGTTTTATATTAACTGAAAAAAAGTGACTTTGAGAACGAAAAATATTCTAAAAAATATAAAAGTCAGTAGCAGGAAAGTATAAATGAAGCATTAAAGCACATGTGTGCTTTTTTTTTCTTTCTCAATGTGCAAAAATATATAAATTATTTTCACCTCTTATCGGAAGCGCTATACATTTAACTTGTAAGAGCTTTTAGAAAACTATCAGAAAGTGCTTTGGAAAAGGAAAAACTTCATAATAAACTAATAACTGTAAAGCAAAAAACACTACACACATGTAGCTAAAGCCAAACGACTTTAAATACATACACTCCCATATAAAAAGGTTTTATAAATCATAGGTAAACATACATATACAGACTTCCTTTGAAAATATTTACCATTACCAAATAATATATATGTATAGCTCTAACTTATTCACACACACTTTATAAGGTGGACAACAGTTAACAGAGAAAGATTTTATATTGACTCCCTAAACGGAAATACATTTAATGGCTGTTAATAACACAAATGATATCTCTCGTTTAAATATCGATACAGGCATATCTACTTTAAGGTTATCACTTTTATAAAATTTTTAGAAAATTTCAAATCGACCCTACATATGTATATCTCTTTTTCTCGATCTTTAAAAAAGTTTCCGCGACAAATGCTCTAAAGTTTTTGATATTTACACTAAACAAATCGGATATAATAAGTGTAATTATTTTATCCACGATATTTATACGGTGATAAAGGAATAATAGGGGCAGCAGTTATTCCCTCATATAATATTAAAAAGTCTTGCAAATTTGTTTGCGTATGGTTTTATAAAATGGATTACTGGCTATCACGTAATAATAGGGACTAATTTTTGTTAAAACTCTAACTACATTCATTATTACTTAAGTATATATAAAGTATATATAAAAACAAATTCCAAGTTAATATTGTAACTATCACAAACAACATTTTGCTAATCAGCATCATCATCAGCAACAGCATCTATTTACTACTCCTCGTGAACATCTTCTTTACAATTTTATTTTCATTTTAATATGTATGTTTTCTAGTATATACTGTATTTTAAAACCCTGTATATTATATCCTTTTACAGTATCTTAACTAAGTAGCTAAAAAATAATACTCTTTCGTAATCAAAGGAAGAAGCGGAAGATGTTACTTAAATAAGTATTCCTGCAGTAGTAGTATTTTAAACTGGTTTAATCCTTAAGCGAGTTACAAAAACAGCATACATTTTCTCATACATATATTTTTAAAACGGAAATTGTAGTTAGATCTTTAATGCACATACACATGAAAACCTCTGACTTAAATAGTAAACATACATACATATACATGATTCAGTTAATGTCATATATGTGTAACTATATATTAGGAGAGTTCTAGTTCAGTTCTAGTTCAGTTCTAGTTCAGATCTAGTTCAGTTCTAGTTCAGTTCTAGTTCAGTTCTAGTTCAGTTCTAGTTCAGTTCTAGTTCAGTTCTAGTTCAGTTCTAGTTCAGTTCTAGTTCAGTTCTAGTTCAGTTCTAGTTCAGTTCTAGTTCAGTTCTAGTTCAGTTCTAGTTCAGTTCTAGTTCAGTTCTAGTTCAGTTCTAGTTCAGTTCTAGTTCAGTTCTAGTTCAGTTCTAGTTCAGTTCTAGTTCAGTTCTAGTTCAGTTCTAGTTCAGTTCTAGTTCAGTTCTAGTTCAGTTCTAGTTCAGTTCTAGTTCAGTTCTAGTTCAGTTCTAGTTCAGTTCTAGTTCTGTTCTAGTTCTGTTCTAGTTCTGTTCTAGTTCAGTTCTAGTTCAGTTCTAGTTCAGTTCTAGTTCTGTTCTAGTTCTGTTCTAGTTCTGTTCTAGTTCTGTTCTAGTTCTGTTCTAGTTCTGTTCTAGTTCTGTTCTAGTTCTGTTCTAGTTCTGTTCTAGTTCTGTTCTAGTTCTGTTCTAATTCTGATCTAGTTCTGTTCTAGTTCACTTATAGTTTTGTTTTTTTCGGGACCAACGTAGAGTTGTGTTCGTGTGTGTGTTTACAAGTGGGTGTTAAATATTTTTCAGTATTTTAAACTAAATTATACTCATACACACTTACGATTACAGTTAGTGAGTAGATAAGTGTGCGTGTTTATCTATCTGTGAAATAAGTAGGTACAGTAAAGTGAAAAAATAATAACACATAGAAGAATGTATAAAATCAAAATGAAATGAATAGTGGAATCTTGTTTTAGTAAAATATGTTTTACGTAAAAAAAAGAGATTTAATTCACACTGTTAAAATAATATATATCACTGTCTTTTAAAACTGCACTTACACAAACATACACTTAATGCATTAAATATGTTTATACGTGTGTAACATTTACAAGAGAGTGTGTGTTAATATGTACTCATAATTAGTGGTCGTTAGTAGTAGTGAAGTGGCTTGTTCTATAATAAATTTTTAATCTGTAACATTTAACCATTTACCCTTTTCTCTTTTTTTAACTCCTCTAACTCTTAGTATATTTTTTGTTTAATGGTGTATTTTTTTATCAACAATTTATTTGCAGTACCTACTATGAATGTACGTATATATATATATATATATATATATATATATATATATATATATATATATATATATAATATATATATATAATATATATATATATATATATATATATATATATATATAATATATATATATATATATATAATATATAATATAGATATATATATATTATATATATTATATATATAATATATATATATATATATATAATATATATATATATATAGGAAAGTTGGAGAAATTTTAGTAAATCTTGTGCTGAAAGGATTAAATTTTTTATTTTATTTTCGTTAAAAAAATAATTAAAGCAAAATATACAGTTCAGATGTAATAAAGGAACTAATTATATGCGTAATTATTACAACATTTTCATAAAGTGTTTTAAATATTAAAAAAATCTAGTAGATAGAAAGTAAAAAATAAATAAAAATATTGTTGAGTTGTGTGAGAGAGTGTAACTTGAGGTAATATAGCATTGCAGTAAAAAGTAAAAAATAAATAAATAAAAATATTTTTTTTATAAACAAGTAAAAGGGAACTTTTAAAATGTGTTAATATCATTACGAGGCGGTAGCGGCAAAAAATAATAAATGTTGTATGAAAAAGTGTGGTTATTTGATAAATTTGTGTAGGGTTTTATTTAAAGTTACTTGTAAAAAGTAAAAACAGCAAAAAAATCAGTATTCAAAGTTAAACTATTTAATATTTAAAACGAGTTGTGGAGAAAACTTTTAAAACCACAAAAGGGAGGTTTGAAATTTATAGCTCCTCATATTGTGTATCTGTGTGTTTTAAGTAATTTAATAGTTTTTGTTTGTTAAACTATGTATATGTGCAATTATATTCACAGTTAATGGCATACAATTTTTTATGATTTAAAAAAAATACCATTACTAAATGGATGTACTTACCACTTTAATTAAATTATATATTTATTTGCGACAGACCATTGAAAAAGAAATGTTCTGAAATAAAAAGTAAATAGATTAGAAGCGTATTCTTAAAATTGACTAAATATCAAGATTTTATAACTAACTTTCAAAGACTTTTTTATATTCTAAATTTAAAACTTAAATATTATTTTTTCCTGAATTCCAGAAGTCTAGTTTGTAATATAAATTCGATTGAATCTACTTTAAAACACCTTAACAACCAGGTTTTGGTTCCAACTAAAATTCCTTGGGAAACGTTTATTATTTATTCATATATAACGATGAAATTCTGCAAAAATAAAGTTTATATAAAAATACTTTAATACCTTTAATTACTGTAAAACATTTGCACAAAGTTAATATTTGTACTAGTAACAGATTTTATTTAATGAACACCTCACAATTATCAAAATTACAAAATCATTTTTATTTGCGCTAGCAAACAAGCAACTAAGAAAAAATATCCTTAAAACTGAATTTAAATAAACAAATTTTGCCAACAGGAAAATTAAGTACAACTTTTTATTTAAATAAGAACAAGAAGACAAAAAATGCAAATAAAACACAAGCGAGCAGAAGAAAAAAATAAACGATAAAAACAATTAAATTTCTAGTTACTTGAAAATGTTTGCGGAAAATTAAAAGGAAATGAAATACAGCTTAAAATGAAACTACCGGAAAGTGAAACAGAATCCTACGAAATAAAAAGTAAAACACGCAAAAATATATAAAAAATAATACAAATAAATTCCTACACTCAGTCGTACATACTGTAGAAAAATCAAAAAAAATCTAGAATATGAAACCACACCTAATAGTCAGCATATTGCAGTATTAAAATTAACAAAAAGACACACAATAATACACAACACACATAGATAGAAACTGGCATCTGAGAGTTTGGGGACCATAGAATATTAGTTATACAGGACGACCAACAGACTACTTCCACTACTACGACGATTACTACTATTTGTTTTAAATAGCTTTGTGTTTGAGCCAGTGTATTAGTAATACACGTTCGTTAGAATAGCAACAGCAGTTTGTGGTTCTAAGATTTCCCGCCAAACCGTAACAGTATTGTATGACTCAATATGATGATGGTTGGGCTGGTTGAAACAAAGAAATTTAAAACACTGACAAAAATATGTAATAATATTAAATAAAATAGTTTTCATTACAATTCTTATTGCAAAGCGAAATATTTCTAACAAAATTTACACATTGTTTTAGTTCTTCAGTATTGTAATAATTAAAACATAATGATCATATTTTCAACATAATTTCTTCATGTTCTAAGAAAATATATTTCTTTTTAATTTTTTCCACTGTGTAGTTTTGAATAAATTATAATTTTATACTACTTGTACCTACTACAGAAAAAATAAACATAAGAATAACAACATGTATTTATTTTCACTGTCAAAGTTTTGTAAAAATATAAGATTTCAAGCTGGAATTAATGTGTTTTTAGACGTGTGGACGGACATACGAATGAATATGAAGCGAAAGAAGCTAGAAAATGTTTTACATTTAATTATGTTTAGAAAGAATGAACCACCAACGAAACAAAATCGACTGAAAGACTAACCAACCATCCATACAACAAACCAAGAGTAGTAAGCAAGAACACTTGTTTAATGAAAGAAGCTGAGAAGAGCTACAATAACAAATATATTTTCAGAGGTTCTTAAAGAGTTTTGTTATAACATTCACCTTTGTAGCATAATTTATGTACGTAATTTATTTATGAAAATATTGAATAACCTAGGCACACGCTGCGTTAATGTGGCCCTCTGTCGAAGAGAAACGTGCAAGACACTTTATAACCTGAAATAGGATGGATTTATCGAGGTTAATATCAGTATCGGCAATGAATACTGTCACAGTCACAAAGACAGGTAAAAGGAAGAAATCGTTACATCTTCTCTGTGTATAGTAGCTAAGAGAAAGAGAGTCCTTGGCAGTTTCTTCATATCAAGCCTTGGTGAGTTATCTGAATCTAAACATAATGACCTCCTGTGATTTCACGGCTACAAGCTGAATCTAATACTATACAAAACTACATCTGGAAGGAGTGGTCCTGTCAAAAACATGCTCTTTTCAACTCTATTTGACATTTCGCACACACTAAACTACCACGACAACCAAAAAAACATGACTTTCAATCGCTGAAATTAAACTTAGGACCATTAACAGAACTTGAAATAAAACCAAAAAAGCAGAGTTTTGGTAACTTTGTATGCAAACACAATAAAACCAACAACAAATTAGCTTGCAATATTCTTCTTTGTAACAGTAGGAGAATTGGAAATAACGTACAACAGCTACTGGGTTTAAGGTTTTACTTGCCTTGGATAATATGAAAATTCACTAAGTGGTTGACTAAAAATCTTACATGGATTGGTTGCACCACTGGACTTAAAACAAAGTCGATATATAAATTTTTAAATATTTCGTTCTCTTAGAAACAATATTTTAAGTCTCTCTGCCTTTTTTGTAACAAAAGTACAACTGCAGTATATTTGTTACGTTGAGCTGCTGATTTTGCGGTTTGACGTTTTTATTTTTTGCTTAATATTCTCTTGCATTAAATAAGTGTATGTTCTTTTAAAAGAAAAATAAAATAATCAACAACAAAAATAACAACATCTAAAAGTTTTTTTATAGCTGTTGTTATCGTTGTTTTTAGAAAAAACAATAGCTAGCTGCAACAAATAAAATAATGATTCACTTGCCCTCCCTCTCTTGTCATTACGTTGTATTTCTCATATTTCTAATTTTGTTGGTTTTCTTAATAAATTTGCATGTCTCTAATTTTCACTTAAAACAATAGTTTTAAATACAAAGTATTAGAGAAGAAAGCTAAAGCGTGGGTTGTATTATTTTCCATTTTAACGATTTTAGCCAAAAATATTTCAGAAAAAAATTCAATTAAAATTTTATATTATTTTTTTCGGTTTGTAATCTCAAATGCACGCAAATGTTTGTTTTTGCACTATTTAAATTTGTCTATTGTTGTTATTGTAAAGGAGGGCGGTTAGTGTTGCTTACTTTTTGTTTTCTATTGTTATTATTTAAAAATCATACATAAATAATTGTTTTGCTATTGTTTTAATGTTGCTGTTGTTGGCATTCAACATAATTGTAGCCAACTTGTTAAAAAAATGGTTACTAAATAAACATACTCTTACTCACTCGCTTCACTCTCTCTGTCTCACCCACGTTACCACAAACATAATGTTTATTCCCATAATTTAAAATGAAATTTATTTAAATATTTAATTATGTTGAAAAATGTAAAGAAAAAAAAATAACCAAATAAAAATATAAGCAAAATTATAAATAATGATGAACTGTGTGAAATGTTAAAAATTCTTTTTACCAGATGTGAATTTACGTTTGTAGGTTTTGAAATATTTAGGTCACTGTGCTACTGTACAATTTAAAAGTTTCTATTTTAAATATTATAAAGCATTTTTATCAAGATGCTTTTGCTCTTTTGTTTTGTATTTCTCAGTTTATAAGCAACAATCAACTAAGTTGATTTTCTATTAATATAACTATACATTAAAAAGTAATGTTTCTTGAATAAATTTAACAAAATAAATGATTATTTTTTTAATATTGACTAAGATATGAACTTACTTTCCCTTGATAATGAAATTGTTTTCACTAAAAATATTTCAGGCAAATTTAGCATTTTAAAGAGATATAAAATACTTTTCGTAGAAAAAATACTGTAAATAATCCTTTTAACTTTTTTCCAGTAATGGTCTAAGTATTTAGCAATTGTATTAAAATTATGCAATGGTTTGCAAATAAATTCGAATTAATTTAAACACATTTGGTTAAAAATATATAATATCAATAATTATTTATAAAACACTAACAAATTCAATTAAATTATATAAATTATACAAATTTAAATAATACGTTAAATTCTGGCTTTTTATTTTAATACGCATTAAATGTTTAAAAAAAAAACTTAAAAAAATAATTAATTATTTATTGTCAAAATTATCTTGATAATCTCTAAAAATGTTTGAAAGCTCTTTGTCATTATTTACATACGAATACTGAAACTCATTTACTTAATTAATTGTTTAATCATAATTAAGCCTTTTAAAATTGTTATGAGACATGATGCAAGAGAATACGACAGTTACACAGTTGAATCTTGTTGAATATTTTAATTTATTTTTAACAACTTTTTGTGGATTCCTTTACAAGCATCCTTGTTTATTATTATTTTTTTCTTTGGGTTTTGTATATAATTTAAGTACCTTTAAGTAGGTCTTCTTGGTCGTTCGTTTTTTGTTGGTTTTGTTGCATTCATTTGTCAACAATTATACTTTAGAATCCCCAAAGTATCATTTTGAAAAATGAAGTATCTCAATTTGATTCTACGGGTTTGTTTTACTTGCTTTTTTAATTTTTTGTTTGAAAAAAAAAAAACACAAGTATTTATGTTGTAATGAAAAATTAAAGTATTCTTGTTCAAAAGACTTGAATATTTTTGTGTTAAGGAATAAATGTTGTTGAAGAGTTGTTGCAGAGTCACAAAGGGGTTGCAACAAGCCGCAGTGGTTTCATAAAGTAGGCCAATATTGGTGAACACAGAGTACTAGAGCATGACGAAAGCATATTTAAAAGTTTATTTTGTTTTGTGTAAAAAAAAAACAACAAGAAATGTGCAATATTTTAAGTTATAAAGTGTTTTTTAATTATAGAAATACAAGTTGTGACCACTTTGCTGATAGAACTCTTAGATAAAAGTTTTTTGATTGTTGATCCATTAAGGATAAATTAAAAAAAAATTATTAACAACAGTAGTCTTCATTCACCTGTAGATCACCACATATTAAAGCAACGTTTACATTTTTTAGATTTCGTTCCCTTTCAACATTTCACATAAATTGTAAAAAAACTTTCTACAATTATTAAAACTTTAAACATTTTTAACATTGCCAACTACCAAAAATCTTAATGTTCTTTCTTTGTTAACTAAGTAAGTAAGAAAACAAAGTGCCATTAATTACAAATTTATCTGGTACTCATCATGAGTTAATTTCATTTAAGCTAAATTCATATGAAAAACTCTGTTACAGGAAGTGCGAAGGAGGCAGGAGTATAACAAACTGTATTCTTACGCTACTTTATACAGTCATCAAACAATGTTTTCAGTTTTCTTTAAAGTATTTCTTGATATGAATTTTTGTTCATTTGAGTTTTTAGATTTTTTCGCTGCAATCCTATATGTGTTGTAAGAAAAGACGAAAAAGCAGAAGTTTGGCGGAAAATCTTAACAAACTTTTTTTGTTTTCAACACAACATAAAGTTTTCTTCTACGCTTTTCTTATTCAGAACTTTGACTGTTAGTTTTTTGTTTTGTTAAGCTATTTTAAGTTCATACAGATTTGACTATTTTTTCTGGAACAAAAACTTCCAGTTTCCTCAGGATCTTAATAATTCACGAGCACATTTTCATGTTTTACTTACTTTTCTTTTTTATCATAGAAAAAAAAAACAGAAATATTGTGAATTACTTGAAAAGAAGGAAAAATTACACCTTTAAACTCAAACAATCATGTGCAATTTTTTCCTTAAGAAATGACAAGCAGGTTAAAGGTTTCGTTATTCTCAATTTTTTTGTTCATTTCATACTTATTTAGGCGGATATAAGTTGTAAAGCAACACTCCACAAAAAATCTACCCGATCTAGAAAAAAAACTAAAAATTTTATAAAATGTTACTTTAAGTTAACTTGGCAAACAGATGAAAATCTATTTGTATTTATGAGATTTTAACTGTAAACGTAGACAACGATAAATGATGAACTTAGACGAAATAAAATAAAAAAAATCCTAAATAAAATTTACACAGCATTATTATTATTTTTTATGTAAAAAAAATAAGAAAAATAAACAGTAGATTCTTTATAAACATTCAGCCAGTCAGCATGAATGATGATGGATTAAATTTTGTAAAGTTTGATTTGGTAAATGGAATGTAATCAAATGTTACGCTTACGTGTCTTTTGAAAACTGACAGTCAGACACGCAGTCAGTTTGTCAATAAGGTTAATTTTTTAAAGAGAATTATGAAACAGTTTGTTAAGAAAGTTTTGAATATTTTCAGTCTGTTATTAGATATAAAAAAGATTAACTGAAATTATAGCTATTTTTATGATGTAATATAATTTTTGACATTTTTTTTTAATAAATTTAAGATTAAATTTTGTATGTGATTTAAAAAAAAATTGTTAACATTTTAATTTTATTTACACAAGATAAGTGATTAAATTACTTTGATCGTATTTGCATGAAATATTTGTCAAATAATTTTAAACCTGTTTAAACACACGAACACTTCTTGACAAATTGAATTATATTACATTAGAGTTTAACACAACAAACATTTAATAATCAACTAAAAGAAAAGCATTCAATTTCAAAAAAAATTATGCAGCTCGTAGTGTTAATTACTTTACATTGAAAGAAAGACAAATATTTTTGTTTGTAACAAACATTAGCAAAATCCAGCTAGTATGGTAAACATCATATGGTTAATAACCATATAACCATTGGTTATAATATGATTTAAAAACCCATATTTTTCAACACATTTTTAGATACACCTGTCTGTTCTATAAATCGAATCCGAATAAATTTCTCGTTTAAAAAATGATTTCTCATAATTTTTCTCTTTATCAAACCTAGTACACAAATCTAGTCGAAAGGGGTTTTTAATACAACTGTAACTTACTATAAATGAAAATAACTTTTTTCATTTAAAATATGTTTATTTTTCTAAATTTTACGTTCAAATAAAAATTCGACTTACAGAATTCGGTTTTAGAAGCTTCTCGGGTTTTAATACCAAATCGATTTACAAAACAAACATGATACTAAGTAAGCTAGTATAAAGGAGTATGTAAATTTACCTAGCTCTGTATCGGGCCTATTGTGCCTCAGGAGGGAACCAAACGCACCACCTTTAGTCAACCAAACTAGATTACTAACCACTTCCTACCGAAGCCCATATATGACAAAAAAGGTGCATTTCCTACACATTTGGTGTTTTCAGAAAATTTATTTCAACAAACATAAGGACATTACTAAAATCTTGTTTCTAGTTCTCGTTAGTCATATTGCCCCATTAGAAACTAACTGATCTCAGAAATGACTTAATAAAAAGCAAAATATTCTTCACATATTCGACTATGTTTACTTTAATGCATTAATATCCTTACTTATTCGGTACGTATGACTAATAAAAAACAATAATATATAAAAAATCACTTATACGCAAGGGCTTCCTTTTATTTCAAAATTATTTTTTAGAAAAGATAAATGTGTAAATACTCTTACATGTAGATTTTTGTTAACAACGTAAACATACATATTAAATTCAATTATATATTTTTCTTTTATTCAAATAAGACAAAAAATATAACAATTCCCTAAATACAATATTTGTTTAAAAGATGTTACAAAAGAAAAAATAAGAACAAGGGTAGCAAGAAAAAAACAATTGAATTTTTAACAAAAATGGATTGTAAATGGAAATATTTACCAAGTACGTGAATTTATAAGAAAATTAAGCTACAAAATGTAAAAAAAGTGAAAAATAAACCTACATATGAGTTCATTCAATTTTTTCAGTATCACCAGCAAAGACTTTTTTGATAAAAATGTTAAAAGAATGATCTAAAGAACTAAAGAAATATGAATTTTCAAATGTGTGTGTATTTCCATTCCCCTAACGATTCAAAAACCCACTCACCCTGACACAGAGATGCACACACACATTCATAAATACAATGATTCATATAAAAATGTAAGCTAATGTTTGCTTCAAAATTTCTTACAACAACATTGTTATATTGTATCTTTGTATATTTATACACTACATCACTATGCTGGGGAGGGTATTATGCGTTTGTGGTGATGTTTGTAGCTTCTTAAGTATAGCAATCGGCTCAAGATCAGTTTCTAAATCCATTAAGCTACAATCATACTGTCTGTCCATGTAAACCTTGTACGTGTGCTGCAGGTCCCTTGACCCAAGGACTAATAATTATGATCTCCACAGTTTAGCTTATGATAGTAAATATGATATTTTACAATTTCATGTGGGAAACAGTGTTGCTCTAAATGAGTGTTACAAGGTTTTATTTCTTTTTTAAATTATTTCAGAAAAAAATAAAACATGAAATAAGAAACAGTTGTATTGCCCAAATCTACACAAAATGTTTTAAATAAAAGGTATTTTGTAACATTTGTAGCAACTTAACTCAACTGAGTGATGTTCGGCGTTCTTGTGTAACATACTGATATGCATACATTGAACAAACTCACACACACTTATGAATATACACATGTACACATTTGGAAAATAAAATAGGTTCTAGTTTTCAAAGACATGTATTTAGAATAAAAAAATATACCAACACTGCTATTTTTCTAACCACAAGTGTATATGTTGTTCTCTTTATTGTATATATAATATATATAATATATATATATAATATAATATATATATATATATATATATATATATATATATATATAATATATATATATATATATATATATATATATATATATAATATATATATATATATATATATATAATATATATATATATATATATATAATATATATATATATATTGTCGTAAATGTACAATGTTAGAATTTTGGTGTATTAACATGTTTAAACATTATTTACCTTGACTAAACAAGATATTTTTCTGTTCTGGAATATAAATAAATAGTAAAAGGAAAGAAAGGAATTTCCTTTTTACAACAATGTTTCAATGTAAAGTCTGTGTGCAGGTTGTAAATTTCAAAGGATTGGCATTTTCTATGTGTGTTTGTGTTTAAGTTTATTTAACTCCACAATCCAGAAATTCAGTACAAAATGCCTTGATTGGGTCGTTTTATAAAGTACCATTCTTTATTTTTACTCTAACTTTTATGTTTTATATTTATTTTTAAATTTACAAACTTATTTCGAAACTTAGAATGTTGCTTGTTTTTGCTGTAGTGTTTTAAAATGTTGTCAAAAGGACAGAGGATTTTACGTTGAACGTTTTCTATTTTTTAAAGTTAATCGTTTAAAATTTGTTTAGAAATACTGCTTGTAAATAAATAAGCAGGGAAAAAATTCAAAGTCGGTCAACTTTAAAGTTAAAATTTAATGCAAGTGTTAAAACCTTAATTGAGCTCATTGTGGAAGAAAATTTTTCAAAAGGAATTTCTTAATGTCTTTTTTATATACTCTAAGAATACTAAGAATGTTAACAAACCATAATAATTGGCCCATTAAACCAGACAATGTGGTTTGAATTTTTAAAATGTTAACATAAATTTCCTTGACAAATAAGAATAAAAACCAACCAATAAATTTTAAGAAAATATTAAAAAAAACACTGATTAGAAAAACCACTTAAAAAAATGTTTAATTTTATTGCAAATAAATGACCTCTTTAGATTACTTGTGTATATTTTTGATATTTTAATATTAAACATACAAATATAACATAAAATCTAAGAATGACCCAGAAGATGACAAAAAATGCCTAGAAGATGAATTGAAATGAAAAATGGTTGTTTCTCTATAATTATTATTAATTAAACATATTTTGATGATTATGTTATTGTAACATCAATATAAATTTGTATTTATCTCTTTTTAAAAATAAATTAAATGTTTATTAATCAATAAAAATCGGCCTTTAATCGTGTTGTCATTTCTCTTATAATAATTTTTTTAAGATTTTAAAAATTTACATGTATTTATGTACGTGTTTATACCCAATAAGTAAAAACCTTTGAAATTATGTATTCATACATAGCATTCGAGAACAAATTTGAAAATTTTTGTTTTCAAGTTAAAAATTAGTGCTTTTTAAAAAAAATCAAACATATTTTTCTAATGTATTTAAAATTAAAAAAAAAATACTAGAGATAAGCTTTTAACTAAAACAATTTTTAAGTATTCTTATTTACTAGTTTTTTGTGCATTTGTCAATCCCTAATTAAATAGGTAACTTTTGCAAAATTCATATATTTTTACATCACCTAAATATAAGACTTCATAGATTAATGACATCAAATTTTCCAGTAATATCTGCGATAATTTCTTCTTTATTTAATATTTTAAAAGAAATTGAAACTGAATATTGAACATTACATAAATTTAACACATTATATTTTGTTAAACGTTTTTTGAAATTATCATGTTTATTTCAATGGCTATTTTTTTGAAAACAATTTGAAAAATATGTTATTTAGTTAAGAAAATTTTCAAAAATTTTCACAGGTTTTAATCAATGTTTATTGATTATTACTTAAAAGCTAAAAATATAAATTAATTTATTAAATTTCAAAAAAAACTATACATATATTTTTTCTGCTGCCGTAACAGATAATTGTGTTTTTGTATTGAATAACAATTAATTACTAACCACCTGTGCATATAAATGTGTCCTAGATTCTGTTGTTGATGTTTTTATCTACTTTTATTTTGCAGCATCTGATTGCAGTATTAATCATACGCTGTGGTGGTGTCAACCATTGATTGGGTTTAATAACAAAAACAAAATACTTTCACTGCTCTCACAGCGATACTAAACTATTATTTAGCACAACATGTTGCCTGAGTAGAATTTTTTGTAATTTTTTGTAAATTTTGTTTAAATCAGCTCATTTGTTTTCTTGTCTCTGTTGTTGCTGCTTTTCCTGTTATTATTGTCGTTTTAGTAAAATATATATAGTAAAATATGATAAATCAACCGGAAATTAAATTAATAAATATTTATTGTTAAATATATACAAACATTTAACAGATATGAAAATGTGAATAGCATAGTTTTTAATTTAATATTTAGTTAAAATTTTATGTTTAAAATAAACGTAGGATTTATTCATTACATTTATATATTTAGATAATTCGCTATTTTTGTTATCATGGCATTTTATTATTAAAATCATTAATATCTCAACAAATTATAGCTTATAAATAAGGCCAAAAGGGAATTTCATTTAATTTTTTATTTACAATTCAACAAAAAAAAACATTATTTAAATTAATTATTACTTCAGTTAATTTAAATAATAGAACAAACAAATAAATTAATAAATAAATAAACAACTATAAAAAAAAATTAACAGAGTATTACAAAAATAAATTACTTGTTTTAAGTACTGAATAATTTAGTGGTTTTACTATGATCAGATCTACTACTTGTTTACAGACAAATCTTAGAATTAGTTTATTAAGCTTATTACGAACTAGTCTGTTTTATTGACTAGACAATGTACAACACTATTGACTTATCTGTAGACTTTTGACTGGCTAAAGTACTAAATATGTTTTTTGTGTTTTAAAGTTGTCCTAAATTTGTTTTTATTTTTAAATTGCAAAATAGAAAAAAGTGAGTATAAATCAATTATCTGAAAGAGATTAAACAAGCCCTTTCATTACTTCCTCTGACATAAACTTAACACATCCCATTTAATTACTCTATAAAAACAAATATTGAAATTGTAAAAGATTTAATAATAAATTAATGTTATTGACTTTTTTATTTTGTAACAAAATTAAATCACTGGCTGTTTACTAACACACAGTTTGTTTAAAAAGTTCTGGTGTTATTTATTCATTTTATTTATATTATTTATTTTTTTCACAACAGATCTTTTCATATACACTCTCATGTGTCTGTATGTAGTTTTAGCAGACACCAACACACATAAACATACTGACTATATGCACAAGCATGTCTATTTATTTATATGTATTAAAAAGAATGCATGTGTATGTATGTATGTATGTATGTATGTATGTATGTATGTATGTATGTATGTATGTATGTATGTATGTATGTATGTATGTATGTATGTATGTATGTATGTTTCTGTAGCACGGTCAATAGAAATTCCGGTATCAGGAAGCTACTTCAATTATCTTTTAGTTATTTTATTCCTTTTTTTCATATGTATGAATTTTTGTTGTTGTAGCTATACATGCTTTCTATGACTTTCATCCTTTTAACTTAAAATAACACGTATTGTAGCATTTTATATCAACAGCATCCATTAAATGAAAATAAATAGAAAAAAAATTTGAAAGAAGAAATAAAAACAAAAAATTTTGTAATATACCAAAAGGAAAGATTTTGTGCTAAAAGCGAATTGTGTAGCGAGACGTATTGAACATGATTGACATATATCGTCTCTGTTTCTATGGCTGTGTATTTGTAAGTAGTTATTTTTGTTAGTGTAATATCAGCAGCAGCATGTTAACATCAAATGACAACAAAATGTATTACGAGTTTGAAAGTATATTGACATGAAGATTGTACTGACAGAGATAAAAACTAAATGGAGAAAAAAAAACGAAAAAGAAAATCTGGAAAAGACAATGACATCACTAATAATAACAGCAACAACACCAGGTCACTTTTTTGACTAGACTTATTGACATATTAACCAAAACATGCAGAAATACGATGACAATAATTGTTTGATTTAAGATAAACCAAATAAGTTGTTGGCTAAATTAATTTATTGAAAAAAACATACATATAACGAGATTTTTAATATACTTTATTTTGTTTAAATAAGCCATCATACATACATATATAAAGAAAGATTATAAGCAGTCATGATTGTTTAATATTTATTTTTAATATTTTTATTTATTATTAATTTCTTATATAATTCAAGAATTTAAGAATTTGCAAAGTCAATCAACAATCTTAATAAAATTCTACTAATTTTCTCTTTTTCGAATTGTATTTACTTCAATACAGCTGTTTTAGCTACACTTTTGGAAATTTAATTTTTTCCACCACATATTTTTTTACAATTACAAAACAAATTTAAGTTACAAATTTATTTAAACACCTAATATATATGCATTACTCACAAAACTCTGTAGACATTATGTAAATTACACACACTTTTTCATCTGTTTTAATTCAATTTCAAGTTAAATGAACTTAAAATATTCCAAAAGCGGAAACGTAGCACGAAAAAAGTCAACTGACTGTGTAACCCCAGTACGTATGATTAATACCATTCATACAATTTGCCTTAAAACACCATCACCACAAAACTCATACAACCCGTTGGACTTTTTGCAACAACAAAATACTGAATAACGATAAAAAAAATTGTAAAGTTTTCTATGGAGTCATGGTTTGATTATCCCTTTTTACCGGCAACCACCTGACCCTACTTGCGACAATTTGTAATTTCAAACGCAATAAAATATGTACTTAACCTGTGACCAGTGACCATTAAATGGAAAAAATAAAAGAAAATGTTAAAATGAAAAAAATTAAAAGAATTAAATAAATGACTTAAAACCATCAGTTAAAATGTTCTTATGTACTCACACGCATTCTCCTTTTGAGTACAAGGGCAGAAGGAAAGATAATGAAAGTCAGGGAGTTATTATCGTCATTGCAAGTGTGGCCCAAGAAAATAGTATGTGTGAAATATAAATTATTACAATAATGAAGAGGGGGAAAAGCAACAACAAAAAAAATGTGTTTTTCTTCAATAAAATTCCCTCTTAAGAATACAGGCACTTGAGTTGATGTTGTTGTTTTTGCGCCGTTTTTGTGTTTTTGTTTTTTACTTTTATTATTTTAAAACACTATGTTATTGCTTTGAATTTACTGTGTTTGATGTCAATAAACGAGGTTAAATTTAAAAATAGTTTAAAAACATATTTTAAAAGTTTTTAAAGTAATGCTTCTGACAGTGGACAAAAATCTTTTCAAGAAATTTGGTTAAATAATTTTTAATCAATTTAAATGTTTTCATAATTAAAAAATATTTGTATTTTATTGCAATTCTAATGATGAAATAAAAATATATCTATAAAATTCCTCTTACGTTTAAACTCGTATTCGAGAAGTAAAAAACAAACAAACACCGGGAAATAAGAAAGATTTAGAGTTTATTTTATTGACAATAGTCTATGAGTGTAAGTTCATATAATTTGTATTGTGTTGGTGTCGGTGTTGGAATTGTTTTGTTGTATTTTTTTTTACCTCTTTGCGTGATTTATAACAATTGGTTTAAATACAGTTTGTTATTGCCGTTGCTGCTGCTACTGCAACTACTGCTGTATTTGCAGATGATACGATTTGTAGAATTGCTACATCGACTATTGCCTGCAATGACCTGCCACAAAATGCTGAAAAATTATTGTTGCTCGAGCATCGTTGCATGTGGTATTATTTAGTTTTTATTTGGAATATTTTTTCGTAGATTTCAAAGCTCATTCGCTTTCTTTCTTTCTTTCGGGGTGTATATTTGTTTGCTTGGTTTGTTTTGCTTTTTTTATTATTGTTGTTTTGTCGTTGTTGAACCACAAATAAAAAATATTCCATATAACATACACTAACTAAAAAATCCATACAATTGCTTTAACTTACAAGTAGACAAATGCGCACTCATACATACATAGCAATTTATAGGGACATTTTAACTTTATTGTTTATTTCATTTCACACAAACTTCTTTTATAACAAACAGTTTTTCATTCTTTCTTTTACAAAAAATTTCGAAACTGTTTAATATTGTTAAACCCCCAAAAGGAAATCGTATTGTATTTTCCCTCTTTTTCTTTTTTTTTTTCTCTTTCCACATTTTCATGAATATTTACGCGTATAAAGTACATACTTTAGTTGTGGAGAATGAAAATAAAAAAATTGCAATTTATTTCGTGAAATGGAAGTAAATTCATGTAACACATGTTTTATTTTCTAAAAAACGCATTTCCGCCGAAAAAAATGCTAGAGTAGTAGAAGTGCATTTTTAGCATACATATGTTGGTATTTTATTTGTAATAGAGATGTACAGTGGTGCATTAATTTGTATGTGGTTAAGTTATGAATGATTAATATTTGCAGTATTAAATATTTTTTTTTACAAATAATAACCTTGCAATAACCGTCAGTTCATATGAATAAATACATACATAATGCATATATGTACATATCTGAAACTACAAAGAACAAGCTAAAACAATAAAATAAAGTAATCTGATACCAATTAAAAATTTACCAATTTTCAGCACAGTTTATCCCAAGTGTATATCTTATTAGGCCATTTTAAAAATATACTAATGATCTATTTAATTTTGTTAAACATATATTTTCTCTTCCACATATCTTAACCACTTCCTTTCATAACATCCCTTGTTAGAATAATGTTTAAAAATTAAATGAAACAACTCAAATAAAATAACCTTCTTCACATTTCAATTCAGTTTGAAATGGATGAGACATATGTCATTTATGGTGTCTTTTCTACTTCTTCTTTTTTTTTTTTTTTTTGAAAGACTTTCAATACCACAGTGCATTGTGTTTTTTTCTCATCATACAACTTGTCTAAAAACTTTTAGTTTATAGTCATTGAATTACAACATCATTCCTCTTTATGTATGTATGTGACTGCATAAGCGTTTTTTCTAATTTTTTTTTCAACATTTTATTTTGAATGAATCAAGTATGCATTACACATTTGGTTTTTCCGGGTAAAGTTTTCAATTTTTTTCTTACTGTTTTTTTAAATATGTCACTTTGAGCAATTTTTGTAGAGCAAAAAAAAACATGTCTTTAGTTTTTCCATACAGCTTTCAAGCCAACTGTGATGCTGCTCTTGTCTTGATGTCTAACTAATAAAACTGATTTGATTTAACATTTTACAAACACACACGTATACACTCAGTTAGAAAAACTTTTACAGGATGACGATGATGAAAATTTTTCCTAGATGATTGACTTATTTTCCACCTTGTCACTTGCATTTCAGAAAAGAGAGGCTTGAAAAATCTTGCAAAAAACTAAATTTCTTCGAAATAAAGATTTTATAAGAAAAAAATCTCATTAGAGATTTTTCACACAAATTTACAGCAAAAAAAAAACTGGAAAATAAACTAATACCGTGTAGGCCTTTTGTTAAATTTGATGGTAAGAAGGAAGAAGGCGAAGGAGGGAGCATAAAAGTATGTTGCATGCATATTTGATTAGAGCATATAGTTTGTACTCTATGTTAAAGAGAATTTTGTGGCAACTACAAACAAACAAACTGTGTATGTTTAATTATAAAATTTTCATAATTTAGTGAATGAGAAAAAAAATAAGATTTTTTGATTCATATTTTTCTACTTTCGTGTTTAAGTTTGTCTAATAAAAAGGATGTTGTTCATTAGCATGTATTCTTTTACTTGTTTGCTGGTATGCATTACCGACATTTTATGAAAAAATATTAAAAAAATTATTTGAATACAAGGTTTTTAAACGGGAGTATAAAATAAGGTAAAATGCTTAATGTGTTTTTAAGGCTATGTTAATGAAAAGCATTGAGAATATTATTTTTCTTTAAAATGTAGAATTTGTATTAAATCACAAGATCAGATAATTACTATTATAAGTTAGGTGTTGCTTATGAGTTAGGGTTTATTTAGTTGTTAATTAGAATGCTAAGTGAACTTAGGAAGTCGATCAGTTATGAAGGCTTCAAATTAATATGAAAAACTTAATGTTTTTACTAAATCCATCAAACTTTGAAACAATATAATTCCGCATAAATAACACATCTTTTTGAAAAGTCGTAAAGTTACTAAATTCATATGTTCATTAGAGTGTCCCAATGAACATAGTTTTAAAGAATGTCTAAAGCCAACAAAATAAAATATATATATTTTAAATACCTGACATTAGTATAATTTTTTAAACCAAAGTGACAATTCTTTTAATTAGTTAATCTTGAACGGATTGAGGGAAAAACTATTTTAAAAATTCTTTTTACAGTATTTTTCGTAAATTTAAGCTTATACGGAAAATATTTCAAAAGATGTTTTGGTTTAGTGCTATTTATAATTTTTTAGGTTATTTAGGAGTTATTATGCCCATTCCGCGATAAGCTGAAAATTACGGAATTTTTGAGATCCATTTCGGAAAAAATTACTGAATCGTTTGAAAAGTATTCTTACAGAAAAGCAGTACATGGGTCGCCCTAATGTATATGAATATATGTGTTGCAATGTAAAATCTACAAACCAAGTAACAAAAAACAATATGTTCTCTTAAGAATTATTAACATTGACTGAACCTTAAGGCTGACAGGGGAGCAGTTTAGGGGAAGAGGTTTACTGCGTAAATGTGCACACATGTGTTATTAATACTCAAATAAGTCTTAAGATTTCATGTTTAATTTTTTCTTTATTCTCTTCAGGTAAATTGTTTAATACAAACGAAATTTTTATGATTCACAGTAACAAAAATAATGAAGAAAATGTAATTTGTTGCAAAACGGAAAATTAAAGATTTATATTTCAAAAACAAATTGACTATATATCATCTGTATGTATATGGTTGCACTATAAAAAAGTTATTAATTATAATATAAAAAATTAGTCTATTTAAATTGGCAACGTTGCATTTTATATGGAATTTTTGATATCGTGTTATTTATATTGACATCCATAAAATAACTGGCTCTAGTAAATATAAACATACATACATATATACAAAGATATTTTATAATTTTCCAAACAAATTCTGCAACTAATCAGTAAACTATCAATCATTACAAATGACGTATTATTAATATATATATATATGAATAAAAGTGATAAATTATGAAAGAAACAGTAAAAGCAAAATGTGTTAATAAGCAAAGGTAACTATTGTGCACACTCTATTTATTTATTTATTGTAATAACTTAATGGATTATCGGTTTTTTTATTAGTTTCGAACGTCCCAGATAACTTTATTTAGATTATAAATATTAGAGATCAAAATAGCACTACTTATGGTTTTGATTTTAAGAAATAGAAGCTAACAATTAAATTAGTTTTCTTATTTATAATATTACATAAATTCGAATGAAACAAATTTCAATATCACATAGTGCAACGAAATACATTCTTCATGATTGTAGTAATCATAAGATTACCTAATTTTATTATTTTCTATTACCTTTTATTTGTAGAATTTAAAACTTTTCGAAGAAAGACTTTTTAACTTTAAAGCTGTTAGGTAAAACCTTCTTAAACTTTTCATGCACTAATTATATTCAAATATTTATTATATTGAAAACATCATCGTCATACTGTTTAACTAAACAATTAGTTAATTGATAATTTCAACAAATATCTATTAAGTAGGAAACAAACAATCATCGTCATCATTATAATAATCGCTATTATAATCGTAATCGTGGGCATGTGTTTGAACTTTATCGTAGGTTTATCGTCTATAAATTAAACAATGTTGGCGGCAGAGTATTTAACCCTTGACAAATAAACGCCCCAAACAACGACAGTGATAATCGTTGAAAAAATAAATAAATATAAAAGCGTTTTAATAATACATACATACAAACAAAAATGTATGTTTTATGCAAAAATAACTTTGTATATTTTGCTATATATTGCAAACATACATACATATTTTATATAGAGTAAATAGCAGTTGCAAACAATTTTAAATACACATGAATCTCGTAGCAAATACATATAAAACACTCAAACACAATTATTAATTTAGACATTTACTACTAAATTATAAAGTATAAAATTATTTTCAATAAATTTCATTTATAACTTCATACACCAGCGGCAAAATATTAACTACATTACAATTGGGACTTCTGTCGGCAAACACATAGATTTTAGTTTAACCAAGAAATAGGATAACAGTTATATTATATTCCGACGAGACTATATTCCTCATTCTCAGTAATTCGTCGCCAATCACGAGCGGAATTACACTGCTCGCCATACAAATTCTATTCAAAATCAAGTTGCCGTCCGAACAAAGCATTACATTTTTATTTTAAGTATATTAAGGGCTAAATCGACTTCGCTATCTATAAGGATCCAGGTTCTATTCCTAAAGAGACAGTAATAAAGGAGTACACAACAGGCCTATGTGTATTTCTCAAGATTTCATGCAACATACATCATTCAAATAATACATATCCATTCAAAGTTATATTTCTAATTACAAAAAAAATATTTTTTAAGGAATTTCTTTGTTTCTTATGACCTTCAGTAGTTGCGGTTCCAATTGTAATTGCCTATATTAAATTGTATATGTTTGCGTGATGTGCTTGTGTTTTTGTCTGATTATTATTCATACAATTACATTTTTTTGTAGTTTTTTTTCATTTGAATTTAATTGAAAATGTTCCCCTTGTTTTAGATTTTTTCTTAAAAAAAATTTAACAATGTTTACTTTCATTGTGTTATCGTATTAACACCTTGCTTTTTTCATTTTGTTGTTTTTATATTTTTTGTAATTTGCAATTCAATTGGGAGAGAAAGACAAAGAAAAGTGAAAATATATACCTACTCCTATGAATTTTATTTCGGCTATAAATACTAAATACAAACATTAAAATTCTATCTTATCTATGAATATTATGTGTGTTAATGATAAAATATCAAGTATTTTGATTATTAAAAAATGTATAAAGTTATTAACATTTACTAATTAGCAGTACGTGCATAAATTTAATTTGATTTTAAAATCATTAAGTAAAGTTTGAGTCATTATAAAATAATATTAGGGAAATTTAATTAACAATTGCGAGACTATTAATTTAAAAATATAATAAATGTTAGAGTTAACATATTCAAATTAAATATTTCGGAGACAATTCTGATAGAACTAGGTAACAGTGCTAATGTGAATATCTAATAAAGTGACAATATAATGTAAAATATTCAAATTAAACTATAACACTTTTTATCTTCATTCATTTAATGTTTATAATTTAAACAGTTTTAAATTACTTTAAATTTAAAGCTTTTTTAGACAGACTTGACATCATCACTAAGCAAAATCACAGAGTCACATCATGAACTCAATTTAATGATTAACAATTCAATTAAATGAAGAAACGATAAAATAAAAAAACTTCTTTATCACTTACAAAGGATATTAAAAATTTCCTACAGATTTTCTTGTTAAATTCTATTTATTCCGGCATCATTTTTTTAACACAATTAAAAAGTAAAACTATACAGGCACAGACAATAACAGTTCTTTAGCAAAAGTTTCAACAGAAATAAATAAAAACAAAAACATCAAAGATGAACACATATATTTCAAGGAAACGGGAAAATAAGTTGTCAACTTTGCCACTGACACCACTACCACTCTACCACAATTCAAACAAGTTCCTTTTGGTCTTTTAAAGTTTCAATCACTTTATAAACAAAAGTGTATATATATGCATGTGTGTATTGTATCTATGAATAAACATACATATGTTTATGTATGTATTATTGGTGTGTAGTACTTTCGTACGTGCTTCAATATAAAAATATTGTATTTGCAATGGACTGCTGCAGTTTCTGACTAGTCACTGCAATATGGAAGACAATACAAAATTCATTTTGTTTTGCATTCTTCATCTGTTTACATATGTTTTTGTATGTCACACAAAAATGCAAATAAAAAATCAAAACAAAACAGAAGCGAACTATACTAAACTGACCGCATCAATGAATTCGTTCGACTGCGATCGAGGGACTGCATGAATACCAATATTTTGGTTTGGCTTAAAAGGGTTTGTGGGTTGACTTCAATGTAAACAAACTTACTACTTCGACAGACATACATTCATATGCAATAATTTAAATGCAATTTCAAAGTCACAAACACCCAACAAATATCCCTGTACTTCCCAGCAAAAGCTTGGGTAGACGTGATTATGCATGATTGATCATAATTTTCGTTTTGTATACGTACGAGAAATTTAGTTCATTTTAGCTTAATTTCGATATCAAAATGAATTTTCAATATAAATGATTATTCGATGTGTAATTTAAAACCAATTTCTTTTCGATATACACTCGTAATAACAGAGTCCCGCTTGACTGGAACTTCATATTATCTAACAAAAGTTACTTTTCACATGTACACAGCAAGATATACATTCATATATCAACAATGCGTAATCCAAAAAATAAAAAAAGACTTAACCTACAGATATAAAATCAATCATATATCAATATTGAAAATTGCTTAAACCAAAAATAACCTGCCCTCTTATGAATATCATATAAGAATGCAATACCTCTTTTGTCATTAAACTTAGCAAGGCTATCCTGAATTAAACTAAGTTGATTGCAGGAGCAGACAAACAAATAAACGAGCAAAAAAACTATACACATCAAATACACAACATGATGACTTCATTGCAGTAGTCATTGTGGCGCCAAAACAATTTTTATTTTGTTTTATTGGCCACTAGGATCGTATATTTGATTCAAATTTGTTTTCATTTTCTAACGAAGTTACTGAAATCAAGCAATTTTTTATAGTTGTTCGTTTAGTCTTCTCTATTTTGCTAAATTCATATACATACATATGGTAGATACCTATGAATTTATACATACAATATATTTGTCAGTTTGTCTGTTGCTTTAAAGAGTGGGATTAAAATTGCAAAAATATACAGGAGAAATGGTAAAAAGTACGATGTTTCGGATTTTTTTTAATCGAAAGTTTACTGAGCCATCAAACTTTACCAAACTGATTTAAATGTTGTTGCATTTAGCTGCTGTCTGACTGGAACACTATTGCTAAAGTCATCCATTATGGGTGAGCGTATGCTTTTAAGTTTGAACGTAAACACTGACGTTAACGTTATTTGCTAATAGTATGAAATTGCGAAAACAAAACAAAATTTGCAATACAAACAGTGAATCACAAAATATTAAATATCTAGAAATTTCAATTTTCTTCTAAAATGAATTTGTTTAGAAATTTAAGAAGGTGATTGTAATTTATTTTAAAAAATGTAGGAAACAATAAAATCGTTTGAGAATAGTAGTAGTTCTGAAGATGTTATTTTAACTTTAAAGTTGAAACATATCAAAACAACTTTACAAAAAATGTAAATACATAGTTAGTATTAAACTACTTAGCTGCTACTTTATTTTGATTGCCACTGTGCTCCAAACTCATCTGTATATTCTTACTTACATATCTAAGGTTTCCTTTAGCTGAACCTCAAAATCATTTTGTCTAACAGTTTTGTATTAATGTTTGTAGTTGTTTTGGTGTGTTGCACCAAAGCAAAGCTCAAAAAATCTACAAATGCAGCAAAAAAAGTTAAAATAGAGAAAAAAATGTTGCATATTTAATGGATTTGTCTAATCTTACGAGAATGTGAACTGTTTCATCGATGAATGAGAAAGAGAAATGCATGGACTGGCGAATATTTTTGTTTTGTTAAGTGTTTATTTGTTTGTTTTTCATCATTATTTTTATCCTATTATTCTTTATTTTTTTCGTTTCTAAGCTTTACACACAATACAAAATGCAATTGATTTTTAGTTGATTTTTCTTCTAATATTGTGCAATTTTCTCACCTCATGTACATTGTTAACGAATTTTCAGTCTGAACTTTTAGATTAGATACTGAACTCAACTACCAATAAAACACAGTGTTAAAAAACTAAAGTATGATGTGTGTTTGCCACCTATCTGTCAGTCTTTTTAGTTAGTTTATTCAACAACATTGAATTAAAATTGATTTGTAGTACAACACCACAGTTATACAGACAGACACAGCTTTAATGCGATTTGTTAGTTGAAATGTTAGCTCGAACAATCAATTAATTAAAATCTCATTAATTGATAATTTTTGTTTAGAAAAACCATTGATTTTTAATGTTTACGGGTTTTCGTATAGACTATAAAATTTATAACATTTTACTTGATATAGAAGTTAAATAATCAAAAGAATGATTGTTTTAGACATTTCTAAAAATTTGCCTATTTTTTTACTTTTGACAGCTATTATTATTATTTATTCAATTGCCATTATTTCCCAAATATTTTTTGTATTAAACATTTTTTTCTTAAAAAGAAATTTCAATGTTATCGTTATTTAGCGAGTGTAAGTAAAGAGAGATTTTTTTAACAGCTGATTGAATTCTTATTAGAATTCCTTGTCAGTTTAGAATTCAAAACAATTTCATTATGGAGTAACATGTGATGTAATGATTTATGTGTGACAATTTATTTGTGTGCTTGTAACACTATGTTATCTATAATACTAGATATATTTATGTACATATGTAACAAAAAGTTATATAATTTTAGTTTATATTCACGAAACGAATTCCTTAAAATGCAATAATACTAAATATGTTATATGTGTTTTTCTTTTTATGTTCTTCATTTCATGATAATGACAAATGTATGATTTCAACGCAAGGTACTACAGAGACTGGAGTTGTGTACTACATCAAATCCGAAGAAATACACCAAGGGTCTGTTGTTAGCTCGTTTTCATGGAAGAAAAATGTTTGTTGGTAATATCCTTTTTTGGTTAGAAACTTAGTGTCCTGCAGTAATTTCTAAGCATTTCTCAATCATTTTTTATTCAGACTTTGTTGCGTCGAATGGTTTTGTGTTCGTCAGTTTTACTATCTAGAGCTCCCTTCACTTTAAATCTAATACATTTGCCTTTTCGTTGCCAACTGCTTTCGAGTGGTATCCATATGATGCACCTCTAGGAGAAGCTTTTTGAAATCCAATAAGGACTTACATATAACTTTATTATTGTCTTAATTTGCTTCTAGCTATCGGTAATTAATTTAACCATATTTATATTGGATTACACTTATTGTAATCCAATTTAAGCGTTCCATTATTGCTCTGTCTTTGTCATTGCCTGAAAGCTAGTGTTGTAATTGTCAATATAGAACCTTAAGCCCGCTTTGTCACCCAATTTAGAGCCATCCGTGTAGCAAAAATTCCTACGGATGTTCTATCTCCTTTCCCGGTTAGAGTTCTTATTAGGCTATTTATCATTGTTACCCAGAGTAAAGAGTATCGTATCATGTAGTTGATCCAGTTGCAGAGCATACGGCAAACTGTTCTAAGCTTTGAGTTTTGTTCGATACCTAATACAAATAGAGTTCCCACATTTTCCTCTATACTGTTTTTTCGGTGCTTTCTTTAATAAATTCTTACATAAGTTGACGTGTCCTGCTTCAGAATATATTATTCTCTGAGGATTCAGAGTCGGAACCCAACGAATCTGGGAATCCTGGCCCGAGGCGGCGGCCGTTTGCCTGCAGTTGCATGATGACTATGACACATGACTCGGGAGCAAATCAACATTTGCCAACGGTACAATCTGCCCTTCCTCAGCTTAAGTAAAATTATAGCTTGGGGAGGACAACCACTTAATGTATCATTACTGTCAAGTAGTCTTATAATGACTTACATATATCAAGTTTCGTAAGTAATTTATTTTGAGTTTTGCTGTTTATTTATATTTTATTAAAAATGTTAATTCTTTAGTAAGACCGTTCTGTTAGCAAGACCGTTAGCCAAAAACAATGGTATATTTTATCTAAATAACAGATTTTAATCTTAGATGAGACAAAATATATACTTATTCGTTTTTTTTAACTGTTTAGAAGAGTACATTCGTAACGTCATATGCCACAACAATGACACTTTTACTTTTTAAGTAAAGACTACTTAAAACACTTTTGGAAAGCTTTTATTATCAGTACGTAGTACACGCACATAAAAACGTGTAGTAATAATAATTCGCGTTTTCCAAGCAAATAAATAAAAATAAGTAAAATTCATGTTGGCAAAAAGGGGGAAAATAAAATAATAAATCGTATAAATAATTTGTTACATAAATAAATATAACATTTGAAAAAATAAAACTGTTATGAATCACTGACAAATAGGTATTTTACAGTTGGTTATAAAAATAACTAAACACATTACTTATGTACATAAAAAAATAAACAAAGAAAATTGATATTACACATTAAACCATAACAAAATATATTTATATAATCTATTATTAAAGTTTGAAAGAAAGCATTACTAACCCAAAGTTTAAATAATTTAAAATTAAGAAAAAAATTAACCCAATATTTAGGTAAACTTCAAAACCATTTAATTTTAACGAAAATACCAGAAATTCACACAATTTTTAGTCCCAGAGTATTCATAAAAATATAAAAAGAAAAAACTTAAAAAACCAACATTGTTGGGTAAAAGTATCAACTTAAAACGTATTAGCTTTAATAACAAAAAATTACAATCAATGTGGCTGAAAATACACCACCTTAGTGTCGGCAATAATAAGAATAGTGGGAGCAACTTGTATGTATGTACATATGTATACCAAAATTAAATTGGCAAAAACTAAAGGTTACGGCATGTATTAGAAAGAAAAACATCCGAAAAGAAAGCAAAACACGCCTGGAATAGAACAAAAAAATCAAAACTACTACAACGACAACAACACAAAATAACGTAAAGCTAAACATAAAAGACAATACAAAAACAACAACATCAATGGCTATAATGCATATTATATTGGATAAGGTCTTTTATAACAACTACAAAGTGTTTACCTAAGGAAGCACACGACTAACTACAAAAACAAAAGTTGAGGTATTAAAATCAAACTGTTGGTATATGTCAATGTGTATTTAGCAAAAAAGCTAAAACATTTTTTACAAAGTAAGTAAAACAACAACAATCGAAACAAAAAAGCGAAGAAAACGAATAGCTAAAAGAGCAACAACAAGAAGAACAATATGAAAGAAATATAAGAAAAGTTGTTAGGGTAAGTTAAATTTTATTAGTGCAATATCTAAAGCTATTTGGGGTTAAACTCGTATTACAAAATACTCATACGCACACAGTCACTTACAAACATTCTCAGGCAGGAGTACAAATATCTATAAAACACAACGATACAAATGTAAATGCGTAAATGTGTGAAAGTAATTGCTGTTATACTTCTTCTTTTTTTTTGCCCAAGTATTATTCCATAATGATTATCGAGGGAAAGAGGAATGAATATAACTGAAAGATATTCCAACAAATTAGTTGATTGCCACGTGATTGTTGCTCTACTCAACTTTGCCACTGCTTGCTACTGGTGCTTTATTAAGTGTGCTTACATCCAGCAACAACAGCAAAAAAAAACAATAACAAACAACATCACTCGCAATTCAATTGACCTTGTGGTTATTATGGCTATTAGCATGTGTATCTTTTGTTTTTGTTTTTTCATTTGTTTTTTTTTTTTTGTTTTCTGTTATTAAGAAGAGAAAAAATCACTTGAAGTTTATTTGTAAATTGATTGGAATACAATATGCCGTAAGTATTAGTGTGTAATTGTGGTATAAGTGTAAATGAACAAGTTTTTACTTATAAATATTTGTAACGTGTATCAAGATAAAATAAATACACCCTACTTAAGCAAAGTCATGTATGCACTACATGTGACTCCTTTACAGCAAATCCGGACGGCACTACACGTTCTAAATTAAAATGCGATTAATGATTAAAAAATAAATAAAAGCAGTAAAAAACGCAAAGTTTATAAAAAAAAGCAGAAAAAATTGGCGCTTAAAAAGCGCGCTTGTAAGAGATTTTCAATGCAAGCATATCAGAACGGGCGATTTAGATTCATACATCTGCTTAGATAACGCGAACGTAAAAATCTAAATCTAGAGGACTTTGAGTAAATATGACCGCTTTATAGAATGAAAATGGGACAAGTATTTTCTCTTGTAAACAACTTGATGTACAAATATATTTATATTCCTTTACCACTATAGCTAAAAAGCTATATAATCATAAATGATACTGTCTCAATTTTTGTAATGATTGGTCCATTTAAAACATGTCTTAATCATCCATAAACTAAGGGATTTTTGAATAAGCTAAGATTACTTAGTTGCCTAAAATGTAACAATAGTGTCCCACTTTATTCCAAATTTTTATACATTAAAGAAATAATGTAAATCGGACGACTAGATCTATAAATGTTACAAATCAGTCCGTGACATTTTTTTGCGTTTTTAAGAGAGCTTTTTAAAGAATAATGGAAACTGGTATTTCTCAAATGTCTATTTTGCTGAGAACCTTCTAAATCAAGAAAAATCTAATAAATTAAACTGTCAAAATCTTTTCAATAAAAAAAATATTTGACAACGATCAAAATCTAAATGTTTCAAAATAATGATTAATACAGCAATTTCAATATTATAATAGCGTACCAACATCATAAAATGCGTATTAAAGTTGTTACAGTAAAAGATATAAAATTCCTCCGCAAAAAAATGGAATAAAAATAACGTTTACGTTTGTATTAAAAAAAATATTTATTAAGAAGAAAAAGAAATTGCGTATTAAGTTTGACTGTATTAAGTCTTAATTTAAATATAAATATGTTTACATAACAATACTTAAATAGCCCTAGGTTTTTAACTTATTGCCCTAAACTATTTATGTCTAAGGGTTTAAATGACAAAAATAGTTATTTAAATATGAAAGAATAGTTTGGAATATATGTATTTAAATACTTAAGAATTTAAACCTAAGTAAATGTAAAGATTGAATTAATTGAGTAAGAACAAAAACTGTTGAAATAAATAAAAAATTAACAATAAACGATATGTCAAACACAGCCGGTTTTTTGTTTATAAATTTAAATTAAAACCTACGCCAAAGCAATTGAAATAATCTACAAATACAACAGAATCGCTAAGCGATAACTGCTTATAAATATTATTAAGATTTAAATAAATTGGACTAAGTTATATTTAAAGCTTTTTTAAAGAGAATACATTACAGTATGCCCTAGCATTAAGACATTATATGTACTAAAACCTCAAGATATTAATCTAAACTTACAGCCCCAAAGGCACAATTTGCAAAAAAGATTTTTTTGTTTTATTTACGCTTACAGCCTGTAGCACCAACTGTAATTTGCCTCCAACGTTCGCTCATTATATTTCCAAATTATAATTATAATTTTAAAGAGAAGGTAAAGGCGAAGTATTAAATCGCGCCTTAAATAAAATGTAAATGTTAATTTAATTCATAATATTATTCTTTGGATTAGAAGTTGTTTTTTTCTTTTTCGCCTTTTTTATAATAAACTTATTATTCAACTTTTCTTTGGAAGAATTAATAACTAAAAGTAAAAAATTCTCACGTTTTTGGCATAAGGCAAAACCAAATGGAAATGTGTACACAAACGCACAGAAAAAAGTTTCTTTTAATGGAAAAATATATTTTTGTGTTGATAATTAAAAAATGGTTGATGGTGGAGCTTGACGACGTTAGGGAAAGAGGGAGATCTATAAATCCCCTTTTAAGAATTTCATGTTAACAAACAATAAACAAACAGCGGAACTGTGGCGGCAATAAAAGAGACAACGACAACGCAATAGTGGGTTTTTGAAATGGAATTCCATTAAATAAATATAAACTTTAATAAGTTTTAATTTAACTTACTTAAACGATGTTATAACAACTGACACTACTATTTACACACACACATGTATTATAGATTGCGAAATACTTTCACCATAGACGTATAAAAAAATCTCAAAAAGAAACAAGTACAAGTATTAATATAGCCACACAAAATTATTATTTAACAACATAAACCACTGACAATTGTCAATATTTGTTTATTTAAGGCAGAAGTTAATTAATAATTCTAAATGTGTATTGATGAAAATGAAAGCATTTTTTTTTTTTTTTTTTGTTAAAAAAAGAATCAAAAGAAATTACTAATACTCAAGGTATCTACATATTTTAAAATTGTGTTAACAATTGTAAATTATTTCACGATTTTGCAAATGTTACTGGGGCGCAAGGTTTAAAGCAAATTCCATTTTATACATGTTTCCATTTATTATAAAACTTTTGCAGAACAAAAGCAACATGCAACAATTAAGTTAATTACCCTCTTATTACACATGAAATTATGATGAGAAATGAGAATACATACTTAGTTTGTGCTGGCAATGGGGCATTAGAAAGTTCTACAATGGATTTAAAGAAAGAAATACTTAAAGTTCGTTTTAATTAACTTTAAATATGCATAGTATTCATATATTTTCTTTATTCTTACAATATTTAAAATTAAGGTACTACAGGTCGCAATTTTTAAATTAATGAAATTTTGTACATGAGCATATACTGCCCCAGGGACAAAGTCTATTAAAAATTAATAATATCGATCCATTATAGCATCCATAGCTGAAGCTTCCGAATAGTGCTTAGGTGCTTATAATTATGTTAAGTATACTAGTATCTTATCAAAAAGCATATTTAACCATAATTAGCTTAAAAGACTAATTCAGCATAAATACATTTTTGTAAACGTAGATCTATTTACAACATTTTATAATCAGTCCACAGTTCCCCCAGCCTCTTTCAAAAAATTTTAATACTATAATATAATTTTTGGTACGTCCGACTATAATTTCTGATTTGTATATTTACAGACATATTCCTGTCGAGCTTTATTTAGACGTCAATATTTATTGTGAACTAAACTCGTTAAGGTAATTTTTTAAACGATGTGGATGACTTTAAATCGGAATTATGATCATTGATCAATATTAGGCAAGGTCGAAAACATTTTATCCGAATGATCTATCTATACACAGAACATACTAATGTCGAATTTTACCCAAATATTATAATTTAATAGTTGATTATGCAGTTTTCAGAAATACGCATTTAAGATGAATATATCTTGGTGTTACATACGGAAAGACCCTCTATCACTCTTGCTGGTGGTGGAGGGTATAAAAATTAGTTTACTAAATCGTTGTTAAAACTTTAAAAAAATTATAACATTTTTGAATATTTGGACAAAGGAAAAAAATTTAGTGAAGTCCAACCACAATTCAAGATTTTTAACAATTGCTTTTAATTTAATTTTGTATAAATGTCTACCAACCACGTTGTGTTTACAAAATTCTCCTAAATAAACGTTTTATCAATTTTCAAGCAATTTTTACATTATTTCAGCATTAAAATGAAAACGTTAATGTGTAAAATATTTCGAAAAGCATTTAGCTCATATCACTATTCAATTTAATATTCATTGCAAAAAAACAATATATATTCATAAAAATAAATTTTATGTACTTTACATAATTAAGTTAAAAATTGATTTCAGTTCAAAAGCCACTTTAACACCACCAGCAAGTAACACAACCAACACACAAACGCAAAAACACTCTAACTCATTCAGCGTTAAGTCTCATCACAAAAATTGTGTAAAAAATATGAAATAGATTGAATAAAAAGTAATAACGCAAAAATTGTATAAAGTTTAGTCAAGTATGCTTGACCCTGATTAGCTGCTTCATTGAACTAATTTAAGTTAAAATACAATTTTCAACTTGATGACTCTAATGCCATCGTCAACATGATAAAAACTAGTAAATGAAAAAGTTAAAAGCAAAAAATTAAACAACAAAAAAAAATACTCGGTAAAAAAGGAATAATTCATTAAATTATGAATTTTACATAAAAAACAACTATGAAATATATTTACATAAAAATTGTATTTCATTTAAAATAGTTATGATTTTAAATGATTATATATTTAAGAAAAAAGTTAAATTGTTGTTTTTATTTATCACACCATTTATCATTTATTTATTTAAATGTGCAAATATTTATTTTCAAAAAAAAACTTAAAACTTGTATTTTATGATTAAAATAGTCTGGGAGAGCAAAAACACAAAATTTTTATATAAATTTAAAAAAAAAATTAAACAACAATAAAAACAAGACATGTCTGCCTTCAACCACTTATTTAGAAAAAAAATGTGCAAAAAATATGTGTTTAAAATGAGAATTAAACAATAAAATGCAGAAATAAATTTAAACAATTTAAAAATTTGAAGATGAATTTTAAATTTTCTTTAGAAAAGCAGACAGGATTTTACAAAAAATATGTATATTTTTATGTAATACGAAAATCGATTTTATTAAACTTTGTAAAAAATATATTTCATTTCATTTCTAAAGGTACATTAACACTTATTAAGTACCTTTTAAAATTTTACAAAAAAATTCTAGTGCAATTCGTCTATTCAATATGTAAATCAAACTGTTCACTGGGAAATAATTGGTCACTACTACTCAGTGTGACAATTATGCGAAGTTTTCAATGCTGATGTAAGTGTTAAATACGACAAAGAGAGACAATATAAAAACAACAAAACATGCAATCGACCGACCGACTGACAATAGTTAAAGTAATTTATGCAAAACGTTTGTCCCAAAAATGTTTCCTACATTAAATAATAGGTCATGGCACCTTTTTCATTGTTATGTTTTAGCTTTTTCACTTGTTTAAAAAACTTTAAAATTTTATTCATATCAGATACAAACAAACACCTTTTATATTGATTTATAAACAATTTAAGATAAAAAAGAAAAGAAAAATAAATACAAAATACACTAAATAAGTAAATAAATAAACAAATAAAATAGAATGTTTATTTAAATATCGAGTATAAATAAAAATAAATTTTATCTTTACTGACCTGTTATTATAAATTTTAGTTTTCTTGGTGTGTTGTTGCAGTTGTTTTTTTTTATTTAATTCCTGTCTGTTTCTTCATTTTTTATTTTGTTTTTATTTTTTCTTCTTTATAGGTCTGTTGTCGCGTGAATGACACTGCACTCTGCTTTGTTGCTGCTGCTTCTTTTGCTACTGCTGCTGCTACTGCTACTCTTGTTCTTTTTGTTATTGTTGCTGTTGTAATTAAACCATACTAGCACAATAAATGCACAATGGCACTACTAAAGCAACAAAAACAACATAAGCACACGTTTATATAAAATTTAAAAAAAAAATCACAAAACAACAACAACAAAATAAAACGAACGAACTTATAAATGACAAATGGCAGAAGCACAAAAAAATGTGCAAAAGGAAAAACTTAAAAATGCAACATAATAAAAATTATGAAAAATGCAATGTAGGCCTAACAAAATAGATTTTTTTAAATTATTTCTTTTACACTTTAAAAATTCTTCTACTGTTGCAATTCTCTCGCATGTAAATCACTCAATATTTATTTATTTTTGCTCACTTTGCTTAATTTCAATTATTTTAAACACTTTATTATTTCAATTATTTTTTTATGTTTGTTTCTTTTTGTAATTAATTCTTCATAGATTTACCTTTTATACAACCAACAAACAAAAAAATCTCACACAAAAACAACTAAACAATAAAATTAAACCGAATAAATTAACAAAAAAAAAACAGAAACAAAAATTTATAATGATGACTCGTTTTTACGGTTTCTTCTTTTAACCAACAACGACGTTTACTACAAAAAACAAGATACGAGTGCGACGTCCGTCAAACGTTTACGTTCAGCGCGACCGAGATATTTGTTGTTGTAGAATTAAAAAAAAATAAACTTTAGCTTGCTGGATTGCATGCGTTTTTGATTAAGTTACTGTATGTAGGAGCGTATGTGAGGAGCATGTGTTTGTATTTCTGCTGCTGCTGCGATATAGTTGTAGTAGTAGTGGGAGCATTTATTATTTTGTTTCATAGCGGTTTTTATTATTAAATCACTTCTATTTTTCTTCCTCTTTTTCAATTGCTTTTTATTACAAATATTACTATTATTTAGTATTTTGTTGTATTTATATCATCGCAGCACTTAAACTTCTCTCACATTATTTCCTTATAAGAATATGAAAATTTGTATTATTATTTAATCTGTGTTAATGATTTTCTTAGTTTTTTTTTATTTTAGTGTTTATTCCGTTCACTTATTAGTCAGACGTCTTAACAACACGGCACCGCACAACTAAATAAAATGACAACACACTAAATGAATTTTTAGTTACGTTGGGGTATGTTCAGTCTGGAGTATTTAGTTAGTTGCTCTTTCGTTCTCATTTAACACATTTGGTAGAAAGATGCCAGATAGATAGCTTTTGCGAAAAATACAACAAATCCAATAGGAATTTCAATTGGATTCTAATTAAAAACTTAAAATAAAAGGAATTTGTAAATTAAATTCTGATTAAAATCTAACTGAATTTCCAACCAGTTTTGTAGCCCAGATATAATGAGATGATATTCAAAAAATGTTGAAAACTCTTGTAAAGCTTCTAAAATAATTTTGATTAAAGTACCTCTGAAATTCGCACTAACATACTACATAGGTAAAGCACGGTTGAAAATAAAACATCCTACAAATCAACAAAAAATTTGGTGTATGATCTTTTGTAGCACCATTATAACATCAAAATGCCAAACAACTGGGCCTGCAAATATCGCTTTATAGCTCTTAATATTGTTAATTTTTATTTATTTCAAATTCCACTCCTAAATAGTGTACATTGTCCACTTTTAAACTCTACTTCTCTACTCATTTTATTTGGTTTCATAACCTATAAAAACTGCAAGAGTAAAATCTGTCACATACGATGTGTCACGTACGATATTGGAATGTGTTCTTTACATTTCTTTGCAATTTTTTGTATAATTTTACATGTACTTCAAAAACACTTCCATTTTTACGTTTGATATCCCCTCAATTTAACTTAATATTTGAAAAACAAGGTTTCGAATAAAACCATTTTCTACATTCTAATAAATAATAAATATCACTCTTTAGCGTGCATTAGCATGAAATTGCTTATATGTATGTTCGAAGAAATATTATGGGCCTTATATAAAATAATATTAAAGTTATACAGTAATTAAATCCGAATTTATAGTATTCGTTTTGCTTAAAAAGTAGTAGTGCTTTTTATTTCTTTAAAATAATTTTCTACATTCAAAACAAAACAATTTTATAAATTTGAAATAATATTTAAATTTAACCGATTTACTATTTATTAATCGTCCTTTTAATATTTAAGTATAAAAAATAATGTGGTAGCTTTACGAAATGCTAAAAGACTGTATAAGTACAAACATAAAGACTGTATAAAATAAATCATCACTACACTGTTGTATTTTGGTAGTAAAATGTTTTTCGAATTTTTTGTTTTGTTCAACACATTCGTAGCCAGATGTTTATTTAAAAAAAATAAAAGAAAATTCTAAGGAAAATCTACATATGTAGAATAAAAAATAAAGAAAAACGACATACATACATAAGATAACAAGTAAAACAACAGAAGGAAAAACGAAAAAGGCTTTTCTATTACAATGAACATTTTATTCGTGTAGAAGAGTACGTACAACATTAGAACAGCCCGTATTGAAAAAAATATTTTAATTAGAGTAGATTTTTTCACAAATTGTATACGTTTTACCAAAAATAAATACTAGATAAAGAAATGGCACAGCAAGATGTTGTTAATGAGGTAAGTAAAACCTGGCTTTGATTATTTTTTAATTTGATTATAATTAAAAAATACCTACCGTAGATTAAACAAAATGTACAAGAAAAATTTGCTGAACTAAAATCGGCTGTAATGATGCGTGAAAAATTGTTGCTACGACAACTCGAAGTGATAAATACAAGCAGAAAACAACAATTGCAGTCCGGAAAACGAGAGAAGGACATTGATTCTAGCATAGAGTTCCTATGCGACAATGAACACGAGCTGCTGGCAGCCATTCGCAACTTTGGACGCTATCAGTTGACCAACTTGAATTTGGCCCTGCAGGATGTTTACTTGAAAAACGAAGACTACATTAAACCCTCCGATGATCATGAGACCATGTTCAAGGGTCTAAATCAAAGTGGCGAAGAGGGCGAATTGGGTATAGAAGATGAAGAGAGCAGAGAGAGTATTGTGGTAGACTTTTCTCGCCACAAAAGTCTTATGGAACACAATGCCAAGCTTATGAATGAAAGCATTATCAATATAACGTTGAAAGAAGCCAAAGAACTGATAAAGCAGGCTAAACTTAAAAGAGAACAACCAGTACCACCTCTAAATTTGGAAGAGTTAGATGATGAAGTTGAATCTTCTATTGCCGACGTGGTATCCAGTCTGGAACAAGGTTCTTTGGAGCAGCACTCGGAAATGTTGTCGAACAACAAATATTCGCAAACTCAACAGCAATCAACAAAACAAAAAAGATTTAAACCAAAAATTACCATTAATAATTGCAATGGAACTATTAATTTAAGAAATATAGCATCTTTAACTATCAATTGCACTACTGATGACAATGTCCAGGCCCAAATACCAGTACGCTATCCAAATCAAGAGGACGAAGAAGAGGAAGAAGCCTCATCATCTAATAACAAGGCTAAATCTAAGTCCTCACAAAAATCAAAGACTTTGATGGAATCTCTGGTATCTTCAAGTTCCAACACTGAATGCACTTCACCCTCATTCACCAGTAACAGTAATACACCCAATAGTTTATCCAACTATTCCAGCAACAATAGTTCACGTTCTCAATCTACCAAAAAGCCGAAATCCAAAAAATCTCACACAAAGCCCGAAAAATCTCACAATATGGAAAATAAACCACTTAGAAATCCTAATAACCCAGAATCTCAAGACAACGTGGTAGAATCTTCCTCATCGTCGATGGCAAATGAAGTGACTTGTGACTTTTATAATCGGCTATTAAATGAAATTAAAAAATCTATTAATCAACAGCAAAGAGTTCGCTCAAAATGTACTTCAGGCACAGCCCATGCACAGTCAACGCAACAAAATGCTGATTCTTCGACCAGTTTTAATGAGTACCTGGGAGAAGATGTACCAGGCAGACGTTTGGTTTTGAAAAATTTCGAAAATCTAAAAATCATTTTAGAAGCACACAGCAGTGGCGACGAGGAATCATTTCATCCTGTACAAATCGAGCAATGGCTGGCAGAGATTATATCAGACACCGATTTGGAACCAATGCAGAATACCGACATTTTAGAACATTCCAAAATCTACAATGAAGAAACACAAGAAACTTAAATACTCGTCTCATACAACAACAACAAAGTATTTCCTTTTTTAATATTTTGTACTTCATTTCCAAGAATTACTTATAATTTAAGACTGTCCATTAAAAGTTCATTTTGATGTGTATTTAAATTGAATTAAATTTTATTCTCTCAGTATTTGCATTTTCGAATATAATCGAATTCGTACGTAGAACTTGTTCTATTATATATTAATGGCTCATTTAAAATTCCATTTTATTGTTTATTTTAACAATTTAATTAATTCTCATTGCTTTTTTACACTTTAACGATTACCTAAATAAAGCATCACATTTTAGAATTGTATGTAAAAAAACTTACTTTTAAATTCAATTTATTTTTTTATTAGTTTTTATTTTAATATAAAAAATTTTTATCCAAGCATGTACTTAAGTTTCACTTAGATATTGTATACACTGTTCTAATGTTTGTACAAAACTTAAAACTAATAAAATATATAGTTAACAATAATTGTGTTTGTTTATTTTAGAAGGAATTTAAAAGAAAAAGTATGTATGTATATCGTTAATTTAACACATTTAGAAATTAAACATTTATGGATTAAAATTCAGTTTAATAGACTTGTTCTCGAATACGAATATACATATATATAGTTTAATAGTTCCTAAATAAACTGAGAGGGGGTTATGAGATTTTGTAGTTTAATACTCCTAGTATTTATGTATGTACCTAGTTGTTTAAGCTTTTAAATGATTCATTCACAAAAAAAAAACGAATGTTTTAACATGATGCAAACTCACGTACTGATAAATTTTAATTCTAAAATAAAACTTCTGGATATGTTTTCGAATAAAACACAAACAATTTGCAAACTTTCCTTAAAGTATTTAATGAATATATAAACAAACAAATGCTAATGAAGTGCAAGACCTTTTTATAATAAAATCAAACAGAATGTTTTAAAGTGCTTGATAAATGTAGAAATAATATCACGAAAAAGTTGCTGAAATTTTAAATAATTCCTGTTGCGGTAAAATATAACCCAACAAAGATTTTTTCATTTTTCGAAAAATCTCTTGTAAAAATAATAATTATTTTATTTAATTTTATTTGTAGTTGTAGCAAATTATATTAATTACACATACAAACACTAACGCAACGAAACTCTGTTGCTAAAAATATATTTTTTGAAAAATACCAATATTAAACAATGTTCCAAACAAATTTGTTTGAAAACACTTCTAAAATTGCATAATGCACTAACATTTCTTGTTTTTTGTATACAACAATTGGGCACTTGCAGATAATAATTGCTGATTACGGTTTAATACAACAATAGACTATATTTTGACTTTAAGTTTTTGTACAACAATTAATTCATAGAAACTTATAACGATGACATGCAAAAATTGGATGAAATTAAAAAATGAATAAAAGATGACGAAATTTTGTTTATGTTTGTAATGTACATATGAATTAGTGTATATTTTATTATTGTCTATAATAAATGGTCTAAAATATAAATTGCATAATAATTAAGTTTTTATTTCGGTTTGTTTGTAGAAAAAAAGTTAAAGCCGTTTAAAATTGTAAGATACTCAGTTTTATATCAAATTTAAAAATTATACTTTTTGAAACAAAATTTTAACTTAAAGGGAAAAGTTTTTATTGCACTCATGCTAGAAATTTGTAATTTTTCTATGGGCCATTTTTAAAAAAACTTTAACTTTTTTCCTCAAAACAATCAGTTTAAGGAAATTAAGTAACTTAATTTAAATTTAATTAACCACCTTTTTAACATCACCACCCTCAACTGATGTTTCCTTTACCAACCATCATTTTTCTTCTTCCAAAATGTCCAAAATTTGAGGTGTAAAATAGGTGATTATGCAATCGGCACCAGCACGTCTAAAGCCTTTCATAGATTCCATTAAAGCCTGCTTCAAATCAAAGGCACCATGCTCAGCCGCATAATATAACATGGCATATTCACCCGATACTTGATACACATATAAAGGATGGCTGGGGTAGGTGTCTTTAGTTTGTCTTAAAATGTCCAAATAAGGCATGCCTGGTTTGACCATTAACATATCGGCTCCCTCAACAACATCACGTTGAACAGCACGCATTGCCAAACCCTTAGAGCCACTGGGCAGTTGATAACATCTACGATCACCAAAAGCTGGAGCCGACTGAGCTGCATCTCTAAAGGGTCCATAGAAATTCGAAGCGAATTTTGCCGAGTAAGAGAGTAAAGAAACACGATTTTCCAAGTTGTTGGCAATCAGACCTTCTTTAATTGCTTTAATGCGGTTATCCATCATATCGGAAGGAGCCACTATATGGGCACCAGCTTTGCCATATGCTACAGCTACCTCCGCTAAACGTTTAATGCTTTCAGCATTCTTTAGACCGCCTTCATCCAAAATGCCACAATGACCATGTGACATATAGGGACACAGACAGACATCACAGGCTATTAAGAGATTAGGGAACCATTGTCTAAGCAAAGGTAAGGCCTTGACAACAGGATTTTCTTTGGAATCGGCATGTGTGGCGTTTTCATCTTTCATTGCGCAATCGACTACACCAAAAAGTAAAACAGAACTTAAGCCCTTAGCAACCAAAGGAGTCAAATGATCTCTCAGTACATTGACACCCATTCTTGCCTGACCGGGCATACTGGCAATGGGTTGGAAACTGTCATCATCACACACCAAAAACACCGGATACATTAAATTATGGGGAGTAATCTCACAACCAGATTCCTGCAGCAAACGCAGAGTAGGATGGTGGATACCACTGTGTAATTTCTTGTCCATTTTTTGTATAATTAATAAGCTAGTGCAATAAATTATACTTTGAACTTAGTTTTAACTTAGTCTTTTCTTCTTTTTTAATATTGATTAAGTAATAAAATGTTAGTTTCAGTTTATGTTTTTTGTGCACTTTTACGCTTGTTCCGACTCTCCGCTCACACCCGCTTCTGCGACAGACTACTTTTGCTTTTCGCGTGTTTTTAATGAACGTACTCTGGTCGCGTTGGTCTATCTAATATTTTAGTTTTTATTTTTTGAGACTTTACTCTTACAAAAATTGTTTATTGAATGAATGCGTGCTGGCGACTAGTGTGTTTGTATTAAAATGATAGAAAATACACAACAGTTCCACTACCTGCCTGCTCGTTTTTTTTTATCAGCAACTTTCCCTCATTTTTCTACAAATTTACATGTTAAATATTTGTTTCTCTGTTGATTATTATTTCGTTCTCTTTGGACTCACAGATACAAAACGTGTAGTTGGATTGGTTGTTTATTTAGTAGTGAGTAGCAAGCACCCCTGTAGAAAATTTCGAATTAAAAATTTCGTGTTATACCCTATACAAGACTTAGTATTATAGACATCTAACATGCGCGTGTCATTGAAAATCATCTAGTAACATTATGACTACCGACATGGTACCCTACGTTCAGAATGGGTCCATATCAACAAACCACTCAATATTACTAAAGAAAATGTCTATAGTAAATTTCTAAAATTTCATAAGTTATTCCTGCTCCTGAAGTCAATAGTCATAACTAGAGGATTTTCAATTACACGCTGACAATATCAGCAGATTTTTAATATTGGCATTTCCTATACGGATGTTGTATTTGTTAAGTGGGTGGTTAGTCGACTTATAACATACTCTACAGTTAGTCAGATATTTTTGGGCTCTGATATTGTGGCTGGAACTGCCTACTATTAGAAGGTGCTGAACATCAAAATAATGCAAAAAACAGAGATTATTAAAAGTAAGACAGTTCAAGTCAGGAATTGTAATGTGAAAACAGACAGGTCTAAGCGCAGTGAGATCCGAAGGAATATGCCTTTTTCCCAAAATTGTTAGAGAATAGGCTCACCAATGGACTAGAGAAATTAATTACACTGATTTGCGAGTATTATAACAAATGTCTTTAAAATAAGAAATAGCGAGGTAAAAAAATGAAAAGAAGAAATTAGAATTGAAGTTTCCAACCTTATTTATCTTTCAGAAATAAGAATGTCGATTCCGATATTTAAATAAAAAGGATTTAATGCAGATTTTTAGCAATATATGAGGTAATAAATACATCATAATATAAATAAAAAAAAACCAAAATATTTCTTTGCGTACGACTATTTTATTTAATTATTGTATTGTATTCTTAAATATTGTTTCACAATTTTTGTTCAATATGACTTAAAAGCGATTCAAAAACACAGTAAGTTTAAAGAGTAAATTTAATTTTTAATTTTTTCCCACTAACAGGAACACAGAAAACTAATAATTAATAATATGTTATATGGTAATTAAGTACACACAGCTACTGAGACAAACTAAAAAAAGAAAATCTAACAAATTATATAAATTGCATTGCAACCAAAAAAATACAAATAAATATTAACAACTTCTTTTTATCGTTACTTTTACTTACTTTTTAAATGTTTCTTTAATGTTTAACTAAAGGAACTAAAACCTAAAAATAAAATTTTAATTTATTCTTCTTTGAAAATTAATACAAGTCGCATGGTTTTATGCGCTTATACAACTTTTTTTATAAAACAATAGGGCGGGTAACAGGTTAAAACTTAAGTTAACTAAATGCTAACTTAAAATAATTAAATGTTGGTCTTAAATATTTGGTATGTTTTTTGTTATTGTGGAAATTAATAAAAAATGATGTAGAAGAAGAGGCGGCAAGTTGATTTAACCAAAAACAAAGTGACTAAGATACTGATGTGTGATAAAGGAAACGTTTATTGGAGGTTTGATGAATGTTCAAAAGACATACTTTTTTGTCAGTTGAAAAGCTCTTAGGGTGGATGATACGTTCGTGTTTAAAGGAAGCCTTTTTCATTGGTAAATTATATTGTTGCTGTTGTTGTAATTTTAGTCGTCGCTGTAAATTAGCCTTTGTCAGACTATTACCTCGTCAAGCCAAGGAAACTTGATAGAAAAGCCATTCTTCCATAAACGAGGGCACAAATGCCTTCGAGGTGGTAAACTTAACTTTGGGTTTCAAGAGACCCAACTGTTCTTCAAACAATTCCAACGACTCCAAACAGCTGGTGCCATTGCCATGGGTTAAATATTTACCATCTGGCTTCAAGATTTTAAATGAATGCTCCAAAATTGTGCGTATAAAATCCCAACATTCACCAATGGGGGCACCTGATATGGGTATATCGGTCAAATCACCAAAAACGTAATCAAATTTACGACCTTCGCCAATAAACTTCTTCATATACTCAACACAATCTCCGACAATAATCTCATAGTTGTCGCCCTTGCGTTTCTCCAAAACATCACCACAAATACTGTTTAAATACTTATTGCAGGCCTGCATCACCAACTCATCAATTTCAAGCATAACAACAAATTTTGGTTTCTCTTTAAGCAGTTCATAGAGAAGAGCTCCATCGCCTCCGCCTAAAATGCAAATTTCTTTGCCTTCATAGTTTTCAACTCCACGACCCATTAGGGTTTCGGTGTAGATTAAATCGGATTCAGCAATATCTGGAATAGAGAAAAAATAGAAAATATGTATAGTATTGCCCCCAAAAAGAAAATCTGCTAACAGTTGCATTTATACTTACTTTGCAACTCATCCAAAATCAACATATTGCCCAAGGTTTTCGAGTGCAGAATTTGGATTTTTTGGAATGGTGAACGAGCCTCATAAACCAAAGAATCAATATCGTATTCAATGATACGTTCGTCTAGAAATACAAAAATGTTAATGTACCACAGAAAATAATGATGTTTTTTTTTGTGTTAATAAAATTTCATTTTCATAGTTATGATGTAGATATTTATTACATTTTGCTTACATTAAGTATGTATGAATTTGTTAATTTAGATGCATGGATGCATGAATGTATATGATGGTGGCAGATTAGGATGAAATCTTGAAAACAATTAAATAGTGTGCACTAACTATTAAGATTTTGTTTTTTATTATGTTTACAATATATATGTATGCATTTTGTATACTTTTGTATTATTTTTTTTAATTTTTTTGTTAAACCAACACTTGAATTAGAATTACACTTACACACACATGAGCTGGCAATTTTATACACTTAAGGATATTAGAATATAAAAAACTACAACAAAAAAGATTTGCCACTTTATTCATTTCAAAAAAAGAAATATTTTAAAGGATTTAAGCTATTTTAATATTCATGCTTTGCTAAATAACACAAAATTTAGAAAATGTATAAAAATATAAAAAGAATGAAATATAGCGAGAGAATGATAAAATTGTGTTTATTTCTATTAAAAGACAAAAAAAATAGTTTTGTTCAAAATTGTATACAACTTAAATTATTTAGCCCGATTCTGTAAAATGGAGAACAGGGTACAATTTGTGGAATTTTATATCGATTGAAATCTCAATAAAATTGAAAAAATATATTACAAATATCATTCGCTTTTGATTGTCAGAATTTGGATCAATTTTAAAGATAATATTTTAATATAATACATATATTTTTTTAAATTTGCTTCCTTATCAAAAATTCTTTAGCGTGTTTGTTAAAAAATATTCATCAAAAGTTGTGCAGCTGAAAATTGCACACAAAAATTATGCCAAATTATGTACAAAATGAAAACAATAAACAAAAAAATAATAATAATAACTAATCCATATTTAAAAAAAATATATATAAAAAATTAAATTAAATAATAAATAGTTAAAACAAAACATGTTAAGCCACAATTAAAAGCGTGATATAGAAGTAGTTTAGTGTAAACATTAGAAAAAACTAAATTATAATTAAAATAGTTAATATTTAAGATAATAATAGGTATTCTGTTCAATAACTAAAAGTTTTTACTACAAATTTATATTGAAATACATAAACAATTTGTTATTGAACAGAAATTAATAATAGTTTTAAACACAAATATATATATAAGAAAATAAAAATAATAAAGGTATAATTCAATGATTTTTATTACCTGCAGATGGGAAATATCTAGCAACATCACCACGTTTCAAAGTGGGCAATACTTGTCCAGAATATACTTCTAATTTCTTGGCAATGTTATTTTCAAGACGTTTTGATGACTATATTTGTTTATTTTTCGATTCGATTCGTTTTGATTTGTTTTTTTTGTTCGATAATTAAATATTGACAATTTTAACAAATATCAATCATTCATTCAATCAATCAAATATCAATAATTGTTGGTGGTAGTGGTGGTGGTTTAAGTGGCAACATGATTTGAATATTTTGTGAACAACAGCGATTTATAAAATAGAAGAGATTGTTTATATTTTGATATGAAATAAAATTAAATGAAAAAATTATGTTAAAATCGATTAAATAAATTTTACAGATTTTTTTTCTTACAAAAAATTATAAAAAAAATCAAAATGTATAGAATAAGTGAAGTGAAGTACAAAAAGTAATAGTTAAAAATAAATACAAAGCATGCATCAAATTTGAACAAAAAGCATTTTTCTTAAAAAAAACTATAACGAAGAAAATCAAGGATTATAAAATTTAAATACTAAAACATTTTATTACAAAGTTTTTTTTTTATTTATAATTGAACACAATTCCAATTTGTTTGTTGTTTAATTTCAATTTTGTATGAATCAACTACAAATACGAGACCAATAGAAGGGGAAGTAATATTGAAAGCTTGATTTTAGGTGTTTTACTTTGAAAGGAAAATAAATGAAATCAGTAGAAATAACTAGCAAATATGTTCATATAAATGTTTAAAAATAAAACTATAAACAAGTTCAATGAATTTATAAAATTTATCAATGGATTTGTAAAATTTATCTTGTTTTTTGGTTATCAATATAAAACATTAAACAGGTTTCTATTTGGTTGAATTGTTTTGTTTCAAATGAGCAAATGAACGAACAGTTGAACTAAATGACATTGTTGGCCGTGTTTTAACATTTAAAGAAAAGTAGAAATTATTGCTAACCTGAACTAGTCATGTAAATATCAATATATCCACCACGTTTAATAGGCGGCAAATATTTGGAACGATCTGAATTTAATTTTTGTTGTAATATTAATTCCAATGCACGCATTGTCTGCAATAGTACATTATTTAGACACACACTTCATAATTATCATCGTCAACATTAATATCTTTATTAATTTTTTTTAGCAATAAAACTAATTTAAAAAAAGTAAACTGAAAAGCAAAAATAAACTAAAAAGGAATAAATTTAATAAACAAAAACAAACAAAATAAAAATACAAAATCAAACATACATATGTAGATCATGATTAAGATAATTATATATTTCATTTATTATTTCTGTCAAATAGCATTAATGGTATTTTTTGTTTTGAAAACAAGTGAAATTTTATTTCGCATATAGTTTTTGCATGCTTTTGATTGTGTTTAAAAAAAACACCGAAAGTTCATTATACTTAATTAAAAGATTTATTTTAAATTTGTTTAGACGACAATCACCAGCAATAGTAAAATTATAAGTGTTGGAAGAGCATTATCCCATGTGTCTTTCTTTGGTTTAATTTCAAAATATGATTCTAATTTTGTTTTTCTATTCTATTCGATGTCTTTATTAAAGGGAAATGTGTATAACTTTTGCCAAAAATATGTATGTAATTTTATTTTAATCTTAAATATGCATATATATAATACATATTTAAATAAAAACTGAAAGTCTTTTGTTTGTTTTAATAAATTAGGAAAAAATAAAGCATTTTGTTTCATATTAATAAATAGCAAACAAACAACCCCTTTGTTTTGTTTCAAGGTCACAAAATACAACAGTTTTGGCTTAAAGTTGTATTTATTAATTTTAATAAACATGTGTTAACAATAAATTATGAAATTACAAGAAAAGTTTGTTTTACAATAAAGGAAAATATAAATAAAAACAATATCATTAATATTTATTTTAAAGAAGACACGGGAAAGGATACTTTTCGCCAGAAAAACAAAAACAATTATTTTAAAAATTACATCCACTACTAGAAAATTGTTGTGATTGTACTCTATATACTTAGTTTTCACAACAAATTTTAATATTTTCCATTTTAAGTTAATTTTCGCATGTTATTTCTCTGACAAAACAATGAAGTTTTGGTTCAGTATTTTATAAAAATGATCTTTAGAAATAAAACGTTTTAATGGAAAGGTCATTGAACTTAAACCGAAGAAGAATGAAGCAAATAACAAACCTACTTTTTAAAATTTTCCAAATAGTTTGATATATATTTTTTTTAATTTTATGATTTAAATTAGATTTTAAAAGTGCGATATAAAATATATTGTCTGTCTTTCTGCGATAAGATTATAGAACAAGATAAAACTTGCAATATTTTATAGATTTAAAGTTAACATCATACAAGACATGTTCCCGTAGGACTAGTAGAAATATAAAATTCAATACAAGAAAAAAGTTTAATAACAAATTATTGACAACAATTCGGAAAAATACTAAAAACAAAAATGAATAATGAAAAACCATTTAGAGCACATGTCTCTGCACAAAAATAAGAAACACAAACAAAATCAATGACCGGCTAGAAGTGGAAAAAAAGAAACCAAAAGAGAGCTGACTAAAGCAAATACAACACGCCAAGAACAACAACAGCAACAATATGGAATGATATAATACTCCCCAGTTAGAGGCAAAAAGTACAATAATAATAGTTGGTGTAAAATGTTGTTGAGAGCACCCATGTGCATTAAATGTAAAACGGTTTGTTAGTGTCTTAACAATAATGAACTTGACACCCTTTGGAGGACCAAGCTAAACCCCCCTTAAGCGCAGCATTGCAAACAACTCCCACCTCCCTCTTGACAAACAAATTGAAGGAAATACAGCAAGGTTAAACGAACACACAATGGAGAAGAAGAAAATTCTCAGACAAACGCAAGAGAAGAGGAAAAAAATCAATTTTTGATAATGAAAACTTAAAAGAAAGAATTTGTTAAATTAAAAAATTAATTTAAATTAAAAAAAGATTAATTAATTAATAAAAAAAATAAATTAATAAAACAAACTTCTCTTACATCAAAAGACATCAATTGTTCTTTTCCTTCTTCCAAATAATATTCCACATTGATGGTTACCAAACCTTGGGGGAAGATACGCAATGTAACAATTGTTTCCTTATTTTCAGCTAATACAGCAAAGTAACCATCATCCATGGGCATTTGATAGGCCATTTCCAGTTGAGGGAAGATGTGCTCTAATTCATGGCGTAACACTTTTGCTATTTCCTGACGTTCCTTAGCATCTCCAGAACGTTCTTTGTCAACAGTGAAATCGAATAAAATTGTTTGTGCGGCCATATTTGCTTTTATTTTCTAAAACACCTTTTTAATTAATTACTTTTTTCTTTAAATAAAACTTATTTAACTATTTCTTTCCCCCAAAAAGAAAAATTAAAAATCGTCCGCACTCGATATAACCAACGTGAAATACTGCAGAAATTGAACTGAGCAAATATTTGGCGAGAGAAAAGCAGAAACCGGCGTCGTTTCAGATTGTTGACAAATAAGTCAGCCGCCGCAAAATCGCCGCCGTCGCCTTTGGCTTAAAACCAGTGTTGCCACTAAAAAATTTAGAAACTACTCTGATCGACTTCTAAATTACACATTTAAAAAAAATTACACATGCCCTTTTTTAATTTTTATTTAAACATAAAAAAACAATGAAACAAAAATAAATCATATATATATTTTTCTATACGAATGTCGGTTCCATGCAGAGTACCGCTGAAAAGACCTTGAAAGAATTGGCCGAAAAATATTATTATTATATAAAAGGGATTTTTAATAGGTTTTTAGAAAAAAAGCTTTTTAATGCTATTTATTAAAAAAGCATTAAGAGCTTTTGAGTGAAAAAATTAAAATGAAAGATACTTATTGTTAAAAATTGTTATTTATTAAAAAAGCATTAAGAGCTTTTGAGTGAAAAAATTAAAAAGAAAGATGCTTTTTGTTAAAAATTGTTAAGTGCTTTTTATAAAAAAGCTTTAAGAGCTTTTTGCAAAAAGGCTTTTTAAGATATTTTTGTAATAATCTATTTTAGAGTTTTTGGTGCATTTTACAAAAAAGCTTTTTAGAGCTTTTTTACATAAAAAAGCTTTTTTAGGGCTTTTTTTTAAAAAAAAGTTAAAACTATATAAGAACTATTTTTCCAAAAAGCTTCATATTAAAAAAACCCTTTTAAAAATTTTGTTTTATGTTATTAAAAAAGCTTTTTTATATAAAAAATTGTACCGTTTTCAGAACTTAATTTCTTCAAGGTACAAATTTCTTTATTACTGTTATAAAAAAAAGAAAAGCATAATAAAACCAACTTTCCCTTAGGGAAAGAAAAATTATCAAAATGTGTTTAAAAACAAACTGTCAAAATGTGCGAGAGTGGTTGTTCGTTCGGTCGATATGACAGACATACAATTTTGTTGGGGTTGTTGTTGAGTTTGTGAAAATACAAAAAGTAGTTGCGGAAAAATTTTCGGTGAGCAAACAGTGAAAATAAATAAATTGGAAGGCGAAAAATACTTAATAAAATTCTAGCAAGAAACTACTGTGAACAAAAAATGCTCAAAAGAAACAACAAAACGATTACATACAAATAAAGTCAAGGAAAGAACCAACTGAACAAAAAATATATATTGTCGCTGAATTAACAAAAAATAATCCGAGTTACATAAACAATAAATATAATATTCAAACAGATTATATTAAAAAAATATATACAATTTATAAATAGTTTATAGAAAGTGTCATTTAATGTGATATTATTCTAATTAATAAAAATAAATAAATAACAAATCAAAAATGTAAAATCAATGATAAAATCACAGACAACAGCAAAAACAACAAAAAGAAGAAGAGAATCTTACTGTACCTGAACCTGAACTTGAAGGAAGGAAATACCAAACTGTAAATGTATGTGTATGTAATATGTGTGAGTATGATAAGAGTAAATGAATGTGTTTAAAAACTGTGTTCTTAAATATTGACAGATGAAATTATAATAAAGTGTGTACTTTGTCATTAATGCGTGGGCGTTAGGTGTAAAATGAAATTAGTTCACAAAAGTATTAAATATTTAAATGAGACAGCTAGAACTAATCATCAACGTGACCGTTTTGTCGAAAATAAATAATGACGAAAAAATTCTTTATATTTTTATTGTTTTATTATATATTGGTGGATTTCTTGTGTTTTACTAAATATTACTCATGGGTCTTTTCTTGATTTTTCACCCTCTCTGACTTTGTTTTTATGACCGCATTGGCGCCAATTATTAAAATTTACTTTGCTAAAATTCCATGCTCTAAAAACCACCCCCTCGTATGAATCGCCACTTTAAACGCATTTCTTTGTTTCCTTTTTATGGGTTTTTGTGTTGTGCTTCAATTTGTGTTGTTGCTGGAAGTCTAAACTACTTACAACCAACAACCTAGCAACTGATTTTAAAGCTTTTATTTTATTTCTTTTTGGTTTTGTTTTCAAATAAAAAACGAAGTGTTTTGGCCTCCTTTGGCAGTTGTTAGTGGTGGGTAATAAAATAGTTATGAAAAATTAATTTTGATATATTTCGGCAAGGACAATTGCTTTTTATAATTTATTTTAATTTTTTTTTAATATAGAAATAGGTCATTTATTTTTTTGAATTTAGGAAGTTTTAAAGTTTTATTTTTTTAAACGATTAAACATTTTTCGATTTTGTTGGGTTTAACTTTACATTATTATTTAATTTGAAACATTCAGAACATATATTTCAGAAACTTTTTCTTTGCTATATTTTTGTGCATTGCAACTCATTTACAAGAGTTTAATAAAATTGGTATGTGTGTTGTTATGTTAATTTTTACAGATACATATGTACATAATTTTATACACACAATATATAAGTAAATATGTATATGCAATCAGAGTCATTTTAAATAAATGTTGGTGGGTTGGTGCAGTCATGTCCAAAAGTGATTCATAATTTCTGAAACTGTATAATACAGTAATATATACAGTAATTGAGAAAATAAAATTTGAAAATAAAAAAATAGAATTTACCCCCTTATTTTGTAAAACATTTCACATTGTGTTGAAAATATTTTCATACAAATTCTTGAAAATACAAAAAAAAAAAATTATATGGAAATTTAAGTGAAGTACAAAATAACCCCCAGTTTCGACTCTATGTGTAAAAGGGAGCAAAGCTCTTGATTGCTCCTTTAATCATATAAGAGTAATTAAAATTTCCGAGTTAGCCTCTCCTTCCCCCAATTTCGGGTTAACTATGTTATTCGATATACCAGGTGGGAAATGAGTGTCCATCAGGATATTCATTGTCTCCTCCTTATTATCTAAGCATTAAGAGTCGGAGAACCATCCCCTATCCCCCACCCAAGGATAGGGGATAGGTAAGTAAGAAATGTTTATTACTTTTAATTTTCTTTGATTGGTCCATTTACTTTTGTTAGCTACTGTAACATCGCTTTTATATAATTTTCCTTTTATCGAGGGCGTTCTATATATTTTATTGTAAATATTTGCAACAAATCTTTGTTTGTTGTATATAATAATAGGATTTATATAGATAATATATACATATATATGAAGTAAGGTATACAAATAAAGGTTTAAAAGATGAAATTAGTACAATCATACATATAAAATTCCCAATAAATATTGAAACGTTTTTCTTGGAAAATAAAATAATATATAGTACTTGACTTAAATAATCAAACAATTTAATATTGATTTTAATTTTGAAATAATACATTACTGAGTGTAATGCCGCCTGTAGTTTTCTTTCTTTAGCGCCTACCGAGATAAACAAAACTTCTGCAATAATTTCATCATTAAACAAATGAAATTAATTTTATATTTTTCATATGGTTATTTAAAATTAAAAGAAAATATTTAGACTTAAATCAATCATTAATATTTATTAATGTTGAATTATTTAAAACAATGCTATTTTTGTATAAAAATATTCTTAATTTTATATGTTTATTACAAAAATCATGTGATTTTTTGAAAAAATACATAAAATAAACTCACTTGTATGTAGTTTTATATATTAAAAAAAACATTATTTATAATTACAAAAACAAAAACCCCACAATTAATTATTGTAAAATTATATTAAAAATGACAAAATATTAGCAAAACGAAATCTAAATAAACGTCATCAATTTCAACATGATTGTTATACCAAAACAAAAAACGTTGCCAACAGATGTTTGCAGCTAGACATTACGAAAATTTGCAAAAAACTACAACAACAATAATAATTAAAAAAAAATTCCTCAATTCACATGGTTTTTACCCTCAAGACTCAAATAAATAAATCAGATGAATGCAAGAAAAACAATACATACAGCCCAATATAAAATAAATACAAATTCTAAACAATATAGTATTCAATAGCAGAGGTTCCCAAATTATTATGCAGGCTTTGTGGTATCAATTAAAATTATACTTTTAATCTAAAATTATACCTTTAATCTATAAATAGTTAAGTTATTATTGAATTTACTATTAAAATTCTAATTAAACGTTTAGGGAACCTCTGACATTTACATTGCATATGATCAAATAAGTCTGTATGCGTGTGCCTAATATACATATAATAGAAAATTCGGTAACAATAAAAACTGAAACGTGTTCAGATAAACGACCAATTAACATAAGAAAACCCAACAAAAAGAGGCAAAACAGAAAAACAGACTAAACAAAAATATTTTGAAAGTATAAAAAACAAAAATATTGTAAATAAACAAAAATAAAATCAGAACTGTCACGCAAATATAGAGAACGTTTAAAAAGAACACAAGATAATAATAATAACAACATTAGAAATCTCAGACCCTGACATTAGAATATTAAAAGTTGTTGAGACAGTATCATTATTAGAAGCAACATCTTCGTGATTTAAATTTATATTTTAATAGACAAAAAAAGTTCCTCAAAAAAGAAAAAAAAAAAACTATAATAAATTGCACAAAAAGATTTTGTTGTTAAATACATTAACAAACAAATATTTAAAATATGCAATTATAATCTAAAAATATAATCTACAGAAAAATAATATTGAGTGGCAAATACATAAATAATAGAGTTCTTTAAATTTATGTGATTAAAGCGATATTAAAGTAATTGAATTAAAATAAAATATGTATGTTATGAAATATAGTTTGATAACAAGCCTAAAAATATACAATAAGTTATTCTATTATTTAATATTATATATATGCTATATTTTTCGTGAACATGTAATTAATTAACATAATAATTTCTTGAGATCCCGTGCTAATGTAAACAAGATAAATCCACCTTAAATTCCTGTAAATAGTAGAAATTGCATTGAAAAATAAAAGAAATTATTAAACAATATCACCGGCAATTGATTATTAAAAGTTTATAAGACATTTTAAGTAAAAATAAATATGCAAAATGCAATACGAATATTGTGAAATTGCATATATTATTCTTTTACTATAATTTTTTGTTGTTTTCTTGTAAAACGAAAAAATCAATTAAAATATGGAAAAATACAAATTTAAAAGTAATATATGTTAAATTTAAACTTTTTTAAAATATATCACCGTCAATTGATTCTTAAAAGTTAATAGAACATTTTAAGTAAAAGTTACGAAATAAATATGCAATACGAATATTGTGAAATTGCATATATTATTGTTTTACTATAAATATAACTTTAAATTATTTAGTTTTTGTTAAAATAAAAAAATCAATTATAATATGGAAAAATACAAATTTAAAAGTTATAAGTAAAATTTTATTATTTTGGGTTAATATTAAAATATAATTTAAAATTAGCAGCAGCTCAAATATTATAAGGTGGTTACTGTATAATTTTGTTTTAAAGAAGTAAAAACTACTCTTTGTTATAAATATAAATTGTTAGATTTAATGCAAATCATCGCCGTTTTATCTTTACAGTCTGATAAATATAAAAAAATATAATATTATTTAAAATGTAAATTATTTTTTACTTTCAGAAATGTAAATGCAAATTTCCAAACTACTGTGCACAAATAAAACTTGAAACGCACCCATGTTCTAATGAGCAAGAAAAGTATGCACAAGAACATCAACTCAAATCTCGCCTAAAGTTTTGCCCAAACTTTAAACATTATAAATAAAGACAACTTATTTATAAGAAAATAAACGCACTCAATATGCAACGTGGTAGCAGTGATGAACGTATAACCAGTGCTAATTCCAGTCCACGACATAGCAATAAATATCCCGGATCGGCATTATTAGGCCTACTCACAAAGCGTTCTACAAAAGTTGAACCCCATCCCACGGTAGAAGTAGAGCACAATGAAAAACATATCGCCGGCAACAGTCATCAAACAAACAGTGCAAATAATTCCATTAGTCATGACACCTCCTTTGCTAAATGTACACCTGATAGGCAATCACCCCTGATGAGTGATCATAATCATGTGAATCGTCCCAATTTAAGAAGTCAAACATTACCCAATAATGCCACACCCAACGACATGATCAAGGGGACTCAGCTCATAGAGAAATCACAGAGTAGTGGCATTATAAATTTACATCGTAAGGTGAAGACAGGTAAAAATAAAAATCATATTCATCGTCACAGTACTGATGGTTCTCAAAGTGATGGTGGCATCGCCAGTGGAATTGAAGTCATGCTAAGGAAAACCCCAAAAAATCGTTCACCTAATCATAATCGTTTTAGTCATCAGTTCAGTTTGTGTTGTAAGGCTGAAAAGAAGCCTGTTACACCACCGGTAACAGTACGCTATAACTCCATTCCAGATGGTGGTTCAGCTGTAAAGAAAGACAACATGTCCTTGAGTTGGAGCACGGCGGATAATACTTCGTTATCTATAGGATCGGGCATATCTAACCCAACGGCTTGTTTACAAGCCCCTTTTGTAGCGGTGCCGGCAGCTGCTTTGACCGAATGTGCCAGTGCTCCCCAGAGTCCGGTAACGGGAAAATCTATGATGTTTCCAAATGTTGACTCTTCTTATGGTTCACCCTCCAATACCTCGCTAAGAAGCAATCAAAGTGATACACCTAATGGTGCTACTAACTCCGCAGGCAGTGGTCCCATACGGCCGATAGCCGTTTCAGCCTGTCGTTCTCGCCTAAGACTTAAACTATATCCTCCTGGTAAGGAATTGCCACCTTTTGGTTCAGAATTTCCTGCAGCAGATGAAGGAGCTGTATCTGAAATAAAGAAGGCCACTACACCACAACATATGTCTTCTCCCAACATTGCCAGTCAGTCTGAGATAACAGGTTCTGTGGTGCATGAGCCGGATTCGCAGTCCATTCGCTTTATGTCACATGAAAATATACAAATACAACGTCAGAGCTCTAGTTCGGGTTTGGCAAGACAGGCTCTTATGGCAGCTCAGGTATTAAGTTTAATACCTACAGATCAAGCAAGAGAGAGGTGAGTTTAAAAGTTGTACAATTTGTGTGTATAATCTAAGTTGATAGAATAATCTTTATTTTAGGAGTTATTTAGATGGACGTTTGGGTTCCTCGTCGTTATTAGGGCCTAGTGAATTAAATAAAGTGATACCCAGCAAGGAAGTGACTATATTTGTGGGTACCTGGAATATGAACGGCCAAAGTCCACCCAAGTCAGTAAAACAAATTTAATTATTAATTCTACCATATAGAATATGAATGATAAACTTTTTTATTTTTACTCAGGGAAATGAATGATTTTGTGTTGCCCGCAAATATTGAGCATGTTCCAGATATTGTTGCCATTGGCACTCAGGAATCCAGTCCAGATCGTTTTGAATGGGAAGTCACTATACAAGAAACCCTAGGACCATCACATGTACTCTTCCACTCCACTACATTAGGTACTCTACATTTGGCAGTATATATGAGAAGAGATTTGATATGGTACTGTTCGGCACCAGAAGATGCCAACATGTCGGTAAGGACTGGATCGGCGTTTCGTACAAAAGGAGCTGTGGCTATTTCTTTTTGCCTTTTTGGTACCTCTATGCTTTTTGTAACCTCGCATTTAACAGCTCATCAGCAAAAGGTCAAAGAAAGAGTATCGGATGTTAAGAGAATTATACATGCTCTCGATTTGCCAAAGAATCTTAATTTAAGACATAAAAATAAGGATGTAACGCAGAATTTCGACAATGTATTTTGGTGTGGAGATTTAAATTTTCGTTTGGGTGAACCAAGGGAAAAACTTTTAGAATGGATACAGAATACAAAGTTTCCCTTACCATCCCACTTGCCACATGGCTATATGCATACCGATCAATTGTCTTCGGTGTTAGCAGATGGTGCAGCATTTCGTGGGTTTATGGAGGCTAATATAACATTTCCTCCCACCTATAAGGTATTGTTAATAATTTTTAAATAAAGTTTGAATATAATAACATGTGAAATACTTTATCTTTAGTACGATCCTGGTACACAGCACTTTGATACTTCATCGAAACAACGTGCTCCCGCTTATACCGATCGCATTTTATATAAATATCGTCAAGCTCAGGGTTTAATGATGAGACGCCAAAGTACTATACCCGGTATGCCATCGCCCTCTCAACCACTGGTTCAATGTTTATTATACGATTCGGTTCCGTCCATTACCACATCTGACCATAAACCGGTTTGGGCTTTATTTAAGACTGTTATCAGAGCGGGTACAGATTCGTAAGTTGTGGAAGAAATTTATATATATTTTGATTTTTTATATTACTTTTTTCTTCTTATCCATAGCATTCCATTGGCAGCTGGTCTATTTTGTCGTGATATTTATTTGGAGGGTATGAAACGTAGATTAAATAATCAATATACTGGCTCTTCAGCCGTTTGTTCTATACAATAATTTTTCTTAATTAACGCACAATTTTAATACCATTACATATTATGTTAATTATGTAGCTCTGCGATTTAGTAAAATATTTTTAAACAAATAGAGGCTTTAATGACGGTATTCTAGATGGGTTCTTATGCAAATAAATTGTTAGACAAAAAATAGATATACATACATACATATATTTATGTATATTTTAGATCATAATTAGAGTATGTGTTTTAGAATTGAAATCTTAAAAAGGGCTAAAGCAATATTGTAGATTATTAATACAAAACTAAATTATTTATTTACTTTACAACTGATATAATAATTTATGTACTGTATTGCTATTATTTAATGGACAAATGAAATTAACTACAGAAAATTTCGGAAATTCTCCATAACGATCAATTTATCTTGATTACGTACATACATAAATATGTATTTAATAACATATCGCATGTGTATAATCTGTTCGTCATACATTATTCAATTTAGAAGAGATTTCCGATTATTTTTTTATTTATTGTTTTTTTAATACAAAATCGGCGTAACTTAAAAACTTAGTTTCATGAAAAAATTTTTCCATTTTAATATTTCTTATATAGCGTGTATGTATTTAACATTTAAATAAATTATATTTTTGTAAGGTGAAAGGCAATTAATTAACAACCAATGGTTAAGATAAAGTTTTAATCACTTGAATTTTTAAAAAAACTTTATTTCTCTGTATTGTACTAGATAGTTTAAATTTACAAAAGTTTACAACACAGAAAAATTATCGTTAGTTTATTTCAATTAACATGTTTTAATTTTCTTTATTTTTTATTTAAACAAATTTTTATTTGTCTCAATTATCTCGTTTTTTGAAACTGTTTGAAACTGAAGTGTAAAATTTTGATTAAATTTTTAATTAATTCAAGTAATTTTTTAATTGATTGAAAAAATTTTCTGGCCTTCTTTTCTATTTTAGATTTATTTTTAATATTTTTTTTGAATTTTTGTGCTAGCAATATTTAAAATTCTTAAATAGTCCATAAAATTTTAGGCATATAATATTCAAGTTTCTTTACAATTTATGAAACACTTTATATGTTAAATTGTGTCGATAAAGTGATAATTTTTAAAATGCTAAAAGCATTGTTAAAGGTCTAGAATTCCTTTAACGTTGTGTGTAATCGATTAATAATTTGATTGTTTTAATTACCTTCTTAATTGATTTATAAAAAATTCTCTTTATTAATAAAAAATCAATTTTATATTTATTAAATGTTTAATTTATACAATTAATGAATTAATCAATTTTAAATCTTGTCTCAATTATTGACATTGATTGTTCTGATTAATTCGTTATTTGGAAAAAAAAATATATATTTTTAGTTTTTTACAAATTTTTTAATTGATATCATCATTTTGGTTATAGGTGCAAAATTTGCTTGATACAATTATTTTGATAATTAAAACTCATTTTCAGTTTTTTCCGTGAAATGTTAAATACAGATTTTTAATATTAATTTAACAAAAACTTATATAAATACACTTATATATAAGTCATTAAAAGAGTACTTAGAAGTAATGCCGACGGTATGTAGTAGTCATTGAAGTTTAGAGCATGGCATTAAAAATCCGATCCGAAATCATGTGGTAAATAAATAAATGTTTGGCTCTTTTGAAACAAGGCGACGAAATCTTAAGAAAATATTAAATATTTCACAAATTTATAGGTTTCATAAAAAAACGATATATTATTATACGATGAATGAAGTCACGTAGTGAGTGCATACTGCCAAATTAATGAACAGTAAAATATGAAATATATTTAATAACATAATTATATAGAAATGTATTTGCATAAAAACCCATTAATTATAAAATATTATAAATTATCAATAGAATTTATTAAAATTATTGTTGCATATATTAACCTACATTAAAAACTACTTATCTCTAAAGTGATATCATTTGAAAGTCTGAAAACCAAGCTAAATATAAAAATTTAATTATTTTTATTAAAAAAATAATAAAACGACTGTATTATTTGGCAATATTTAGCATTAAATTTTGTTTTTATATTATTTTAATTAAAACTATTTTTGTATAATTATGTATTTGTTATTTAAGTTTAATATTTGTTAACACCTTTTCTTAAATGCTTTCAAATGGTATATAATGAATAAAGCAACACTTGCATATAATAATAGAATTAATTAAATAAAAAATTAAAATAAATCTGTAAAATTTAACTATACAAGAGAATATTGTGAGTTTCATAAGCAAAGCTTGCCTTAAAAATTACAAAAAAAAAATAAATAATATAAAATCTTTAATTTTTAGTGCCTCTTAAAAACTAGTCACACGCCATTATTTATGTTATTTAATTTTTTAATTAATTTAACTTAGTTTAATTAAAAATTGGTTTAAAAAACTTTGCCTACAAATCTTTTGCCTACACAATTATAAAAAAACTAAAGCTTTTCTCAAACTTAATGCATAAAAAAATATTAATTTATAAATAATATAAAATGTTAAAAGACATAGTATTTAGTTTAGATTAGGAATTAAGTTAAACAAATTTTAGTGTTAATTATCATTTTAGAATACATATTATAAATAAAAATTAGTCTATCTATATTTACATATATATGAATTAGTTAAATCTATAAAATAATATATTTTTATGTCCATTTGTTCCTTTATTTAATTTTTTGATGTTTAAATATTTCCGTTTTTTGTTTAGTTTTAAGAACAAGACAAAAAGCATATTGTTATTAAAAATATTCTTATAAAAATTTAAATTTGAAATATCATCTAATAAATACAGAAATAATAATTAAAAATGTTGAGTTTTTTTAATAGTATTTAAAGTTTAGATTAAAAATATTCATAAAACGCTACCTGTAATCTATTCTTATAATCAAAATTAAGATCTATCGTATTTCATTTATTGAATCGTCAGTCTTTTATTTACTAATACTTTTCCTAAAAATATGATTATTTTATTTTGTTTTCGGTTGGCTAATATTTAGCAAATCATTAATCAACTATACCACACATAAAGTACACAACACGTCCTGTGTTTGACAAAGCGTTAGAGATTTTTGTCAAAAAAGTTAGTATTATGTATCTTTATTTAACAAGTTACAGTCTTTGAAATGCGTCTGCCGTGAAAAGTTTAGCAACTTTCAACATTTGCAGCTGTTTAAGGTTTGCTTTTACTCCCTACATCTTCCCTATGTTGGAGAGGGTACATATTAATACACCAAAAATTGGTATACAATTGGCTCAAAATCTCTTTCTGAATCGACTAAACAATATCCGTTTGTGCGTCCATTATTCGCTCGCTACTATTTACAGTTTGATCTGAAGACAAAGCCTATACTAATGTTTTACTATTTCTATAAAAATTGGCAAAACTTAGTTTTATATAAGTCTATATAATACTGCTGATTTTTCGTAAAGATCAAGCCTTGTTTGACCCTAGGCTCATAAACTCCCCTTCAAAAAATTACTTAAATGTCAAAATTTACTTATAAAAACTAGTATCACCATTAAATTTCTCATAAATTAGTTCAGATCTAGTTTAGTTCCAGTTCAGTCCTAGTTCTAGTTCAATTTTAGTTCAGTTCTAGTTCAGTTCTAGTTCAGTTCTAGTTCAGTTCTAGTTCAGTTCTAGTTCAGTTCTAGTTCAGTTCTAGTTCAGTTCTAGTTCAGTTCTAGTTCAGTTCTAGTTCAGTTCTAGTTCTGTTCTAGTTCAGTTCTAGTTCAGTTCTAGTTCAGTTCTAGTTCAGTTCTAGTTCAGTTCTAGTTCAGTTCTAGTTCAGTTCCTGTTCTAATTTTGAGAAAACTTTAATTTTTATTTATACATTAATGATAAAAAGTCTCACACATTAATTTATTATTTTATTTGAAATTTAATTTCTAAAATGGAATAATAGAAAATAATGAAACAACAATTTTCATAATATAAAAGTGTTGCATATGATCACTCAAGCATACACAAATATATGTATGTGCTATTTATGTTTTTATTCCCAACAAACAGTTTGCTTAACAATATGTTATTATAAAGAATAACTTGATTGTTTATCCTTAATCAAAAAAAAATAATTTTTTTTTTATCATTTAAGTAATTTTGGAATATATTAACATATAGGGCCAGAGAGTTTCAAATCTCGCGGGATATACTTAACTTAATTAATATAAATTTGAAATTTAGATCTTCGTATAAATTGAAGATATTTTTCACTGTGTTGATTACTAAGAAAACAAAAAATAGATATATAAAGGTGTTACCAATACAAATTGTTGTATATTACATAGTAGTAACATACGAAGTACACATTTACATATAACACACATGATGATGGAAATAATGGCTCAAACTACTGCATTCCATTTAAAAAAGACAAGATGAAAAAATAGAAAAAATAACCAAAAGAGAGTCATAAAGTTACATTAACACGTATGACTAAACAAAAGTTATTAATATTCAGCACACGGGTAAAATATTGCAGAAAAAAGAAAATAAGCCAACAGCAACAAAAAGTTACTTACTATTAAAGAAATAGAAAAGTAAGACAACTGAAAAGGAAATATAAGTACAATCATGCAATGAATATAATTCATATTTATGAAAATGGCGCTCATTTCAAGCAAAATTGTATCAAGTCAAAATTTTTATTATTCGAAAATTCGAAAGATGTTGAATATTCAATGGTGTAGACTACATGAATATATTTTTACTGATATTGGTATACGTATTGTAAGTAATTTAATTAAAACATTCAAATGATATTATATTTTAGTGAACATTTTAATTTTTGAGATGCGACTTTCAAAAACAAATAACATTCATATGTAGACACATATGCTCGTATATTTTTGTATGTGCAATAAAACTTAATATGCGTTAAATATTTTTAAAATGGTTAACAGTAAAGGAAAAAATCTGAGAATGTTTTACTGTTTGCAATTTTTTTCTTGCTTGGCAAAAAAATTAAAAAAAAAAAATAATAATTTATATATAGTTTCCGCTTTTTTATTCATTTTATTTTATATATTAAAATGTGTATATATGAGGTTTATTTGTTTAAAACATAATAATTTTGGTTTCATAATATATGTGAGTGTGTATGAAATTACTCAAGCATTAGGTTTGGATAGTTTTTTATTTTGTTGAAAAATGAAAAGTTTTTTTCACACTATTTAATAGACAGAGCGTATGAGTGATATTAATTTTAAAAGTTGCTTATTAGTTTCAGTTTGTTCTATTTGTGAATATATATTTTTGGTTTAAATTTTTTCCTATATCTTTTATTATTTACTGGCAAATAAATATTCTAATATGTGTCTATATGTACATATAACTATATATTGACATAATTTTGAGCTACAGAGGGTGATTTATTTCTACAGTCAATTATAGACAAATACTTATAAAATATCTTCATATAAACCTAGTTCAGTTCCAGTTTAGTTCTAGCTCAGTTCTAATGCAGTTTTTATACTCATGCTTGTTTTCAAAAAACGTGTGCTTTTAAAGCGTAGCCATTTTGCTCTTCCGTATAAGTGTTAACTGAGCACTCAATTGCATATGCCAACAGTGGGGTTATTTAAAATGCATACGAAATGAGTAACTTTGAGTATATCAACATGGACTAAAAAAGTAGCAGATGATATGATAATGATAAGTCCGTTAAATGCAATATGGTGTTAAATTTATTTCCCAGCAGTTTAATATTGAATCAAAAGTTCTCTTTTTAAAATAAATTGGAAATATCCAATTTGATGTAATCCTTTTTTTTACAGCGAAATGTCACTTTAGTATTTGATGCAGTTAGTGAACTCTTTTAATGATTGCACTTTTAATTATTAAGGTACATTTCCTCCTTCTTCTAATTTCTAACAAACCCTTAGTAGTATATAATATTACTAGTTGGGTACAGTTATTGAGAACTACAGGGTGCGTTTTTCAAGTCTAATGACTACCAAATATAAAAATGGAAAATAGAGTTTTTTTTTTAAATATGTACATGCAATATGTATACAAATATATGAACGGACAATGCACTGGTTAATTAAAAAAAAAAATAAAAGTTTTGTAATATATTTTAAACTTTTTGTTTGATGGCTGTGTATTTTTGGGATTTAATTTTTTTTTGAAAGCACAGGCGTTTAAAGCATTTTATTAAATTTCTAATGAAACCCGCAAATCTATTATATTCAATAAAATGTGTTGAACTTTTAAAGAACAGGCCCAATTCACGTGTGTCACATACAGACATTGTATAAGCAACAATAAAAGCCATTTTAAGCAACATATTATCTTAAACTGTAGTTGCATGTACCACATCACGGCCATAAAAGTAATAAAAGTACGTGTCTTGACAAAAATGAAGTAGCACAGCCAAAACTACACACCGTACGAAATGAACAAAATAGTTAAAATCATCACAATTTTTATGAAATCATAATCTCATACTCTACCCTATATTATAACGTTGCTAGTCGTTGATGCCACATGTCACGCAACAATGAAAGAACATGGATTTTCCTTTTTTTAAATTCACAGAAAAACTAGTGAGCGATTCTTGTTATCCTTTTTTGTCCGTTAATACAAACGTACAAGTAAGAGATATGATTATTGCATGCGTATTTAAATATAATCATAATAGAGGAGAAAAATTATATTATGCATGAATGTCTTCGTTTTGTATGAGTTTCTTCCATAAATGTCTCTTCTGTAAAAAATTTGCCCAAACCAAGACAACTCTTAAAGGAGTCACACATTTCACATACAATTTCTTTTCTTACTTAACTGTTTATAAAATCACTTGTCATATTTCTTAGAAATGTGTTCAAATGTGTCTCCATGACAGCTGTAAATTTTAATGAAAACACAATTTCGCGTGAAGAGAAGAAAAAATAATAAAATAATTTTATTATTACAATAAGAAATATATTATTCTATACAGGATAAAATATGTAAAGTATGCAGAATATTTATTTGCTCAAATAAGGACACAATAGATATATTATTTTAGTCTGCTATTTAAAATAATATAAATGTTAAAAAATTATTTAACATTTTATAGTCAATGCGTTGGTGCTTTTAATAAACAGTTCAAACTAATTATCATAGTAGACTCTAGGGTGAAACATTCTGTTTCTTTTATTTGTAACTTCGTCACTGGCTTTCAATACCTTATTTGACTCTAAATATAGCATGTTAATGTATTTCATTTAGGGCGGGTTTGTTACTACTCAGTTAAACTAGGCTTAACTTGCTGTTAAATTAAACGCGGAAGAAATTTAGGCGGACTTTAACCGATGATTGTGTTTTTCAGTTATGGATCTAGAATCAGTTATCTTTGTTAGTATTGACATTTAAAATAATAAATAAAACAAAACAAATTAGAAAATTACTATTAACTTAAAATATTGAGTTTCTGCTCTTCCGAAATCATTGTTTTATTGTTTTTGTTAATTGTGTTTTCTCACTTATAACTTAAGTTTAATTTGCAATAACACTCAGTTAAACTAAGATAATAAGTAACGTTACTGTTTACAGAGAAACACAAAAAATATATTAAACTAGGTTTAAACAAAGAATGTAGATTATCTTTATCTGAAAAACCCCCCTTACCCGTCTTAACTTTGACAGGTAAATACCAGTAGAGTTTGGACAAATAATATTCTATAATTTCAAACCCCCGTTTTCGAAAAATTCAAAATTTTGCATTAAAAAACAAGTATGAATATATAGTCGGGCATAGTCGATCATATGATATCCTACACTACAGTATGTTAAAAATGGGGATTATTTAAAAAATTAAGCATTTGATTTGTTTTTTAAATTCATTCCGGAATATTTTTACTTATTTTTGGCAAAAAATAAGGGGAGTAGGGGGAAAATATGGGATAATGCTTATGGTAGAGGAATTCACGTCTACTTCAAAGTTATTTATGTAGAATTTAAAAGTTTTATTAGTGTTTATAAGTGACACTAGGGCCGATTTTTGTTGACATAATATAACATTTAACTTAATTATAAGCCCAAAGGCCTGATTCGGGGGTACGGTTGTATGAGGGCTAGGCGAAATAATGAACCGATTTTATCCATTTTCAATAGGCTTAGTCCTTAGGTCAAAAAAATAGTTTATAAAAAGAAACAGGTTGGAATACTGCTTTAATTGTAAAGGCGATTAAACATATCATTATTAGTAATTTTTTCTGCGCAAATTATATGTAAATTTTCTGAAAAAAGGGCATTGTTAAATGTTGGGCAAACATAAACAGAAAGATAAATTTGCTATTTTTAAGCCTGTTATGAACGTTAGTCATTTTCTAAAGCGAACAGGGCCTCCATGTTAAAATGTAAACCGATTTTGTCCATTTTGAATAACAATCAATCTGCAACAGTAGTTTAGGTCCTATCGTTCTTTTAAGAGACTGACTGACTGACAGACATGTCTAGATCGTTTGAGAATAAGGACCTAGAAACTTTCAATGTTACAAATGAGATCAAAGAAACTAGATAATTCAAAATAAAACTAGATAATTCAAAATAAATGTTTAACCTATTAGCTTTTTAATAACTTTCTGGTTAACTGTTTTTCAAATCAGCCGAACAGCTAGGATGTATGACAACTTCTGTAAACAAAATTTCAGCGATTCAGCGAACATTGGCCGAACCTCACTTTTTACCGAACTCCGAACCCGTACGAGAACGTTCGGTCGGACACTATTAATTAAGTAATGATTTTTTTATTTTTTTTTTTAATTAAATTTTTTATTGTTATGGCATTTTGGCTTATTTTGATATCTCTATTTAAGCGGTAACAGAAGTAGTACTAAAAATGTATTTTAGCTGAAATGATAGCCTTTATATAACGGTTGCCAACCTCGGAAAATAGTTTAATTTACGTTATTGGAAATTTTAAACAATTCAATAACAAATACTTTGTAGTTAAATATAAATATATTTCATATAATGGGCATTTATTTAAATAATTTTTATATAATTTTTAAATTTTTTTATCTAAAAACTAAAAATATTTTCATAAAATTCGAAATTTAAAATAATAATAATTCATAGCTTCATAAGTTTTACAAAATATTATTTCTACCTGTAATTCAGAAAAGAACTGAACAGGAACGAAACTAGAACTATATATAAGCTAAAACTGTAAAATGTATTACAAAAACCTCCAATAATAAATATATACATAGATATTTGTGTATGTGTGTATATATCTACATACAACGTTTCTTTGATATTATCCTCTAAAGCAAACTCTAATTTATTTAAAATGTGTTTTTTAAAATATTTAATTAAAAATAGGAAATTTAAATATTATTATCGTTATTTTTATTCTTTAACTAAAAAAGAAACAATTTGTTACATATCTATTTTAGATAGTTGTTGTTTTTTTAATTTATACACTTGCTATGAAAAGAAAGAGAACAAATGTTACCACTTCAATGCTATAATATTGTTGTTATTTTGCATTTTCTTATAAATTGTTGTAGTAATTTCTATAGATTGGAAATTTGTATACAAAAAGTGTATTGACTACAAAAGTGTTTGTATTCGTACTTGTTATAGTTTAGAAAAAGCCAATTACTTTCAATTCTACGAGGCAATTTTTTCAATAAACATACAGACAGACATAAATACAACAAGTATTCTATTTACATTTATGTACTACAAATACACTTTCAAAAGATTATGACTGACGAAACGTACCCAGTTGATCGAATTATCGTAAGCAATTTTCTCTATATCGATGATGGCAAAATGTTAAAATAATTTATTAAAAACTTTTAATTAGTTTAACACATGAATATATATAGTAATATGTATTTAACTTTAATTTTAAACTAATTTAACATTGTGAAAGTCTTAAAGACATTGTCAATTGGGTAGGTCTGTGTGATATTGTAAAGATACAAATGATACTTTTAGTTGAAATACTTGTGTACGTTTTAGCAGTAGTACGACCACTTACAACTCGTAATAATAACATGTGCCTTAAGACTATTTTGTATTCAAAAACTGTTTTTAAAACAAACATTGACGCATATTTTACTCGTCCTGCTGCTCCTTTCTGTTCATTTACAAAAAGAACAAAACAAACTTACAAATACTTTCAAATATTGTTCTCCATACACTTTTGAATTTCAAACTTATCTCTTATCTTTTAGTTTCATATATTGACATACATACGTACACCAACCAGCACACATTATCATTTGGCACTATGGGACATTAACGAATAAAAGTAGTTATTAAGATATTTTTAATACTTGTAAATGTAATAAAATAAAATTAATTAAAATTATTACAATTAAAGTAGTTTTAATTGAAAATATCAATTCCAAAAATTAAAAATTTTAATTGTAATGATACCTAATGTAATGTAATGAAAAATATAATTGGCATTTACAACGACTTATTTCGAGTCCTAGTAGGTACTAATAACTTAACTAAGTTTGGGAGATTTTTATCTTGTCACGTATATACATATACACAATTACATGTACATAAATCAAAAGGATGAGTTTTCAATCCTTTCAAAAGTCCAATTCAATACAAGAACAATTCGAAATTAATTTTAATTTGTATATTTATATTCATGAATCTGTACTAATACTACAGAGTTCCATAGTGCATTCGTTTAAATATATGGTTTGGTTGTGATAAAATCAACAATAACATTCAATAAAATCTCAGCTCAATAACTACATCTCACACACCCACTTGCTGTTCTATTGAAATAATCAAACGTACATACATACATATGTTCATACATACATATACAATATAAAGTAGTAATTTTGAATATGATTGTTGGTTGGTTACTTGTTACAAAATCCTTGATACTGTTATTCGTACAACGAGTATGGCTTCATTTATTCTTCTATTCTTTCATAATGGTAAAACAACAGCAGTACGAACAACAACTACATCAACATCGGCATCAATAAGATCAAATATGAGGTTTTTATTAAATTCTAAAGTGTGTTTTTGGCTTTTTCATAAATGTGCACTTATAAACTCAAAAACGAAACAACCAATCGTCAGATATAATACAGACAGACGGTAGTATTTATGTTTGTGTGTATATGTAAGTGGACATGGAAGCTCTTCATAAACTCATAATCTTTGATAGAAAATTTCTGTAAATATTCATATGAATATTGTTTGGGTAGTTTGTTCATTTGTTTGTTTTGCAACGTGTTGAAATTAGCATTTATGAAAGTACTGAACTTTTTTTTAATATTTAAACATTTATTTAAAATTTTTGGCTGTAATGTGTCGTTGTATTTTTTGGATGCAGAAGTTTTTAAGTAGTCGTTGTCTTTCAATGATAATTTTATTATTATAAAATGAGTTTAAAATAGTAAGTTTAGTTTTTATGCAATATGGTAAAAAAATTAAAATATCTACGATAAAAGTTTTATTAAAATTATTTGTTTTTAATGACTAACGTTTGTATTCCAGCAAAAACTGACACCGAAAAGTAACGCTTCCAAAAAGTTTTATAGCAACAAATATATCTTTGTAAAGTTGTATGAGTATTGGTATATAATCGTCATACCCCTATATAAGATCCTTTTCAGTAAATTACTATAACTTTCATAACTGACTTATATAAAAGAACTATGTATAGCGGCGAAATTCTATAAAAACAAGTTTTATGCGAACTAAACTGGCCCAACCCCAAGATAAAATCCTTCTCAGAAAATTAGTAAATTTGTAACAAAATTCCATATGAACTAAAATCTCTCTATACTTTTCTTAGGTCCTCTTCACTAAAATTTTATAATGCCAAAAAAGCCTAAAGCAGAGTTATGAAATTCTACGCAAACAAATTTAATAGATGCCAAAATGTTTGTGTAAAATTCTATAAGGATCGGTCATTTTTAACATAAACAGGCTTTACAGAAACTATAAAATAATCGGTCCAATAATCTTTTTTAATATTTATAAATAAAATGTTCGATTAATATAATATGGAACCTTCCAAAATTCACACGATTTGATGGTGGGTATATAAAATTCAGCAAAGCCGACTATAGCACTTGATTTCCAAATAAATTTTGAATTAAACTGTTTTGATTTCAAAAATAAATTATACTGTTACTATATATAAAAAATAAAAAATTTTGCATAGAATTGTACAGCAAACGGATGATATAGATTCTTTGTCAAGATGATCTAAATATATAATGTATGTACATTCATAGGTGGTATAATAATAACAAGTATAAATCTATAGTCGGGCATGGCCGATTATATGATGCTCTCTACCACTGACTATGTTTGAATTGTGAATTATTTTTAAAGTAATAAAACATTTAGTTGATATTTAATTTAATATCCTTATCCATTTTGACCTTGAAATCACTTACTGAAGAGGGGTTTGTATAGGGGTCAAATGAGGCCCGATCATAACAATCAAATCGGCAGAGTCATTTAAACTTCTATAAACCAAAGTTTTGCCGACTTTTGTTGAAATATTGGAAATTTTAACATAATTATGAGCTAAAAAGCCCTACTCAGGAGGTACCTAGGATTGTATGGGGGCTAGGCGAAATAATGGACCGATTTCAACCGTTTTTAATGGCGTTCGTCCTTGGGTCAAATATGGGTCAAATTTGGTAAAGTTATTTGAATATAGTCTTAGAAAGTGATTCTGAGATTCCGATTGGTACACTTTAAGGTGGGTGTATTAATAATATACTTTCCTCACTATTATGGTGTAGTGTATAAAAATATTAGTCCCGAAAATTTCATTGTATCTCAATATCTTACATTTTCCAAAAAAAAAAAAAAAAAAAACGTTTGTAATCTCAAGACTGTAGTATTTAATTCAATAACTCTTCTTAAAATTATCTTGGCGTTTGATGTGAATATTTTCAACATCATTTACATTTTTTTCCAATTCAAATTTTTAGTGAAATACATTTTCCAAGCAGTTTTTTTCTTTGTATTCCTTTGTACTTTTTTTCTGACTACTCAGTACATACACTCGTTTAGCTTTTTTCTTTCTTTTTTTTAATAAATAACAACTTAAGTAGCTGCGATTTCTTTCCATTTTTTGTTCATAACTTTTTTTCTTCAACGGATGCTATTGTCAACAATTCAACTTGACTTGAATTTGTATGACGGAAAAAATAAAAAAGTGGAATAAATTGAATGAGTGAAAAAATTGTTGAGAAAAAGAAGAAAAGTTACCTTGACAACAACTGGTTGGTTAGCGAACGCTAAAATGAAAAAAAAGGAAATATGAAAAAAAGTATTTATATACTGAATATATAGAATATATAGAAAAAATTGAAGATGATATCCTTCTAAAAGGCTGTGAAGGATATACAACATATAATTTTGTGCAAATCAACAAAGCATAAAAGGACCACTTAAGAAACATCTACAACAACAGCAGTAACATCAGTAGCAGCAACAAGCAGTTTTCTTTGAAGCTTAAAATGGGTAATATAATCATAAAGAAGGCGCGAAAGCGAAGACAATTTTCTAACAATAATCTAATAAGGGAATGTATGCCAAGCAAATATATTGATTTAAATACATACAAATGTATATGAACAAATTCCAATGATAGTGATATTTAAACTGGCAACCATTTTTATTTTCAAACCAGAGCAACAAAAAATATCAAATTAAACAGAAAAAATATTAGAACTAACACCGGATCCTACGCTAAAGGAACAAAATAACGGATTAGTTGTATGGAAATATTATAATTTTAGTTTACATTCCCTTTTACAGGCGCAGACACCATATAGAAATTTTGACTATGGTTTAGTATGAGGGTGTTTGAATATACACCTTTCAGCTTTATATTATTTTATGATATTTTCTCATATTTTTGTTCGCTTCTCTATATCAAACGTATATATTTTTTAAAACATTTTTTGATTTACTTGTTAGTAAAGTATGAAATTTATTTTATATTTTATTTTATTTTTTTTCCAACGCAATATTCCATTTCTTTCAGTTGTTTTTGTATTTTTGTTATGCGACGAGTATATTCGCGAAATGCAATAAAAACATTTTTAACATCGTCGTAACTTAAACACAGATTTCTTTTATACTTTAGTACTCGTATTAAGAATACAACATTTCTTTTCTTTTCATGAGTTCTTTATTTTTTATGATTTATACACACAAACAAAAATGCACGAAGGTGGAATTAAAAGGTTATATAAAAATGTACTTATCGGACAATTCTAGTTGTCGAATATTATATCTATCGCGCTTCAGTGGAATTCGTCATTTTCATTACAACACAAAAACACCTTTATATATAAGGTCTTACAAGAAATCTGAAAGTCCAAACAATCGACCTAAAATGGCTGTTATGTTTTATTCCTTCTTCGAGATATCCTAACCTAAAGTTTGAAACAAGTTAACATATTAATGATAATATTACACAAAGTATGGTTAAAAACCGTTAACTTTAAATATTTAGAACAGTACACTTCAATCCCTGATTGAACTGCTCTGTGTCCGCATTTGTCTTAAAATTTTTGAATTCGAGATATCGTGTCATAAACGCCATTTTTAATCCTTTATAAGACATTATAATATTTCTCAAATATAAAGTGTTATATGCCATTTGAAAGTAAAGCTTTATGACTCGATATCTCAAATCCCAGATATGATTTATATCAGCTTCGGGTTCAGCGAGGCTCAATCCTATCATTTTATAAGATAATTATACAAATTTAGATTTATTTAAAATAGTCCTAGTTTCAGAAAAAATATCTTCCGAATTTCTTAAAATTATCTTGGGCTGTACCTGACATACAAGCTTCTCATGTATAGCCAACCAGATAGAGACCGACTATCGACTAATAAAATTATAATTTAAAATTAGTATATGAGCAAGATTTTTGTTCTTTACAAACATCAGCACAAACTCCTTCAAAAATCAACGCACTATTGTAGTGTAGGGTACTCTTTTGTTAACGTTTGACAGTTTATTTCTTTGAGTTTAAAATATTTTTTCAAATCCACCTCGTAGTTATGTCTATTTGTGTGTTTGTATGTATGTCTGTTTATGTTAAATATCTTGTAAAAAACAGACTTAAGCCTTGTCTTGTCTTTGCATCAGAATTATACTGAAACGGCAATAAAAACATCAAACACCAGTAATTCCAACAGTATCCAACAATACCTCATACACAACATAAGAAATTATGCAAAAAATGGAATTAAAGAAAGAGTCTCAAGTATCTTTGCGAAAAATATTTTTTAATACATGCATTAAAATACAAAAAAAAACAATTTAAAAATATTCTTGTTACTTACAGCTCCTTGGTGTAGCTAGTGCCATAAAATGGGCAAGGAAGTGATAAAAAGTGCGACTTTACCCACTATGTTGTAAGTAGTTAGTACGTATTGTTTATTGTGTTTTAAGTTAAGGAACAATTTTTTATAATTTTTCTTACTCGTTTATACTCCTTATACTTATATATATGATCAAATAATAAAAAAATATTCCTGGGAAATTACACACAAAAATATACATAAAACCTTGTTGGTTTTCTTTGTTTTTCTGTTTATTTAAACAAATTGTTAATATTTGTTTTATAATTTTAAGTTAAATAAAGAATAAACAAAATGTTAGAAATAAAATAAGATAGATTTAAACGACAAAATTACCCCAGCAAAACTCGGTAATGGGTTGTACTTTCATAAATTACAAAGCAGTAAAAAATAGAGCATGTTTTTCAAAATTTTTAAACTCATTTCATTTTCCACTTCAGAGCCACAAGTTAACGTGGTATTATCGCTCTAATTTTTTCCAGAATAATAACTTAAGTAAATGCAACATCTGAAAAATTATCAAATTTTATATTTGGGACTCAAGTATACAGTCAGAAGGACTAAAAGATGAAAATGTAGAAAATTGGTGCATGATACGACTTTTTTATTATTATATTTGGAATCAGCACACCAAATAATATTAAGATTAGTGGAAATTATTTAATACATATGTTCTTTTCATGGGATTTAAATTTTTTAAATTGCACATTAATTCCAAGAAATCACTCAATACATATTTACTAACAATACCTTAAACAACTCCCCCTCCCAATTCATTGTACAAACACACCACAGGATGTTAAACAAATAATAATGGTCATTCCCATTGAGGTATAATAAAATTCCCACAAGTACTGGCAAATTGTATCAATTCGTTTGTGTTTTGTATGTGAAAATCAATTCCAAAATAAATAAAAATCAACAACAATAAATGTTTGAGCTCTTTGTTTCCTGCAATGGAGTAGTACGTGGGCAAAATATTGGTATATAAAGGGGATTTCATTAAGAACGTTGCTATTTTTCGTAATTCATTTATTACTAATGAAAATATTAAAGAACTTAAAATAATGATTTTTTTATCGAGTTTAAGCAAATTCGATAATCAAACCTTGCAATTTAAATGGAGCCGATTTTTTAATTGATCGATAAATACTTGTAATTTATTTATTTATGTTAATATTATTTAAGTAAATTTAGTTGTATTCTATAATACTTTCCAAAAAAGAACATAAAAATTACTTCCTATGAATGACTTTAGAAGTAGTGAATTTTGAATCAAATAAAAAGAACATCTCTCCTATGACAAGTCTGCGTTAAAATCATTATCTCTTCAGGTATTTCAGTACTTCCATGGAGTAAATTCTACCTTTTTTGCTTCTTTAGAAGTTTTTTTTTGCTGTATATTTTCTTTAGTGTAACTAACACACAAGTCTTTTAATTGAAAAAAAATAAGAATAATAAATCGTTCTTAATGAAAAACCCTATGGTTATTGTTCTTTTAACGTACATACATACATACAAATGTACATGTGCCCATAAATTTGGGTAAATGTGTGTTTGTATGTGATTGTGAAAAAATTGGCATTTTGTGTAAAATTTTCCAAAAATTGCAATGTTATTTTAATGTCATTTGCCACATCCATTTATTTGTGTGTATGAGAAGAGTATCGCATCCATAAAAAGGCAACAATTGACTAACATATTGTTTACACATACATATTGTCAATAAATACTTTATTGTCTGTCGTCAATAAAAATAATAAAATATTGAATTTTAAGGTTTGTGTTTGTGTGTTATTTTGTTTTTATATCATTAAGTGTGATTGAGATTGTATTTTTGTTTATTTAACTAAAATCGGGACTTAAAGCCTAAATAAATAAAAAAACTGCAAGATATTAGGGCAGACAAGAGGATTGCATAAAGTCGTGTGACTTTTATAAATCACTTTTATTTTTATTAACACTTTATATTAATGTACTAAAATTGTAGTCTGAAAGAATTTGTAAAAAAAGAATTAAATTATTTATAGGACTCGCTGGCCACAGACCTCCATTCTAATAGAAAGTCGACTTTCTCGTACTTTAAATCTTCAATAAAGAAAGCAGGACTGGCATAATACAAAAAAGTGATTTTAAGTAAAATGGCAAGGAATATTTAATTTAATAAATATCAGCACAAAAGCCATTTTCGGATGGAAATAAAATTGTCTGTCCATTGAAACTTTTTGCGCACGCAAAAAATATTTTCGCTGCAGACCAATCAGCAAGTTGAAGTAAGTTTAAGGTTTATTTACGATCATATCTCAAGAGTTTCAAGCATTTAGTACAAATGATTTCTGGAGATTTATCGAATGAAAATTTGCGAATAACTGATTAATATACGTTTTGCTTAGATCACGTCTATGTTTAAAAAGCATTGAATTTTTAATATTCCCTATATTCCTTCCTCTTAAGCTTTTATCAAAAGAAATTCCAAAATCTATATAAGAATTTTCACTTTTTATTAAAGTGATTGTTAAATTGTTCTGAATAAATGGATATAGAATCTTGTCTTACGATTAGTATTTTAGTATATTCACTAGATCTTTCATGGGGAGAAAAAAATGTCAGAGTCTTGTTCGTCTTAATTCCACCAAATGATTCTCCTTTCCTAATGTTGAGATTTGACCTCGACTGAAAGACGTTAACACGTGCCGCTCGTCGCTCAAAGTTTGAAAAAATGGAAATTTTCGGCCAAAAAGCTAAGATTTGAAGTTATAACTTCAGAATGGTAAATAATAGAAATATTATCTTTGTTTTGAGGTACTAAGTTTGTTTCTATTATTTGTATTTTTTCAAACTTTGAGCGACGAGCGGAACGTGATAACGTCCTTTAATCAAGCTCAAATTTCTTCTATCTCAATATCTGGAAAGGGGATTCACTTTGTGCGGATAAAGCGAACAAGATTCCAACATCGACTTTTTGCGGTAACGCTAATATTCACATTAATTAAATATTAAATAAGTTTTATTTTAAATAATATTACCATTGCTTCACTTTAATGCTTTATTATTCTGTCAAATATTAGAATAAAGTGTAAATTTTAAACTTTCAAATCAGTATATGTATGTACAATGTACATTCTTACTTACTTTTTATACTTTTTTGTTTCGGTAATTGGCCTATTGTGGTAGGTTATCATGGATTTACTCTGAACTACTTTTGCTTTTAAATTCAGATTTATGCATGTTTTTAAAAATTTTACACAATATAAAGCATCACATTAATAAACGCATCGAAAAACACGTGTTTTCAGACCATTCCACCACCATTTCACTATAACACATAATGTAAACCATAATTCTAAAGGATACAATTTTCCTTGTTACTTTTTTTTGGGCTATTGCAAGTGTTCAACCACAATTTGGAATAAAAATGTAATTAATTATATAATTTACACACTAAAAAACCCTCACATTAAATGTCAACTAAATAAACAACGACAACCCTTAACAAGTGTCAAACTTCCAGCAGAAGGAGAACAAAGGAGAGAGCTGATTACAATCACAAAATTTAAATTTGTGGATTTAGTTTAGTTAAATAAAATTAGAAAAAACTCTTAAAATATCAATAAGCAAAAGAAACTTGGTGTGAGTAAAAACATAGTAATTGAAGATAATAAATATAAGAAATATTCATTATTTTTTTCTTGGTAGCCAATCACCACTTTCATAAGAACTATTAAGTGCAACCACACTAATTTGCAATAAAATGAAGTATCATTGAAAATACTTTGCGGATTTCTTGGTAAGCTGAAGTTTTTTCTTTAGTTGCAATTAATTATTTTAAATTTACAATTAATTATTTCTATGTGAATGCAAAACATTGGATGATTTCTGGTTCCTCCTACTTTGTACCAGTTATTAATTTAACTCATTTTTCTTTGTTATGTTATTTAATGTTACTATTTACATTTCATTTTCAGAGATGTAAAAGAAATAATTCGTTAGTAAGTGTAGGGAAATGTGAAATGGGTTAAGTTACTAATAATTTATTTAGAAATAAAAAATATGTGCGTTAGATTTATAAACAAATTTGGTATTGCAAATATCTGCCTACCCGGTAAGTAGGCAAGTAATATTGGAGAAAAGTGTAAGTAGTTACTTTTTGGGTAAATAACTGCTTATTTTTGTTCGACGATGACCAAAAAATAACTGGTTACAAATCTTATTACCCGACTTTTCTGGATTAAAAACTAGTTTTACAATTATTTTTGAAAAAAATTCCAAAATCGACTAAGGTTAGAAATAATAACTAATACCTTATTGGACATACGCTATAGACAATTGACCACAAATTCTATGCAAAACAATTAATTTATGTTATTGATAACGATAAATCATTACCAAGTAATGTATGAAATAACTGCATTACCTACAATACTCATTACCAAACGTATAATATCCTTCCCAATATAGTGGTGTAGGGTATAATGACAGAAATTACTACTGGCTAAAAAATACAAGAACAGTGATGAAATTCTACACAAGTATGTTTCGTATAAACCGAAATCTTAGGGTCTGTAATTGACACTAAAATTATTTTACCACTCATTACTGGCTTAAAAATACTATAACATAAAAATATAAATATCTGTAAAATATAATATACACAGAAAAAATTAATTTTTTAAAATTTTACTTTTTTCTACGATATTTATGAAAAAAAATTTAAAAGTCTATTATCTACGAATATGTTCCATATTTAGTAGATAGTAATCCTATGTTAGTTAATTTTGTATAATAAGAAAACATAAATTGAAATGTTAAAAAACCAAATCCTTAATAGCAAACAAAGTAAAACATCTATTCTTAATAACATCGGGACAATTTCGCGAACATTTAATCGATTTTAATCTAAAAAACTTTAAAAATTAAAAAAAATTTTCAAAGAAATTTTCAATCAATGTAGTAAGCTATAAATTTTCTGTTAGGAACATTTTTAACAAAGAAAAAAATAGAATTTAAATTTGAAATATTTTAAGTCAAGGTTTCTAGATTTTGTTCTAAAGAATGTATATAAAAAAATTCGTACAATTAAGAACTTATTCTTAAATATTAATAACCTTTGTCAATGAAAGCAGTTCACAATATTTATGCTGAAACTTTTGTCTGTGTAATAAAGATTTATATCAACAAAAATCTTTCTAACGAATTTTATGATTAATAGTACATATTTAAGTCAACACCCCATATAAAAATCAAACCATAATTGACCGCAACCCACATATAAGAATAAACGAGGAACGGCCTATAGTTGACCTTAAGGGTCCAATTCAGAAAACGTATTTTAACGTCCTTTACTGACTCCATAATAACATTATGGCGATGAAATTCGACATAAACTAGATTTGTAAAAACGAAAATCTGATCTATAAGGATCGATATGAGATGCTGGCTTTAAATATCGGTGCAGTGACAAAGTTCGACACAAACAAGTTTTTTAGGAACCAAAACCTATATCTATGAAGTCTTATTTATTTTCTTATAGTCAAATAGTTTATTACTAGTAAATCATTTAAAAATTAACATATACGTAGATATATGATAGATTTACACATATTAATGTTGTGGATTAACAACGTCATTTGTTTATATCTGAAACTTTCAATTTTGTATTGAACAATTTTATTTTATGTATGTATGTGGGATGGGTAGGACCGATTTAAAAAAATCATAATAGTTATAACGTTTTGTTTTATTATATTAATTATTACAATTATTTTTTTTTTGAATTACATATTAAATAGAGGATCGCCAATATCACACTACCATTATCTTAAATCATAATCTGGATATTTAGTTCATGCCGCATAGTAAATAAGAAAATATATTTCTAACAACTAAAAAAACACTTGCATAAGAGACTTTCAGTTTTCAAATTTTGCTGTTACCATTGTTCTGTAACAGCAAAATTTGTTACACAACAAAGATTTTATTTTTCCTAAACCTTAATATTGTTAGCATATATACCTACATCCACCTTAATACTAATCGTTTTAGTGGCATAGTTAATTGTAAAATTGCTGTAACAAATGCGACACATATTGTGACAAATTACCCTTAAAGATGATGAAATGTATGTATGTGTGTTTATAATGTTTCACAAAAAGGACAATAAGTAAAACATAAAATATATTGGAGAGAATGGTCTTGTTAAGAATTAGCAAAAATCTTTTAATGATTTCATGTATGTTTTGTTGCTAAAAATCATTAAATTTTAGAAAGTCTCATTTTATGTTAAAATACATATGCATACATGAACATACATAAATACAAATATATTCATGAATTTCTATGTGAATTTGTGTGTTTGAGTAACATGTGCATGTATTGAAGCATTCAAATTCATTGAATTCCTTTAACTTTTTCAACTTTAGCACCCAAGTCAATGCTTAACAATACATGAACGATATGTAAGGCATTTTCGCTTCAATAGCATTCACAAAATATTTGGGGAGTTTGTTCGCTCGATAATTTCTCTCTCTTTCTAATATTGTGTAAAATGTTTATGTTGAGTGTGACATTATGTCAAACATTAGATATTCTACCATTAATTCTTCTACAACTTGCTACCGATATCGATGTCTCTTGGTAACAACAGCAGCAACAACAATATATATTGTATGAAACACAAGTGTTTGTGATGTTATTCGGCCATTGTTTGCATGCAATGTGACATAAAAACAACAATTGTCGCCCTTTAGAACAATGCATGACGAAATAAGATTTTACGCATTTTTAAGTAAAACGTTTTATGTTCCTTGTTTTTGTTCTTTTGTGCCTTTTAGTCCCTGTCTAAGCCATGTGCTTTCGTGTATACATATTGGAGTCAACCCCTGTTAAAAAGCCATGAAAGTTTTTTATTTCATACTCGTATTTGTACACATTACATATCATCCTTCGTCCTTTCAGTTGGCAAATGTTTCTAATTTGCCACATTTTATAAATGTGATGCCTGCCCCCTTGTTTACGTCAACTGAGTGGAACAAATTCCGTTTGACTGCACCTGCAAACATGTTTAAACATTTAAAAGACTTGTTTTCATTTAATTTTTTCTTCCTTTTTTGAATTGATATTTTTGTTGTAATACGAGAAAGTTTTAGCAATGGGGTTTTCGAGTAAAAAAAATGCATGTTTCCTAATTTATATTTTTAATCCTAAAAGACACATAATCAATTTGATGAAAAGTAAGATTTAGAAAGATTTATTATTTTTTGTATGATTTTACTCCTAAATCATATAATATACTCCTAAATCATATAATAAAATTGTAAAATCGCTTACGTTTAATTCATTTAAAATAACATAAGTACTTTTAATTTTTATGTATTATTTTCTTTTATTTTTTCAATCGATTTTCTAAATTATTAACACTTAAACTGTGGCAAACATAAAATTTATTTTGTTATTCTTTTTTACAAATACTAATTTTGATTTTTGTTCATGTTGTTTTTGTTTTTTGTGTCTGTTAATTATTAAAGTTAAGTGCAACTTAAAACTACTTAAAATTCTAAAAATTACTTAATTATCATTAATATCTTTATTCACTAAACTACTCATACCAACACCAACTCCACCACCACCACCACCACCACCTCCGCTTCCGCCACCAGCATCACTATAGGCCAATTCTTCAGGTCGAAAATAGGAATTTTGCATACTGTACAAACGATCAATGGGATTGATCATGGGGGTTTGTGAAAAAGGCCCCATTAATTGTTGGAATGTGGAATAGCTGAGACCCAAGATGGTATTCAAAATGGGTTCATTGGTTTTATTGCAGTTTTCTGTAATGAAAAGTAGATTTTTAAAAATTTTATGTTATTCTTGGTTGCTAATTGCCATTTACCTTTATTTGTTTCTATACAATTAAACGGAGCATTTTCATTTTCATCTTTAATGCAATTCCTTAGTTTGGCCATAGTATCCGCTGTATTTGCTGTGGCAAACGGTGAATCCATTAAAGATTCATTATCACTTTGTGCCTCATCCTTTATTTTTGTCATGTTGCTGTTGTCGGACTCTTGTGAATCTTGAGAATCGCTGTTGCCTTTAGTGTGGCCCTCCTGTTTGGCTTTCTTTTGTATTTTCTTCACTTTGGCTCTTTGATTTTGAAACCATACCTTAATGAAATTAAAATTTAACGAATAATTAATATGCATTAGTTGTGCGTAGAGTAATACGAGTTTGTGTGTATTACCTGTACAATCCTTAGACTTAAGCCTGTTTCCTTTGCTAGGTTTTCTCTGACTTTTCTACAAGGTTTAGGCGATACTTCAAATGATGCCTTGAAAGCTCTTCTCTGTTGTGTATTTAATATTGTACGCGGTCTCTTGGGCCCTCTACGACCATCAAGCTTTGGCGCAAACAAATCATCACCATAGAAATCTGCTTAGAAAGGAGAAGAAGAAGAAAAACAGGGAAAATTTATTAAGAAATTTATATTTATTTAATTTCTATTAGCTTAAATTTAAATATCACATTCCTGCTTGAAAAAGAAGCCCTTTAACGCAATTTATTCTGTTGCCTTTGTTGCTCTTAAACAAATTTATTATTTTGTAGAAGAAGAACAAATAAAGCAAAGAATTGTTAATAGCGGTTGGTGTTGTGTTGTATTATTACTTACCGTATCCTTGCAACATTTCTACTTCTTTCTCGTAATCGAAACGACAAAACAATTGGCCCTGCTTTACAACATACTGTTCGCCCTTCTTCAGTATGGCACCGCATACAACACACGCAAAACATTTCAAATGGAAAACATTTTCAAGTGTCCTCATCACCAGCTCATCAGCAGCAATTTTATGACCGCAACCAAGGCAACGATTTCGCAAAAAAAGTCTGTTGGCAAAAGAGAATAAATATTAAAAAAAACTCTATTTGCATTTCTATATACCTTTGTTTATTTATTATGATGTAAGGTTTTGTTATTAAGAAGTAGGTTTGAAATGCTAATGGTTAGGCCAGTTTAAATATTTACATTGAAATCAATATCAAACTAAGAAATGGTGCTTCGAATTTTTTTGCAAAAATTTGTTGTAATTCACTTGAATACGACCATTAAAATTTATGTTGAAAATACGGTTATTAAAAAGATAGTTTAAGATTTGGAAATGAAGAAGTAAATTATAGGATTCCTCGCTAAGCTATAATAAGTAGGTAATACAATAATATAATTTTGTAATTGTTTCTGAAATTTTTTCGACTTTCAAGTTATGTGGGTGTGGTAGTACAAATATTTTAATTGTTAGAAACATTAGCACAGACGCATGATATCCTCCCCGCTATAGTGGTGTAGATTATAATCATTATACTAAAAGGAATCAAATGTATGTTAATCTCATTACTACAATAGTAGATCATACAATTAATGTCCAACAAATTTAAGTATTTAAAATCTTTGAAGTACAATTTAAAATCTAACGTACAATTTGCCTTTGGCAATATAAATAGGATATTAAACCATTGATATCCTCTGTTACTCATACCAATAACAATAAAAAATACTGAACTACACACATTCTTCTAAACTACACACAAACACTTAATAAAAACTTACCTTTCGTAGTCGATGCGACAATAGAGTTTACCATCGCGGGCGAAACAGGAATGCACCAAATGCAACGAACATGTTGCACACTTAAGGCAGCTCTCGTGGAAGGAAGTGTCGACGACACGCATTATATAACGATCACAAATGGGTTGGCAACAATAACCGCAGGCCAGCGATGAGGACATTGAGGTGTTCGACATGGACGATGGTGTTGAGCAGGCATTCGAAGACAATGACAATGGCAAGGATGACAATGCTGAAGCCGACAACGGACACAGTGAATCAATTATGTGTGTGGAAGGATGCGAATGAAGATGAGGATGAGAATGTTGATGTGAGTGAGAACAAGCTGCTGCTGAGTTCAATTGCTGTTGTAACAAGTGCTGTTGTAAAGCTAAAGCTGTTTCAATTGCATTGTTATTGTTACTATTATTGTGGCAATTGTTTATGTTATTGCTGTTGTTATTGTTGTTAATATTATTACTGTTTAAATTGCATTCAGTTAATGTCAAACGGTTGGCTGAACATTGTAAAATATTTAAGGCTTGTTGGTGTTGTTGATGTAAAGACAATTGAAGTTGATGTTGCTGCTGCTGTTGTTGTTGTTGCAATGATGGTGGTGGTCCTGGTCCACAAGGATTTGTTGATGATTTGTTATCACTTGCTGTATTACTATTGTTGTTTGTAGTTGTTTGACTACAGTTGCTATTGTGGTTGTTACAACTTCCGTTGACAAGTGTCGTTCCTGTCAATGACTGTTGCTGTTGTCCATTATTTGATGTACTTGTTGACATTGCTAGTGTTGTTGTTGCATTACTGCTGTTTGTCATATTGTCATTAAGAGCTTCCTGACTGCTGCCATGGCTGCTGTTGCTGTTGTTACTAGTATTAGAGGCACCACCCCCACTGCTACAACTACTGCTGCTGTTACTATTACCATGACCATTAGATGAGGAGAGACATTGACTACCATTGACTTGAATTGCAGACAATTGAGTGGAATTTGCCGTTGTCGTTTGTTGAGGCGTAATTGGTGAAGAGGTGCTCTTGTTCGTGACACTGTTACCAGAAGCACTTGCAACTGTGTTATTGTTGTTGTTATTATTGTTTGAGGCGGAAGTATTTGCTGTAGATGTTGTTAACATTCTTTCATTTCCGTTCATGGCCATTAAAGAGTTGTTGTGTGTATTTTGATGGTGCTGCTGATGTTGGTGATGATGTAGCAAAATGTGTTGTTGTGTTACTGTTGCCTGACATGGTTTAATATCTAAGGGAACTATAAAACAAGATACAATTTTAGATATCTGTTTGGTCTAAAGTTTTTTATAAAATAGTTTTTATCTAGCTGTGTCCCTGCCAATTGTAACAACTTTCAGTTGTGTGTAAATAGTAAAGTTTTACTCAATTTTACTGTTTTTGTGGTATTGTTCAGGATTTGTTTTTGTGGCCTTGTTATTGTTTTAACATCTACTCTTATGTGCAATGTAACAGTCAGTGCGTTTTTGTCTGTTTTTTTTCTGTGAATAGTTTGTTGGTTGGTCAGTTGGTTGTATTCGGTCAGTTGCCCATTTAACTGGATTGTACTTTAGTAAATTTGTGGTTTTGTAATTATTGAAATAACTGTATATTTATTTACACATATTTTTTATGTTCTGTTGTAACTCGACTATTTTGTTGGACCAAAACCCAAGCAGTGCTTATTGTGAGGATTTAATTTTGTTTTGAACAGAAGCGTTCTGTGAAGAACATTGTAAGGGAAAATTATACAGTTCAGTATTATGTGCTGAATCTTATAATGTGCATAACTGCCAAGACCTTTACCGTGTTAATCCTGATTAAAATACCTTCTGATTAGATGTAGGAGATTTAAGATCTAGATACAATGGTACTATGTACTTAGTTGATTTTTCCCGACTCCTTCTCAAAAAGTATTGACATCTGTAACTCTGAACCTGTGATTTTCCTATTGAGTTTAAAACATTTTACGTTTATTATTATTGTTGTTGCTGTGTATTTGGTTACATTTGGTATTTAATGTATTAGTCCACAGTTGCTGGTCGGTCATGTTTCAATGGCTGCCTGGACTGATGTTTGACTATTTTGGTCAGTTGGTTTATTTGTTGGCTGGTTGAATGGCTGCTCATCTCTGACCATCTATGACCACTACTTCTACTACTTTTAAAACAACTGATATTACAACTGTTACTTCAAATGTTTGTGTGTTTGTAAATGTAGGAACACTTGTGAAATGTTGTCTCAATTTATTGGTTTAAATGAAATTATTTAACCACATTTTCATGGTGTTTTAAAATAATTTCATGTTTTTTATTTCATTGCATTAAATATTTCAGCGTTTATTTTACTAACATATTGAAATACAAGAACATTATTAATTACATGTAGGTGTGTGTAGCGGAAAATTATGAAACTGCTGTGAAAGTGAGAGAAAATTCCAGTGCAACATTATAAATTTCGCATTTGTTAATGAACAGTTTAAAATGTTTAAAAAATTAATTTTTAATGACAAATTATAAAATATTTCTGTTTTTGAAATATTAAAATGTTTGCAAAAGTTGCTTTAATTTATATTGGTATGATATAACCTAACTAATATTAGAGAAAAGTAATAAAAACATATTAGAACTATAATCCGCATCTATTCCTAAAGAACTAATTACTCAAATGTTCGGAGGTCCGATTTTTATTAGAGTAAATAAACTTATAATTGGTACGATAGTGGTCTAGACTAAAATCGATTTAACAAAAGACTTAACTAACCCAAAAGTTCAATACGTAAAAAGATTATAAGTTTTCAGCTAAATTTGAATTGTTTATCAAAAATTTGACTTCTCTTCAGCTTAAATACTCTATCAAAATTTCAATTGTGTTAAATAAATCCGATTAAAGTGAAATCTATACGAAAATAATATACAACAAGAAGAACAATAACAAATATTTCTATCTGACCTGACTCATTGTAATGCGCTGAAAGCTGAAATAAATATCCTGAAATCCTTAAGCATATGTTTATGCTTATAGACCGAAAGGAAAATAAAACGAAGCAAAAAAACACCCAAATATTTTTGTCCGTATTACAATTAGGGGTTGCAGTTTCTTTGCTTGTATATGACTGGGTTTATACTTATATATTATACAATGATTTAAATTCAATTTTTCCAAATCCTAAATTCTTTTATAATTTAGTTATAAGCAAATCTGTTTAAACAGGGATGATGTAGATTACGACTGCAATGCGTTAAACAGTTGAACCCCTTTTTAAAGCATTAACAAACATCTTACATTCAAATTGTATGGGTTTGTTTGATTGTATTTTAGAAAATTTTCTGGCAATTCATTCAATTCACTATACGCTCTTTCATTCATTCATTCGCTCGTTCGTCCTTTAACACATTAGTTTCTAATTAGTAAACAAAACGTTTCATCCGTTTATACTTTTTCGCTTGAATAGCATAGAACTGTTCTTGTGTTACTGAACAACACAATACAAAAACAAAGTTGTTTAAAATATTTTCTTCTCTACTTTGGCCGGGTGGTGTTTCTTTTCTGAACAAGTGTAAATCTTTTGTTATCATGCCAAGTCATGTATTTTTTCAACTTTGGCCAAATCATTCATGGAACATTTGTTCTTTTTTCTTGATTTTCAAAAATTCGTCCATAGATTTTGTTCATTGTTGAAATGCCCTTTTGATTTGAACATTTTATAGCTGCCTGCTACATTTGCTTCTGCCACAGATTGTGCATTAGTATACGAGTGAGTGTCTGTGGGGCTGTGTAGTGTAACAGGTGTAGTTTGCATGTTATTGCCATCTCTAATCAGATTATCACTTACATTTTCTTGCATATGAACATATTTTTGTGTTGATCTCGACAATAGCTCTGCGTGTTACTTTTATATGCTTATAAATACTTTATTTTTTTATATAAAACAAAAATTGAATATAAATTGGCGAATGTCATTCATAATCTATAAAGGATTGACTTCTGTCAAGATTTTTCTATTGTCTATCTATTTGTGTTTATTTTATTACACTATTATGCTTTGATGCCCCTCGGGCATATTTTATTGATGCTAGATCCCATTTTGAAGTATTGCAATTCGGTGGTAAAGAGGTGCTACCAATACCTCTAGTCTGCCGGGACTATAAACTGTCGTTTAAATTTCAATCCCTGGCTTGAGCTTGAATGATTTTAAAAGTGGTATAAACAGAGCACCACACTTAGTGACTGTTGTTGAAACCTAAACCGCAGGAAGAAGATGCTTGGTTTAAAGACTGATACACAGCGAAATATAGTTTTAACGATTAATTTCTGTTATCGTTCCTAGATTCTAGGAGCGGTACAAATTACAGAGCATGACTGTGGATTAAAAATTTTTGGATTTGAGCTGATAATTAGAAGATTGTGTTATACGAAATGGAGTTTACTTGATGTTTATTATTGAGTTTAATTTGATGATGTGCTAACTAAGGTTAGCAAAAATGGACTATTTTTAATTTATTGGCGATTTTCCTACATGGCTGAGTACGTTATAGTTTACTCTAAAACATGGTCAACTTATCATAGTAGGTCTATGTGACCACTGAATTACAGTCTTGTCAATTAAAATGATCCGTGTTTCGTACTACCAATTAAGTTCTCTAGGAGATTTTGCCAAATCAACAGAGCTATGTCTGTCGTGTGGTTGGGCGAAATAGTATAATGTACGTATATATGTAGGTAATTATACATAAAGGGGCAGTTGTGAATTGTTATTTTGTTATTGAAGAAGTCAGTGGATAAAAAGTTCACGTAAAGCACTCCGACTTCATATAACTTATGAAAAATTAATCTTATATTATAATTACAACTGGTGTAGGTGTAAATAGTGTAATTAAACAATTTTATTCTCAAAAGTTTAATGGTTAATTTTAATTTTTGATTTAATTTTAAAGCCAAATTAATTCCGCCTTGTACAAAAACGATTAACTTAACAATGGCTATTAACACATGTTTTTATATAGAAAATTGTAATGTAAACCATTGTTAACTTTAATAATCGTTTTTCTATTGTCTTCAAAATCATGTAAATAAAATATTTAACTATCAAATATAACAGTTAATTTTAGGAGAAAACATTTTAATGACAAATAGATCAATCAGCACCGTGTTAAAGTTTACATGAGAACACCTAAATTCTTTTCAATATTTTAGTGAGTTTATGGTAAAGGCTCGTTCAGGAGTTTGAAATGTAAAATTAAAAAAGTACTCAATGTAATCATTTTCAATACAGATTGGTGTTATGTATCTTTTAAATCGGCCAAATCGGTCTTTATTGTGTGTGTGAACAACGTACCTTTAATACGGTAGTTATATAAAGGCTATAGTCATCTTAAAGTTACATTCACACCTATCTAATATTTGAAGAAAAAACTTAGCCTCTAGTCTTTCTTTAATAAAATTTAGATTATTTAGGGGTTACGTCATTTTTAACAAATATGATAGGTGTAAACGTAGCTTAGGCGCGGTTCCACCAAACCAAAAATGTTTCATACAAAATATAAAAATCAGGAATAAGAAAATAAGGAAATCGGTGTTCAGTACTAAAAAATCCATCTTTCAAACTCTCTTCACTCCACGAATTTGTCATTTCGTTTACAACACACCAAAATATTGGTCATATTTTCAGAAGAGGATATATGTATATTCTAGGTCTTTATTAAATTCTACGACGATCTAGCCGTGTTTTACCTTTTATTTGGTATTGAATGGGCAATGGGAATAGCCCCCGTGCAAGTCGCCCCCTAAAAACAGTTTGTACAGTCCTAAATATTTTGAATATACTTTGCTGAGTTTAGATATGATTTAGTTTAATATAAGCCAAATTTGAGGATAGACACTCATAAAAAGTTCACTTCTGAAAATAACTTTAAAGCTTTATTAGCTTATGAGTATATAAATAAGTTTATATAATGCCCAAATAAAGCTAGAGAATTTCTTTAACGCAACAAGTAAGAAATTATAGTCGGGCGTGGCCGACCATATAATACACTACACCTGTTTCAAAAGTAAAATATGATTAAGATTTCATAAGAAAACATTTAAGTTGAATTGTACCTTACCTCAGATACACTTAAGCCATTTATTGTTGAATAAAACTGTAGACAGTTAAGTCAAATTTTGAAGGGGGCTTTTTATAGGGGCTAGGGTCAAATGAGGCATTATAATTATAGAGTTCATGATGGTCATCAAGGCTAGTATAGAACTTGGTTTTGAAGCTACAGTTGTACAGTTGTATGGGGGATTCGTCTACGATGCCATAGAAGATTATGTGCCAAATTTCATTGAATTATTAAAAAAAACATACGAGAACAGCGATACAAATAAGTGTAATATTAATCGAAATCCATCTACCAAATTTTACGACAATCGATAATTAATATTTTGTTAGCTCTAAAGATCAGTGTCCACAAATCACTTAAGGCCTATTTCAAATATCACCCTGATGAGCATTCCTTTTATGCCATACGATTTAATGGTGGGTATATAAAATTCGACATATCCGAAAAAAACACTCTTATTAGTTTATAACTGAAAAAGTTAATAGTTTATATTCTAAACAACTCCACTTTTAATCGGAAAGGAATTTTGCTTTAGGCTACATAGAATTTATGATATTAATAACCGAAGGCTTATGTATACATATATTTTAAAAGTTTTTTACAAGCCGCCGGCATTTCCTTTTATTTTAGATTCGCTATTAAGATATAATACTTACACATGCCCATTGGTATGGGATGATGTTCTTCTATCATTTTTTTCCTTGTTTTGATTTTCTAATGTTGGAACTTTCAAAATAAACTATAATCTTTGACAAACAAACACTCAATCACTTATTTAAATTTTTTGTAATAATTTTAAAATCTAAAGTCCTTTAAATTGTTTTAATACATTTTATTTAAACTATACAAGTATCTATATGTATATTTAGAGTCCTTTTACATTTCGTATCTTTAAAAACAAAAATTTCTTTATTATAGTATTTTCTATGTTTTTTTTTTTTTTCATTTATGAGCTTAGAATCGTTTTCTTTTGACCAACACATACATTCTCACACAGATTTAGCCACTTTGTGTGAGTCTAAATATTTCCTTATTTTTTCTTTTTAAAATGGCGATTTTTGGTTTTAAAGTACTCGCCCGTGTTTTGTGTGTAACGCAATGCTTGACTGATTACGGACCTCTGGCACTAATGAAATTTGTAAAAATATATTTGGAACTCAACTTTGCTGGTAGTTAGATAAAAAGGATATTTTTGTTGCTCATAGGGGAAATCCTGTTGAAAGTATATTTCTAGTAATTGGCTAAAATTGAGAGGTTTTACAAAGCAGCATTTCCTTTATGAAAATTTGTTGTGAAAACAAAAACAAAAACAAAGGATCCATATTTGCTTTGGCCATGCTAAATAGAGAAGATGGCCGCGTAGCATTCAAAACGAGTGTAATTCTTAATGAATTTCCCCTGTATTTTGGGGAGTCTACTTGTGGCATAAAGGGATATTCCATAGAAAAAAGGGCACATGCGCTTTGCTGATTTGAAAATAAAATTTAAAACTAAATAAGGGAGCTTTTCTATTCTTTGCTATTTGCGAAGAAAATACACAATAGATATTTGTTTTTAAACAATAAAATGTGATTTCAATAAACGTATTAAAATCGACAAAAATACTGGTTCAGAAAATACAGGTGAATATATAAAATGTTTATCTTTAGTTAAGTTAAGAGGACCTTTTAAAGAAGTCAGCTGGAAGTGACATTATTGTACTTAATCATTTTACACGTTAATCCTTTATATATCCGCGTACTTGTGGTTCTTATAGTTTTATTTTCTTCTTCATCTACCGCTGTTCTTACTGTATCTTCATTCATTATGACAGTGTATGATGCTGGTGTGTGTACGAATATCTTTTTAACAGCTGATAATTTAGTCTCTGCCAACAACGAATTGTAATCGTAGTCGTTGTAGTAAATGACTTCGTAAAACACGTTTTTATAACATGTTTTGTTGTTTATCCTTTAAACCCTTTGCTACCCTACGTCTTCCGTTTCATATTTGCTGAAAGTGTTAATGGTTGTTCAGTTTTAGTTTCATTTTAAAGCTTCATTTATTTTCAATTTTATTTCCTCTTTTCTATAAACAGACAGAGGATTCTTTTAACTTTTTCTTGTACACATGTCTTCCTTATCTTATAGACACTCATACATACTCCCACATACATAAATAAATACATACATATATTAAAGTCTATTAAATTAAGTTAAAATGTAATCGAGGTTTCTATAGCTTCTAAACATTCTTTAGCAGACTTTCTTTCGTCCTTTGAAATATTTTTGCACTAGAATGAGTTTGAATGTAAGTAAGAGTATCTCTGTATGTGTGCATTTTATAATGTCTACTCTGGGTCTAGTGAAATTTTAAACACAGACAGACAAACTCAAGTAAATGTATGTATATACTTATAAATACGGTGTAGTGTTTATGAACCATCTTTTTGGAGTTACACCGACACCAATGCAAACATATTTGGAATTTGTAATAGATAGACAGACGAATAGACCGACAGACATTCATATTTCACCTCAATGTGTCTTGCTTGTTTTTGTTGGGTTCAAAATATGAGTGTGTGAAAAATTCTTTTCAAATACGCGCGTTCATTTACTTGGCTTTCTTGTGTCCAAATACTTTGTTAAATGTGTCTTGTCTTCTACTTGAGCCAGGTGTTTGTAAGAAGATTTTGTTTGTTTTCTGGTGTTGATTTCAAAATTTTGTTAAGTTTAACGTTAATGTTGATTATGTTGTTTTTAATAATTATGTTAATTATAAGTATTTTAATGCTTTAAGTTTTTGACCTTTAATATATTCATTTGTTATATTTAATATATATAAATTAAAAAAAAATTCATATAATAGTAATTACCAGACCTTGAGTCTGCATAACAAATAGATTAAATAGTTTGGATCATACACCAGTCTATTATATGGATAATTGATCAGTGAGAATATAGACCAGTCTATGGTCAGGAGTATAGACCTGGAGTATAGTCTGGAGTATAATCCAGTCTTAATTCCGGAGTAGAGGCAGGTCAATAATCAGGAATTAAGACAGTCCATAGTATGAAGTAGAGGCCAGTCTATAGACTTAACTACACTTCAGACAACATTCTAGTTTGGAGATGTACCATTCTATAGCATGGAAGTATAGACTAATCTATAACCTTTACCATAAAAAGACTATTGGCCTGTTTTGGCAAGCACAATAAAATATTACGTGTAACGTCTTCCAATGGGAACTATTATGTATAATATTGTTTTAAACATAACATTTGTTGTGTTAAATAATTCAATTAATAAACTGTTTCACATAACAATTTGTAGTGATTTAAAGTCATACGTACAAAGTTTTTTATTTGCTTTTTTATGAAACTTTTACCATTTCAACTGTTATTTGATACAAAATGTTTATTTCCTTTTTGATCCTTGATATTTCTATCTATACTTCTAGATATTAAATACACAGAATTGTATATATGTATGTAAGCGTGTTTATTTTATAAGTATGTGTACACACTCACTTGGTGGTCCGACAAATGATTCCAAAAAAAACATAGACACTATTTTTTTTTGCACAGCACACATACATATGTATGTACATATACAAACAAAAGGATACATATATAGTATTTACTTTTTATAAATTTTTGCTTATTTTTTTGTATGTATGTCCTCAGTGCGTACTTGGCTATAGGGAGGGTCACTTATTCTTCTTATACTATAGAATTCTGTGAACGTATTTTTCATACCATTTTTTTAGATATACATATTGTTTTTTGGCAGCTATGTGTACAAAAAGGGGATAATAACCCAAAATCCTAAAATACATTTTATACGTACGCTCGTATGAGTCTTAAATAAAATTATTTACCTTAAGGCCTAATAAAAGTTTATGGATGAAATGAAAAAAAAATTATTTTTAGTTGATATGCACCCACATTCTTTTATACATAAATAAAGAGGTCTTAACCCATGGCAAATATAGAGTGTTATAATTTGTTCGTTAGGAACTTGAATATTTTTCTATCTCGGGTTGTATGAAACGTACATATGTATGTAATTGCTTATGAAATGAGTTCTTAAGGAAATGTCGTAAGATTGTATCCAGTTTATATTATTTAACAAAAAGCCTGTTGTCAAAACAAATAGAGCAAACATATACATACACAATAAAATTTGCAAATATTTAAACAATAGAAAAAATATCAAAAAACTTGCAACATTTATTAGGTTGAATAATTTTATATCTATGTATGTATCTTCAAATTTCAGTGTTTAAATATTGATTTTAAACATGCTGGGTTCTAAACTACACATAAAATTTAAAGAATTTCATGATTTAAACGCAAACTCTTTAAAGAAAATTTATTATATAGTCTTGTGAATTTAATGCTGAATTTTATATTCCCTCAATACCGTATCATTCTTATTGCAACATGACATACCAACCGAACAACCAGCCGGCCACAAATCACTACAAATGTGTCGGAACCATAAACATTTTGTGAAAGGAAAGGATGAAGATAGACGAACATAAAGAAAAGTAGTGAAATATAGTACAAGTTGATGTGTATTTATGTATTTGTAACGAACATTACATCCTTCCTACGATGGTATCCTTTTTAAGGTGCTGGAGTTTTGCTTATATGTGTTTGTATATCAGGATTTCTTTAAGTATTTAATAACAATAACGTAGAAGACCATTTATGTTTTGAAAGATCTTGGACATATATAAAAATGTAATAACAATAAAAAAACATAAAAAGACAAAAAAATGAGAAACATAAACATCAAGTCTACAAATTCCAGTCATATAACAAGCTCATAAAATATTTGGGGTTAAAGAAAATGATATAGCATAAATTTATTTTATAAAAAATTGTTTCTAAAGTATAAACTGCAATTTTCGCGAAATTTTCACAAAAATTTTTATCAATGATTTAACCTAATAAAGTTCTAGTTCAGTTCTAGTTCAGTTCTAGTTCAGTTCTAGTTCAGTTCTAGTTCAGTTCTAGTTCTGTTCTAGTTCTAGTTCTGTTCTAGTTCAGTTCTAGTTCAGTTCTAGTTCAGTTCTAGTTCAGTTCTAGTTCAGTTCTAGTTCAGTTCTAGTTCAGTTCTAGTTCAATTCTAGTACAGTTCTAGTTCAGCTCCAGTTCAGTTCCAGTTCAGTTCTAATTCAGTTCCAGTTCAGTTCTAGTTCAGTTATATTTCAGTTTTTGTGCAATACTAATCTAGAACATTCACAGAAGTTTGTTAGTTCTACAGGATTATTACTTTTTTCAAACTTTAGCATTAGGCGGCTATGCGTATACATAATTAAAATCTATATTTTGTTATTTCATTGCCAATGTAATTTTTTTAAAGAAATTGTCTGTTTACTTGTAAACTCATTACAAAATATGATCATATAGACTCGTTAATTACTTGACTTTGAAATTTGTTCTGCTTTTCCATCTCTGTAGAAGTTTTTTTAACAGGTTGCTTAGAGCGTATGATTGAGGTCGAGTAAAAGGAACTCACATATTTACTTCTAACAAACATTATAAAATAATTTGTTTTAAAATGCTCATTCGCGAAAGTTTTGTTGAAACAAAAACAATTGTCTGAACTGAAATGAAGCGCAATGTTTTAAAATTTTTAATGTGTCTTTAAAAAGTTTTTCATTCAATTGTAGTATAAAATGTTTTTAAGATTAATTTGGGTCATTGGGCTAAATTAAAGGAAAAGTGTTGTTGTCTTCTTGTTTTTGTTGGTATTGTTGTTCAACACCAACAGTAATTTGTCTGTCTGGTGACTGTCTATCTGTAAGTTGAGTACGTATGTATGTGTAGAAGTGTGTATTTCTCGGGAATTGCTGACGACGATGATGATGATGGGCGGCTGGCGGGAAAAGTCAGAATGATGTTGTTAATGATGGCGTTCTTATTGTAATTATTGTAGTTGTTGTTAGTGTTGGGTGAAATTTGTTTTCAGTAGTGTGTGTTATTGATGTCGCTGGTGGGGTTGGGGGTTTGTTAATTAAGTGCAACATGTGGTATTAAGTAATTTACATGTTGAAACATTCACTATTTATATGCACGCAAACTATACACTTTTACATAGACAGCATATGTGTGTAAAGGGATAGTGTACTAAACGAAAAAGTCATTGTCTGTTATTTAAGGTCAAATCAATAATTTTACACTTAATGAAAATTTTGAAAGATTTCAAGACAAGTTTATTAATTTTCATCGAAGTGTTGATTACTTTATGGATGGATGGATGTATATTTGTTATGTAGCATAAAAATTGTGTAAAAATTAAATGATTTGTGGCACTCGATAACGATTTGTGTTGCAATTACATAAATGTCATTTGTTCATTTTTTTATTGGAATAGATACTTTTTTAATTTGTGTATTTTAACTAGAAATTATAAATACAGCAGATCTTTCAAAATGTACTATTTATTTTAATTATATTGCATATTTGAACAATTTTCTTAGAAACAACAGCTACATACATTTCACTCAATAATTTGATCTTTTAAACTATTTAAGCAAACGCGAACTTTTATTTTAAATTGATTTTTAATCATTTGCAAACCAATCTTTTGCATTTATTTAGAACTTGAATATTAAAGCAACTTAGTTGTCATTTTATCAATAAAAGTCCTTAATATTCACTGTGTAGTTAACATTTAAATAAGATCCTCTAAAAGACTCCTTTAAAAGAAAAACATATTGATACTGACTGTTAATGATGTTTAACACCAAAAAATAATTGATTCACAGTTAATGGCAAAATATAAAATCTATTTAAGATTACAACGTCTATTCGAATGACAATGATCTAAAGTACAATATAAATGTTTTACAACTGCAAAATAAAAACGCACACATTTAAAATCCAACAGTTTTAAAGGATACCGCGTAATGTAAAGAAGTAGTCAACCACATTTTTAGTGAGTCTCAGTAACGTTTAAAAGTAGTTAGTTAAACCACCAGAAAAATCTATTGTACATTCGTAATTAAAGTTAAATGTGATAACCAGGAAAACAATATTTGTAGTTTTAATAGATAGATGAAATCACAGCCTTCACGAACTGCAGGGATGTTTAGAACCCAAAAGTGCCTACACATGAATAAACGCTTAAAAAAGGAAGACTAAGAAACACATTAACTACATGAGATGAGAAGAAAGGAATACTGGAAATAAAAACACACTTTGAAATGTCTATAAAATGATAAACATTTAAGATTTAACATGAATATTCTCTAACATATCTACAAACACTGCCAAAGTCAATGGTAAATTTGTATGTAAGTAAATTTTAGTGTGTGTGTAAAACAGTTGGGAGGATTTGGTAAAACACCACAGGAGATGGTTTACAAATTAAAAAAAAAAAACGAATTCCTAAAAAAAACTAAGCTTTATAGCAACATTAGCAGTGTGGGTGTACTACATTCTATAAAATGCCAAACATTCACTCATTCATTCTGTCACTCATTTGTACACTAAGGCCGACAACAAGCCATACAGCCAGACTGGCAGGCAAGCAGCCATCAAGCTTACTCGCCATCATTCAATATGGCGTCAAAACGTCACAATCCACAACATCCTCAATGTGTGTTTGAGGCAATGACGACAACAACAGCTAGATGTGCTTGCTGTTATAGCTGTGTTGCACGAACATTTCAAAATAGAAATAAAGACAGTGTAAAAGTCTTTTTATGTGTGGCAGTGTGTTAATATTGAGAAAGGAGGGAGTTAGAAGGGTATGAGTTCTAGACCAAACCTTCAACCCCAATCTGGTGAGCCAACATAACGGCACACACCACACACATACCCTCCTCCAAATATACACTGCCTGCCAACTAAAGTTTCACTGATACAACGTCAAGTCGATTTTAGCAGCAATGGTGGAGAAAAACATGTTGAAGCTTCTTCCACGAAATCCGGAATTAAATGTTTTTCTAGTTTTTGAATATAATTTTACACTGTAAGTTTTTGAATTGGAAATACCATTCGCTAACAGTCTGGAATATACTAAAAAGTTAAAATTTCTTAATTTTATAAAAAATAATATTTCCTATTAAATTTCATTTCTTTTTAACTTTTCGAATTTTGTTGCTTATGTATGAGAAATATCCTGACGTATATTCGGACCTTACCGAGCTCAAACTTTCAAAATGTTAAATGAATGAATCAATAGAAAGGTTGACAAATTTGGTACTATTTTAGGAAAATTTTCTCATTTAATGATAGAATAAAAATAGTACCTTTACAGTGTCGATAATGGCACTTCAAAAATACCTTTTAAGTTTTTTACCATCTTATATTCAAACTTGACATTTAGGAGCAGTAATGAAGAAATCAGAACTTTATTAAGGTTGTCATGTAAAGCCCTTTGTCTAAATATGAGAGAAAGGAAAAACTTAAAGATATTAGAACATATTCACGAATCGGTATTCGTAGACGGAGATCTATATAATAGCAATCACAATTTTAATTTAGTTCATATATTAGACAGATAAAGCATAATTCTTTAAGTGTAGTTAACTTTTTGATTCTTGATAGAACGAATAACTAACTGAACGAACCAATGAAGGAATGAATGAAAGAATGAATCGCGTTTGTGTGTATGTAGTACTATTTAGTTTAGTCAGAGTGGGGGATTTGTGTGTTTTTGTTTGTTGTGCAAAGACTCATAATCTTTGGAGCTTAATGTGCTGATGACTTGCTGTGATGTGATGTGCTGCGTTGTGTGTTTGTGTGCCATGGGATTTAATAGGGATTCTCGGCTTCATACTTTAACTTACATATCATCAGTTTGTAGTCTTTCGTATCATGGCTGCTGATGTTGTTTGTTTTGTGTTTTTTTTTCTTTTTGATAATTTCATGTTCATTTTACGGAATTACTGTGTTTAAATTCTGGTTGTTGGATGCTATACAATGTGCTGAGTTGGGGTTTTTATGCTTGGTCGGATTTTCTACACTTTTGTTGGTTACTTTGCAGCGCATAAAGGAACAGTTTTGGAGCAGGGCAAGAAATGGGAGACATATTCGTATTCTATCACGTACAACGAACATAAAGTAGGGATAAGATTTTTGTTGTTTTTGGCAAAATGTGTTGGTATGTGGAAGTTAGTGTGTTTGTCAAATGTTACAATCGTATTTCTCGAAATTATTTCTGTAGATACAGTTCTGGAATAGCACTCGTTCTTAAAGCTTCAAGTTGTTTTCTAGTACATTTTTGTGTTGGAAATTATTAGTTTTTTTTTGATTTGAGTATATATTTAGAGGAACTGTCATTGTTTTTGTTGTTTATTATTCTTGCTAAAATAATTATAACCGTTGTGTAGTGTCCTTGAAGCTGCTGCCCATTTTCTATGAATATTGTTTATTTTAAATGTGGGACTCCAGTGGTTTGGCCTTTAAAGATTTTATTTTATTTTTTTTTTTTGCATTTCCCTATTAACGGCTTTATGTTTATTTTTGCAAAAATAGAAAATCGTTTACTTTCTTTTGTAGTTATTACTAGTTGTAACAAAAGTATTGCCATAGATTTATCCTGTTTTTTATTGTATTTATTTATTATCAGGGAAACCAAAATATGCAAATACATGTTTTTCATGGTGTTTTGAATGGATATATGGATAAGACATAAAAAATATGTTAGTTTTTAAATTTAAAAACAGCTAAAAATACAGAAGTCTCATTAACACCAATATTTATAGCTTCTTTATTATAAATTAAACCGAGTACTTTCGATTTCATAAGACTGATTTTTATCGTTAAAAAGCTAGTAATAGCAAATATTGGATTTTATGACACCAAGCTTTCTTGGTTATTTGGACGTAGAACATAACTCCGTTTTAAAGAAGTTCTTTAAACTCTGTTTGTGCTTTTCAATATCAAATAAATAAGCGTTTAAAACTCTTTTTCTAGAGCATATTTTTGGTTAGTTAGTTAGTTTGTTGGTGAAGTTTAGGCGACATTTATGTACATTTTATGTACAAATAGGCAAATCCCGGTATAAGGCATCTTACTTTAACAAAAATCCGGTATAAAATAATGTGAAAATGAAAGAAGACGTTCATATTCCTTATTTTAGTTATTCTGCATATTTAGATATTACTAAAAAAATAATTCCGATATATCGAATTTTTCGATATAACGAAAGGACTTGACATTATATCATTCGTTATACCGGGATTTGTATATGTATATATGTTTCGTTTTCTTATCGACTTTCAGAAATTAGTAGAGATTCATAAAGGGTTGCATAGAGTTCAAATCATTAAAATAAAGAAGATGATGAGGTGTCGTTACTGATATAGATACCATTTGTATACAAACATATACAAATTATTGTTGAAATATTTAAAATATTTTTATACCTAAAGTCAAATGAGACGCCTGGTAAACATTACTTGTAAATACTAAGATGCCAATCATTTACTTCAAATTCTAACATAGAAATTCTAAATTTTCCCTCTTCCTTCCCTCACCTCAACTTACATACATAAGTATAAACATACATAAGTAGATGTGCGATTTATCTGAATACTTGCACATAACCATCTTACCAATCCTCTATAAAGGATTAACAAGGGTTTCAAACGTATTTAACAGTTCTGAGTGAGTTTGTGTACACAGATTCATAGGTAGATGGTATTGGTTGTGTTTATAACAGTCATATGTGCTTCACAGTTATTGTGCCTCTATATGCTTTTAAGTCAAATAATGAAGAAAAGTCAAGTAATATTTCGTTATGATGACACATAATAATGTGAAAATTACACACATCCATTATATTAATATTATGAATTCGTATGTAAATGTGTATTCATAAAATTTACATATTTATCAGGATTTTAAAATTTTTGTTGGTTGTAATGACTGGATAAAGCTGACTTAGTGAGGTATTTTCTTCTTAAAGTCTTAGTTTTTTATTTACCTGTTTAGTGCGCATTTGGTTACTTAAGATTCATTTCTTTTAATTTATCTTAAAGCTCATTTACATTTCAAATAAAATTTTGTATTTTTTTTCTTAACCACTTCATAAAGTCCATACTTCAAATGTCACTGGCTCACTAAAAAACAACAAAATTTTAGCACTGTTTCCAAATAGAATTATAAAAATCGATTTAGAAATGTCGTAATATATGTGTGTTTGGCTTATCGCATGCAAACTTAATTTGAAAAATAATTTATTTTGGATGCTATAATTGCCTAAGTTTTCAAATTGTAATTTATCTATCTAAATATGGGTGAAGTAAAAATAGAATGTCTGTTATATATTTTCATGACTAATTTAATTTTGTTTGGAAATGGTGTTGTCTTTCTAGTACAAAAGTGTAAGTACGTTTGTTATGCTAATAAATTAATATAAATTCAAATTTTTTTAGCTGTTAGATTTTTTTATATTTTATTTCTTTTTCTAAGAAGTTTTTATGTTTTTTTTTTTTGTTTTTACTTTTGTTATTTCGCTACTTGCTACTGTCATATTGACGTGCCAAATGTCACCACATTTATTATACAACTACAAAAAGTGAGAGAGCTGAAAAAGCGAACTAAATATACAATGTATGAATGTTTATAAAGATGGCAAAGGTTGACTGGTTTGGGTAAAAAGAAAATATTAATAAAACTCTAGCAAATTATGCATTTCATTGCCAAGAAAAAACCTCAGTTTCTATTATAAAACCAAAAGGTCTACATTTTCTTTTTTAAATAGACTTGAATAAATTTGTATTTGTAAATATTGTATAAGTGTATAAGTACATACATACATACTATATAAATGTAAACGGTCACAAGTGTTACGGTAGTTTTAGAAAATGAATATTCATTTCTTTGCTTGAAGTCGGCTTGAAAATTTCATCTTTTTGGCTAAAAATAATTTAAGTAAAAATTGTCTTAAATATCTGATATTTAAATACTTAATTTATGTATTTTGTGTATTAAATATAATAAAAAAAAAATAAATACAACTCTCATTAAAAGGGACTACAAAATAAAAATCCTTAATCACATTGTCATAAAAATCTTAAATAAAAAGCACTGAAAAAACGACATAACTAAAAGATACATTTGAGCCATAAATGTAAACACCATCAACACAATGAGCCACAATAAAATATGTGTAGTAAAAAACAAGTATGAATGTATAGTCGAGCGTAGCCGACCATATGATACCCTACACCAGTCAGTATGTATGTTAAAAATGGGGATTATTTAAAAAAATAAAGCATTTGGTTTATTTTTTTAACTTTATTTCGGAATATTTTTACTTTTTTTTGGCAAAAAAAGAGATTTTTTTAAGAGGGCTTAAAGGGGAGTAGGGCAAAATATGGACCTATCTTGAAAAATGTTGGTAGGGGGAGTTAAGTCTTCTTCAATATTATTTATGTAGAATTTAAAAGTGTTATTAGTGTTTGTAAGTGAATTTTGACCTTTAAGTCATTTTCTGAAGGGGAGTTTGTATGGGGGATAGGGTCAAATGAAGCCCGATCATTAAAAAAATCGGTAGTGTCATTTAAAGTTCTATAAAACTAAGTTTTGTCGACTTTTGTTAACATAATTGATCATTTAAATTAATTATAAGCCAAAAGGCCATATTTGGGGGGTACGGTTGTATGGGGGCTAGTCGAAATAATGGACCGATTTTAACCATTTTCAATAGGCTTCGTCATTGGGCCAAAAGAAGCGTATGTGGTAAATTTCATCCAATTATTTTGAAAATTGCGGCCTGTACCTTGCGCACAAGGTTTACATGGACAGCCAGCCAGACGGACGGGCGGCTCAGAAATTGATTCTAAGCCGATTGGTATACTTTAAGGTGGGTATAGGACGAATATTTTTGTATGTTACAAACATCAGCACAAACCCAATATACCCTCCCCACTAAATTGGTGTAGGGTATAATGAAACGCTGATATTGTAGAATGTTTTAAATAGTTGAGTTCGAGATAATACTAAACTAACTAACTAACTAACTAACTAACTAACTAACTTACTAACTAAGTAACTAACTAACTAACTAACTAACTAACTAACTATGTTTTTAATAGTTGAGTACCAGAGTATAGGATGTAATACTAAAACTAAGTTACCAACTAATTAATTAACTAACTAACTACATTTCAAAAATTAAATTTTTACAAGAATCTTCCTTAACATAAACATTTCATTACTTAGTGTAAGACTATAAACAATATAATGAAATCAACAGTTACAACTGTCGCTTTTGTTTTTATGAAAGAAACATATTCTTCCAACACACGATGTATAAGTAAAAATTATACTATTTAAACTCAAAAACGAAGTCACTTTTCGAAATCCATTTGCATTTTATATTTAATGTTGCACATTTACGTTTTGGTTTAGTATCATTTTTACACATCTGAATTAACTCCCAAAGCAGAAAAGTATTGTAATGATGAAAATAAAAAGGTTATGACGACTTTGTTTATACCCTTTGACTTCAAATAAAATTAAATTACTTTCTGTTATTGAATAATAAACATTTTATGGAGATACAGTTGATATTAAGAGCGTATCTAAATTCTACAACATTTAAGCTTTGAAAAAGTTTGAGGATTTAAAATTAGTGAGTATTTGACAAAGAAGCCATTTATAAGAAAAATACCATTAAAGTTGACTGAAAAGTTAAAAATATTTTTAAAAATTTAGCGATAAATCGTCGAAATAATATTTTGAAATGATTGTGAATAGCTAAAAACATTTTTTTTTATTTAATTGCATAAAGTCAGCGATTATCTCTGTAGGGACTTAGGAATAGAAAAGTGTCTTAAAATATAAAGAAAAAAATAGCTAAATTGGCATTAGTCATAAAATATATGGAGCTTTGAACTATGTAATGTTCAGTATCTTTTTCTGTGCTTCACTGACAGCTTATAACATTTTAAAATAATAATTTAAGAATGAAATGAATAAGTTGCTAAGTTCAACATCAGCAACATGATTAGATTATAAATTTTCGCAATTTTTCTCTTAAAAGAAAAAAATTAAGCGAAAAATTGTTTTCCCAAAATTTAAAGATTAACTGCTGCTTCCTTCCCAACTGCAACAATAATGAGGCAGGAAAAAAATAGTCGAAGGAAAAAAATATTTAAAATTCCTTTTAATCGTTCGTTAAATAGCAAAATATTTGCAACCATTAAAAACTCATTTTTTGCTGCCTTGTTTGTTGCCAGTCTTTGCTTTTTGTGTTTGGTGTAGCCCAAAAAAATCCTTAAAATAAATTTCTTATTCACATACATACATTCAAATGCGTGCAAAAGTTTGTATGTATGAATATGTGTGCGTGTAGGTTTGAGCTTTAAGTTATTTATACCCTGCAGTCAATGGAACTAGTCCTGAGTTTCGTTATTTTGTTTACCGTTTCGTTCCGTTTTGTTCGATGAATAGTAATATAAGCAAGCAAGTAGTCTGTTAAACTCTAAAGTAATTGGTCACCGTTCGACAGTAAAATGTTGGTTTTAAAATTGCAGGATTTATTCAGCCAGCCATTCATTTTATCAATTGATTCGTGCATTCGTTCAATTCTTTCCTTATCGTTCTAATACATATATATATGTATACACTTAATGTCGAAATATGTAAGGCTACCCAACAAAGACATTTAAAAAATAAGACAGTAATTCTAAAGTAATTAACAACTAATATAAAATCGTTTATTTGTTCACCTAAGGTGTCACAAAATGTTAAGAAAATCATGTTTGTAACTCATCCACAAAATTGTTTACTGGGTTGTCTATTTAACCTTCCTCCTAGTTTATTGATATAGGCAACATTATAAAAAACTCCACAAAAAAGTCGGAAAATGTAGCTAAAAATCCTTAAGTTAAATAGCGTTTAAACAATGATTTGTAAATTGTTAACGATCGTTATCTAAAAATGTTTAACAAATTGTTTTATTTTATATTTTAACAAAAAAAATCTACTTTTTATTTTCTCTTCTGTTTAAAATGTTTGATTTTGTTTGTTTCTTGTAATTTTCTGACCCTAAGGGATGTTTAAACATGTCTTGTAGTTTGTTAATCCTGTGCAAGTATTTCAAAAAATATAGCGTTTGTGTGTGGGTTCTTGTTTTTCAGAGAACCCTTTTGAGTAGCAATTTGTTTTATTTGAGAAAAAAGGTAAAGAATTTTAACATATTTTTTGCAATTCATTTTAAAAACGATTTTTAATGTTGGAATAAGTACATACATACATATGTATGAATGTATGTAAATGTTGTACTTCTACTTCATATCAGCATGTCCTTTTTATGTGTAAATGTATGATGGCATGTTTGTTTTTAGTTTGATGAGTTTATTTTCTAAATATTTGCACAGAAGTCAAACAAAAAAATGAGAATTTCTTCATAGCCCATTTTAATGTTCTTTAATTTTTTTTCTAGTTGAAAGTAAATTAAGGCTTATTTGTTTAAGAGAACTACGATATTTGAATGCCATGAAAACATTTTGTTTATATTCAAAACATACCCGATTATAGAGACTAAAATCACTTTTTTTGACAAACGCAAAACCATGCGAGGCAACAAAAGCTGAACTAAAAATATGTCTGAGAAAATCCCATTAGATCTCTGGGAATAATGAAACAGTGGGTAGAAGCACGAAGATCCTATGGGGTGACCCTGATGAGAGCAAGACGAAAAATCTCCTCAAAATTATCAAGTCTGAAGTTAGTGTAATAGTACATATTTTGAATGGACACACAGGATTACGAGCACGTGGAGAGTAAAATGAAACTGTTGAACACTTTCTTTGCCACTGCCAGACATTCGCCGAAGTTAGATCCAAGTATCTTGGAAGTGATGTTATTCTGGAAATATCATTCCCATGTAACACTGATTAGAAGAATCTCAGGAATAACGTTCAGGAAACTGAGTTTCTGAACACTGAAAAAAAAAATTCATTTAGTAAAGAAGCGCACAACAGGCCTGATAACGGCCAAGGTATATTTCTTCGCATTTGATGTAGTTTAGAGCCGATTTTATGTTTTCGGACAAGAAAGAAATGGGTAATCACTGATCACAACATAAACTTATTTTTCAATTTAAAAGTTTCCGACCAAAACTATTTGATTAAAACTATTATTAAATAATATAAATTTTATATGTTTGTAGATGGGTGAAATAAATCTAAAATTTAGATGTCAGTTAATTTTATTTTAATAAAATATGTATGTATTAACGACACGCGTCCTATTAAGTATGCAACCACACACTTACAAAAAAAAAAAAAAAAAAAAAAAAAAAAAAAAAAAAAACAACCGATTGACAAAACACGCATTGATACTCATGCATCATACGTACATTTATGGATGATTTTACACAAACAACTCCCTTTTAATGTTTTGTACACTTTGTAACTTTTATGAGACATTTTTTATATATATTTGTATTTAATGGACGGATGAATGGCTGCATAAATGAATGAAACGGTTGGTTGACTGATTGAATAAATGGCTGGGATACTCAGGCTTCTTTATGTATTCTTGTTTTTTGTTGTTTTCTTTTTAATGTGAAATTTACCATTAAATAACCACAATTGTGTCAACAATATGTTGAGTTTATATTGTGAAATATGTATAAAAATACAAGAATGTAAAAGAGTTTATAATATCATGTGAGTATGTGTCATCAATAAATGATTAAATGTTGAATGCATAAAAAACCAATGCCCAACAAAATAAACGCCATTTTCATGTTAAAGACCCCCCGAGATTATTAAATCGTAAAGTTTTAAATGTTTGAGATTTGCGGAGCCCTGAGAGTCATACTGACTGTAATCAAAGAAGCGCATTGTTTAAATTGTGGATTAAACAAAAGTGATCTTTGTTAAATTTGTTGTGCTTTAATTTTCTTTTTTATGAAATTTAAACATTATAAGAAAATATCGAATGAAAAAAAAGTTGTCTAATTTAAGAATTATATTTTACTAGAAGGCAAAATAAAATTTTATCACGTTTTTATGTTATAACCACGTGACGTCCTTTTTTTGCTTTAGTTTTTTTTTCTAGGTTTCTTTAAAATGTTTCTTGTTTTTTATTTATACGAAATGTTCAATGTTAGAAGTCGCTGTTTTTTCTTATTTGTATGAAAACAACTATACAAATAAATGTGATGAAGATGAAACGGATTATGCCCTATAAACTACATAGATGTAAGGTAACTGACACAAGAATGGTGTTTGAGTGTATGAAGGGCACGATTATAGTGTTAATTCTTTGTATGAAGGGTAACAGAAGACGGAAAATTGGCGTCATTAGGTTATTTATTGAAAGTAAATATATGGACTGCCTTTTTCACAATAAGGATTTTTATACAAATTTTATAAGAAAAATTGTCTTAAAAACCTCAGATTAATTGTTATGAATAAGACCCATAGTCTCTGTTTTGCACATAGAAATTTTGAAAATCAAGCATAATTTCCCTTATCCAAACATTAAAATCTAAGTATTAAATTTGTTAATAGGGTCTTTGACTAATGTTCTAGTTTTATATTTAGTTTTTTTCGTGTACAGCACACGCAGAGAAAAAAATGTAGTTGTGGTAACCATAATATAAGAGAAACATATTATGGTTAGAATTATGGTTAAATTTAAAACATATTATGATCATTTTTACTATCAAGAAATATCATATTATGATCATTATTAGTATAATAACCTATCATATTAAGATTAAATATAGTCCGAATATTTCATCATAATATAGTGATAATGTGATGTTTTAGCATCATATTGTAGTTTCAAGCAACCACATTATGGCCAAACCATACAACCACATTATGGACAAACCATACAACTGATATGAAAATGGTGATACCAAAATATTTTTAATAGTAAACGTATTTTAGTTATATCTTAAACATTATATGCATAAACGTGTAAAATACTACCATTTAATGGTTATTTGACACTTAAAATGATTCTAAAGAATATAATATGTTTACATAATTATCATTATTTATTTGTTGTAAAAAAATTATTTTTCAGAGAATCATTCTCAAATTTATAATTGTCATAAACATATAAATGTTTTCAGTAACTAAAATATTGATGAAGTTCAATAAAAATAACAATTGTTTGGTTATGACAAAAAATTATTGTTACAAAAAACATAGAATAGTTTTCCTAACCATGCCGAACCATGTTTTTTCTCTGTGTGCAGTTATGTGTGTATATCGTGCTGAGAAGAATTGCGTTTTTTTCAGAATTTTTCAAGTGTAAAAAAAATTCGTTTTATATTAAACTTGTTTTGTTTTATATTTTTGACCAAGATTTTATTTAGGATATTCTTTTCACTTATACATATAAAACACTTAGTTTTTTACTTTTTCGTATCGTCCTTAGTTTTGAAATAATTTCAATTATAAGCAGGTGCCACTATAACTTGACAATATTCGTTTGACATGGATACAGTGAAAATTATTTTGATTGAAATATATGTATAAGAATTTATAAAGCAGTAAATATTGTTCACTTACTACAAGACTGGCATAATTCAAAAAAGTCGTTTAGAGATAAATGGTTTTGAAAATTTTATGATATTTTGCTATTGTTGTTATAACTTTTAAACAAACAATGGTTTAGAAAAAATCGAATCTGACCACATTTTTTCTCCATCACATCCGGAATTTGAGATATCGTGTCCTGAAATTTACCATCTTTCAGACGTTATAATAACGCCAAAACAACTTTAGGTGATATGTATTTTATAAATAAAGTTGTCTATATTTCAAAAAAGGTCAACACTTTCGTTTTTTAAAACTTCACATATCTGAAATTCAAAAAAAAAAAAAAAAAAAAAAAAAAAAAACTTTATTAAATACTTTAATATGACTTTAGTTCATACTGAAAGGAAAATTTTAGTAAAATAAAAATTTTTCTTTTTCAATATTACCGGTATTCTCAAAATTGTCATTGGTTTGAAACAATTTATAAACACAGTTCTAAAACTTTTATTTGCTGAATACATATGTACATGAAACTAAATTTATTTTACAAATTTTCAACACATGTATGTTATTAGGGTGTCCCGTGGATCTCTTTTTTTATAGGAATATCGAGAAAAAATTCCCAAATTTTGAGCATAATGCTATACGAATTTTAGAGCATTAATACGAACTATAAATCTCAAAATACTGTATATCATTTTGAAAAGATTTAATATTTTGTACTGAGATCAAGGGATGAGGATTCTTTAAAAGACTGTTCCTGGGACACTCTAATATATATGTATATTTCTGCCTTAAACCTGCATTTTTCACTTTGTATACATTATTTTCCTAATACTGAGTATTTACAGCGAACTAAACTGAAACCAACCGTTACATTCCATAAACCGATTTAAAACATTCATATTTTTTTCAATGTACTATTTGTTGTTGCTTTTTTTTGTTTGTTTGTACACAAGCTGCTGCCATTTACAAATGTTACGCGCGTAAATACAAGGCCTTCATATTTTTGCCTTTTTTCAGTTCTCCAGTATGTTTCTGACTGCAATCCTTATGTTGTGGGTGGTGGGGAGATTTTTAACTATAAACATGACCAAATTTATTGATGGACAAAAACAATTGGTTGTTCTTACTACTACTATGAGTACAAGGAGACGTAACAACATAAAAGAAGGTATACAATTTTTAGTATGTCTTTTTTGGAGGGTTGTTGCTACAACAGAGGTAAAAGTTCAATATTATTTAATTTCTTGGTTTTTATCCCAGTATTTTGTTGTTGTTTTTTGTTTTTATTTTGGTATTTTTTGGCGTCAGCTTGTAAGCGTAACCGTGTTTATGTCATCTATACTTTAATTTATTCCTTATTTTTGGGTCCTTGTTTGAGATTTTTACTGCTTTTACTTATTTGCAAGTAAAATTTTCAAATAACAAATTTGTTTTTCTGGTCTTATGGTTTTTATTTAAATTTCTTTTATTTAAGTTTAAATTTAAATTATTTAGTTGAGGCAAATCGAAATATTTAATATTAAAAACAAAATTTCCACTGATATTTAAGAAATCAAACCTACGGTGATATCAATCCAAAATATGTGAAAAACAGTGTCGGAAACATCCGACCATACGATACCCTTCCAAAACCGCCTTTGCTAAAACCACTGAAAAATTGATTCTGTGGATTGGGCGACTTAAAGTTGAATCATTACTTATGGGTGTAACAAACTTTTCTAAAATATTGTAAATTCAACTTTTTTTGTCTACATACATATGTTTAAGGAATACCAATCATATCCTGATTCGAGGTCTAATCGGACGACATCAAAATTTCACAATTTGATAATTTTAAATTTATAAAATACAAGTTTCTTCAAAGATCGTAAAACTGTCTATAAATTTATAAAAATATAAACTCTAAAATAAAATCCAAAGTTTAAAGTGCATTTAAAATTTTATTGCTATTGTCATTGTTGTGAGTGTTTTTATATCAATGTTTTAGTTTTATTTTTTACATCCTCATATTATTTTAATCGATTGTTTATAGCTGATGCTTGCAAATTATATGTGTTGTTTTTGCTGTTGTGTACCGAGTTCTGTTGTTGCTGATGTTGTTTTGTTGCAGCAACATATTTGAGTCCATTAAAAATGCGTTTAACATGTTTTCTGTGGTTTTATGGTTAAATTGTAAAATTGAAATAAAATACAAACAAGTCACACAAAAAAACTTATGCACATTGGATACATGTATACAGCAAATAAATATACTACATACATACAAAAAGAAAAATGAGAGAAAAAACAAGTAAAGAAGAACCTACACAAAGTACTCCTCTGTACACTGTACTTGTGCCGATATTCATACCAACATAAACATTATTATCGTGGTTGCTGTTAATACCATAGGCGATGACTACTCGCTAGTATGGTCATGGACATAAAAAGAGCACATAAAAATTGCACTGTATGTGTGTGATTATATTTTAGTGAATGTGTGTGAATAACACATATCAACATATACATACATATGTGTATGTATATGTTGTAACTAACACAGCAGTTTAGCATGGAGTCAATGTATCCCTTATTTTTCCAATAAACGTAGACAGGATACACTTTAAAACAGGTATGAATGTATAGTCGGACATGGCCGATATAATAGTATAAAAATAAACCATTTAATATGTTTTTACCTTAACTCTGGATTTTTTTTACATACTTTTTACCAAAAAGGTAGGGCTATTCTTATAAATTTTGGTAGATGCATTTACGTCTACTTTAAAGTTATTTATGTAGAATTAAATCGTGTTGTTAGACTTTATAAATGAATTTTTACCTTCAATTAATTTTTTGAAGGGTAGTTTGTATGAGGGCTGTGGTCCGAGGCCCCCTTATTAAAAAATAGGCAGTGTCATTTAAACTTGTATAAAACTAAGTTTTGCCGATTTTTGTTGATATACTAAAACATTTAACATAATTATAAATCCAGAGGCCCCATTTGGAGGGGAGGTGGTGTACGGTTATATGGGGGCTAGGCGAAATTATGAACCGATTTTAGTTATTTGTCCTTATGTTAATAAAATATATGTCAAATTTCATCAAATTATTTTGAAAATTGCGACTTGTAGCGTGCGCACAAGCTTTACATGGACGCACGGATGGACAGACAGATATAGCTTAATCGACTCAGTGATTCTGAGCACAAACGCATAACACCCCTCCCCCACTATAGTGTAGTCATATGTATTGAAATATATTGTTGATTCAAATGCAAATATTGAATCAAAATTTAATATGTCAATTTACCGCCAATTGGTGACCATTATTCCGAATTACTAGGAAATACGTAGCGAACACTCACAATGCCTTTAACAAAATTCACAATTCAGTATGAGGTTAACAATGTGGTTGTGTCTATAAATGTTTAAAATGTATTGTGTATATGGCTCCCATACATCAGCCATTTTTGTTACATTTACATTCGCTCACACGCTCTTGTTTTTTTTTTTGTAAATACATATGTGTGTAAGTATGTAAACGAACTTTGGTTGTTTTTTTCTATGGTTGTGTATATTTATTGAACATTTTTGCTTCAATGCATATTTTACAAATTAAATGTTAAAATTACTAACACGCGAATTTATGGCTAAAAAAATAATGGCTAAAACTTCGTACTCATACCGATGCACGCACTTACATATGTTTGTATACATATACATATGTATACATAGAAAACAAGAAAATATACAGTGTTCTTTTTTTCGTAATTGTATGAAAATATAAATTATAAAAGTGTTAATATCATTTAAAAAGTTATAACAATTTAAAGACTTAAACGTAGCAATTACAAAATTTCTGTAGGAATGTAAATTTTATAAAAAATAGACTACATAATAAATATACCAAAACAACATTAATAAGCTAAAGATTTTTTAATAAATTTGACTTTAGATACAACTCTAGAATACTTTTCTGTTACGTTTGTTTGAATAGGGTAAGTTAAACTTTTCTCTAGTTATGAGATTAGTTAGTTTGTTTAAATTAAACTTGGGAACTACATGTGGTATGAGTAATATGTTAATTAGTAAGTTATGTAATGTTAATTTGAGTTCTTTTAGTCAATCCAATTCGATTTAATTCATACTTTTCGACTTCACCGTATCATTTATTACCCATTTTCTTAGAGAGTGTCCTAATCAAAAATATATAAACAGCTTCTATAAAGCAAGATTAACATGTATGCCAATTAACTAAAAATGTGAAAACTTTAAAAATTTTATAGATAAAAAACTGTTTTGAAAAAAGATAAATCTAAATAAACACAGCCAACAGTTTGCATCACTTTGCTAAAAAAAATGAGTAAGGATAGTTTTGAAGTAAACGTGCTTTACGTATAATGATAATCATTGAAAAACGTATGGGTTATATGTAATTGTTAAATTGTACGAAGTAAATAGATGTATGTGTGTATGTTTACCTCTATATGAAATATTTTTAGTTTTGTTGTTGCTGTTGTACTGTTGTTTAACACACAAAAACACAAAAATTTCAATAATTTACGCGAGACTGAAAAATAGCAAATTTTTAGGTTAAAAACATTTAGCTAACGAAACAAAAACAAAAAATGCATTACAGCAAAAGCCCTTCAATTTTTCCGTACTAATTTTTCATTATTAAATCATAGGAAAATACATATGTTGTTTTTGTTACTGCATCAAATTTGTTAAAAATGTTTAAGCTTTAGCTCATTTGATGCGGCAGTGACTGTGGTATGCGTAATCACCTCTAAACTCGAGTTTGTTTCTTTTGTTCTTTTTCTATTTTAATCACAATCAATATGATTGTTTGATTATAATCCATGAAAGTCAAAACTAGGGAAAAATATCTTTTGTATCCGGCCTTCAATATAGAAACTACAAATATACACACATACATATGTACTTACAAACTTGTTTATGTATTTGTTGTGTTTTATACACAAATGTATGATGTTTACTTTGGTTTTACGGTTAAATGCTTTTTAAATATTACTTTAGCAGAAAATAGTTTGTGTTAACAAAAAAATATAATTTGCAAACAAATTATCAACGTCATTAGTGCTTACACAAAAATAAAATATATCAACCTAAATTAATATCGAATGCATATTTATAGATTTTAAATAAATATTTGCCACCGTTCACTCAAAAAAAAAAAAAAAAAAAAAACTATAAGCTTAAATATTAGGTGATCTATAAAATTCTTTGTGATTTTTAATAAATTTAAAAATATGTATTAATGATTTGTTGTATAAACGTTTCATGCATAACTTAACATTATAGTATGTATTATTTATTATGTTTATACATATATTTTCATAGTTATTTAGCTCTCATCTTAAATTTAAATAAAATTTTAATTTTAACAATTGTTTCTAATGTGTAAATGTTTTACACATAATTGTTGTTAAACTTTTTGCTCTAATGTGATCAAGAGAACAAAAAAATAAATTGTATTGCAAAATTTATAAAAAAAAAAAATAAACGTTTTTACAAATGTTTAAAACCTCATTTAAACCTCCTGCCTTATCTATCTGCTATCAACAACTACCAACACTCCATCAAACAAAGTCAAGTCATTTATTTTCGTACTTCTCTGGTAATTGTTGCCATTACTGTTGTTGCTCTTGTTTAAAAAAATACATCAACATTTTTCCGTTAAATTTTTAACAACGTAGTCGACAACTAAATTCTTCAAGAGTATTTAGTTTGAAAAAAAAAGTAAATGAAAAAAAGAAACGTTTGAGTGTGTATATCTATGTCAGTTTGTTTTGTATAAATGGATGTGTTTAATGTTTTGTAATTTACCGTTAAGTAGACAAGTATTAATGGTTAACTCCGATGGAATGCGAAACACAATCTACACACTCATTCATGTTCTTGTTACCAAATAACAAAAAGGCAATACATACATATACAAACTCTTACAGCATTTATCACCAAACATATACATACATAAATACATCCATACACGCACATCATCCATACGCATCAAGAAAAATGTTTTTTTTTTTAACAGAGAAAATTTAACAATCAAGGAAGAATCAAACATTGACAATAAGAACGAATTTCAATATTCCTACAAATGCATATGAATATGACATATACTAAATCATAGTCTAAAGAAATATACTAAGATGTGGACTAAGGCATAGACCATATACATACATACTTAGACATGGTTTGGCATGGTCTAAAATACAATTTAATGTGTAAACTAATAAACAAGACATGTACTAATATTTAATCTAAGATATGGTACCATGTATCATAAAACAAAGGAATGTTTTAACCAAATATGTTGCAAACGCTTCAATAAACTAATACTAACACATTTTTCTGTATTAAATAAAAAACATACATACCCATTATTTAGAGTAAGAAAAACACACAACGAATGCTTGTGTTAAAAAATATGTATAAAACAAAATGGCTGCGTTGACGTTTTGTGTTGACGTTTGAAGCATTCCTTTGTTTTTTTTTCTTTATCATTCTTTTTTTATGTTATTTCTTCTTTTAATGTATTTTTTCTCGTATTTTTGTAACATGTTAACTGGCATTACTAATTTTATATTCTGCTTAGTTTTTTCTTGGTTTCCTTTTTAGGACACTCTACTAAAAGCGAGATATACTTAGTTTATTGAACTGTAAAAAATGTATACATATATAAATCTAAGAAGTTATTTTATATCATACGGAAGAAAGTTGCTTCATTAGTCGTCTTCAACAAACTGAAAATACAAACTCATCAAGTTTTTTTTGGTATTCTATTCATTGTTGTTGTGCCATTTGTTTATGTGTTTTGTATCTATTATTGTTGTTATTGGATAATGGAGAAATGTCAAAAAAAATTCCAAGAAATATTTTTCTGTTTGAATAGTTAAGCTAAATATTTAACAAAATAAATAAAAAGGAACTGTGCGTGTTTTTCGAGATGCTAAAATAAAAAGAAAAAAAAAACGAAAAAGAACATTTAGTAACGAAACGTGCTTGGCATCATTGTCTTCTCCGACTCCCTTATTTGACAGAAAATTGCGCAATTTGACAAAAACGTGATTTGTCAGTACATTGTTATGAAAGATCTTTGTATAAGTGTAAGAATATGGTGATGTGGTGATGTGGTAAACATTCAGAAAATGAAATCATTATTATAAGTTTGTTTTCTTTTTTTTGATAGTTGAGAATTATTTAAAGTTTTTAAACAATTTTCAGAAATGTTGGGTTTGTTCGGCTTGAAGTCTTTTCATTAAATAAATATTAAAAATTTTTTTTTTTTAAAAAACTCTTTTCTGTTCTTAGTTTAATTAATATTTATTGTGGTTTCCAATATTTCGACCAACTTCGTTGGTCATCTTCAGGGAAAGTTCTACAAATAATACATAAAGTACAATAACAAATAATAACAAAAACAAATATAATATAAACAATAACAAATAATTTCCTTACATTTAATTTTAATGCAGTGTCGTCTGTTGTTTATGTTTTGATCTTCTATGACTGACTGTTTTGATTTTATTCTTTTGTTTATTGTTTCTGTATTTATTTATTGTATGTCGATAAATGTGAGCGCAGTTGTCAGTATCTGTTTTGTAATTTATTCTCTTTTCTGTTGGTGTATTTATAATGTGGAGCATCTCTTGTAAGTAACGTTTTGTGTGATTGTTCTCTCCAGCTAATATTCTCACTTTTTCAAAGTCTGGTTGGTGTCCAGTTATTGCACAGTGGGCAGCGAGGGCTGTTTTTTGATTTAATGGTTTGTCAAGTGTTCTTAAATCTGATTTGTGCGATGATAATCTTGTCCTCAGTTTTGTTTTCGTTGTACCAACATATACCTTTTGGCATATGTTGGTTTCGTCACCATTACATTTAATTTCATACACTAGATTGGATTTATCTAGTTTATCTAATTTGGACTTCATGTTATTAAATAATTTATATGTTGTATTATTCGTCTTCATTGCCAGTGTATATTTTTCTTTGTCATATATGTCCGAATGTTTTATTCTCTCGGATAGTCCTGAGATATATTCCACTGATTGGTATATTTTCCTCGATGGTTCGCTCTTTTCCCTATTCTCCTTATTTAAAACGTTGTCTATCAAATGGTTTATCGTCTTGTATGGGAAGTCGTTTTTCAGTAAAATATTCTTAATTTTACTAAGGTTATTCTTATGAAATTCCGTGTTGCTGGTGTCCAATACTCTTGTGATGAAATTTGTCGCAGTATTCATAATTATTCTCTTAGGATGTTTTGAATAGAAATTGATAAGCCTTCCCGACGCCATCGGTTTTTGATACCAGTCCAACTTAATCATATTCCCTCTTCTAATAATTATTGAATCCAAATACGGTAATCTGTTGTCTATTTCCTTCTCCAACGTAAATTGTATACGTCTATGAAAGGCATTTAGGGTTCTCAAAGTAATTTCCACTTGATCTTTTTTCAAAATTCCGAATAGGTCGTCCACATATTTTGTCATTAATCTTGGTTTGTTTTCCAATTGATCAAGGGTTGTTTCCAATAGTTCCTCCATGACTATATCGGCAATTATTGGGGAAATTGGGGATCCCATAGGCATGCCCTTGTTTTGTTCATAAAAGTTGTCCTTAAACTTAAAATATCTGCAATCTTTTATACAAAACGTCAATATATCCATAAATAATTCTCTAGGTATTTTCGTATGTTCTTCTAACATATGCCATTTTCTGTCTATAGTCTTGATTGCCAGGTTTATTGGAATACTGGGAAATAAAGAGACTACGTCGAATGATACCAGTATCTCATCATCCTCTATGCGTGTGTTGTCAATTCTATTCTTAAATTCCCTTGCGTCTCTTACGTTATAAATAGAATCATTTGTCAATTTTCTTAAAATGTCAATTATATATTTACTCAGATTGTATGAAGGTGAGTTGATCGATGAGCAGATAGGACGTAATGGCATATCCTTCTTATGGATCTTTGGGAGACCATATATCCTTGGGGCTATAGCAATCCTTGTTGTCAATTTGTTTTTGTCAAGTAAATTTATAACATTAAGCTTGTATAATTTTTCCACAAGGATGTTGTTCTTATTCTGAAGACTAAGTGTAGGATCTTTTTTAAGGCGTCTATATGTACACATGTCCTTGATGATATCCATCATCTTTGTATTATAATCGTCTTTAGTCATTGCCACCGTCTTATTACCCTTGTCTGAGTTCAATATAATTATATCATTATTTGCCTCCAAATATTCTTCACATTGAACCACTGTATTCAATATCAGTTTATCCCTTGCGTTCATTTTCGATTTTCTCATGTGGTCATCAATTAATGTAACAAATTTTGCTCTCGATATCTCTTGCTGTTCTTTATCCTCAATCGTCTGTATGCATTGTTCGCCATCGGTGATGCATTTGAATAATGGGAATGTTTCTCTCGCATTGGGCAAAGCAAACTTGGAACCAAGTGACAGTAGCCATTGAATATTTGTTGGTATAATTTTCTCTGTTCTATTCACAAACCAATCTTTGTTATGCTTCATATCAAGTTTAGCTGTTCCATTTTCCCTTAAGGTTTCAAACTTTTCAATAAGTCTCTTGTCATTATTGTTCTTAACGTTATTATAAATTGTCTCTTCACTTAACATAAATAGCTCACAGTCACGTTCTTCCACCCTATTATCTATAATTCCTCTTAGTTTTGTGATTCTACTTTCATTGTCATGAATCTGTTTGTGTTTTTGTTGTATTAATAATCTTAAAATAATATTATGAAAATTATATATATGTCTGTGTAGGGTTTTGTCCAAACATTCGGTTAAGTTACCATTTTCCATAAAAATTCTGTTAATGTTAACCGTGGCCTTGGCGATGAATCCAGGTATTAGTCCATTTTCTCTGCATTTTATAAGGAAAGTTGTTGATGATCTCAAGTTGGCCAATTGTTTATTATGTTTTGAAAAAGTCTTTATCACATTATTTGTATTTTTATCGTATTTGTGTTTTAAACAATTTTATAAAGTTTATCTAAATAAACTAAAGTTATTATCTCAAATTTATAGCTTTAGTTAAAATGTACAGTTAAATTTACTATTGAATTGTCATTCACCTCGTGAAAAGGGTAGATGTATATAAGTTTGCCATTCCATTTGTAATTTTTAAAAAATAATTTTTCGACCCAATAAAGTATATACTGGTTCCTTATAGAATGCTTATTTTTTAAAAAAACTTATGTTTATATATATGTTAATTTAATTCTTGTTTTATTATAACTAAAGTAATGACTGTTTGGAAAAATGAAATAAAGTGAAGCTTTTTTGAGAAACACTGTTGTGAAGCATTTATTAGATTCGGCAAAGGGGTATATAGGTTTTTACTTGTTTCGAAATTTAAAAGTTAATTAATATTATTGAAGTAACAAATGTAAGCTTCCGCATATGCGAATTATTCGCTTACTTTTTACATTCGCTAAATTTTAGCGAATACTATTTCTAAGAAAACCTTAGTTATGTATAATAAAGTAAAAATTTTGTTCCAACTTGATTTTTTATCAAAATATATGCCCGTGTTACAAAAGAAAGAAAAAAATCGATAAATCTCGTTAAGGAACTTCAAAGTTTTAAAGAAGAAAATTTTTCTAAAATTATTTTGAAATACTTCTACTGAAATATTTTGTATTTTTTTTTTTATTTTATACTGCCAGAAAAAAAAGATGTCAAAAATGAATTTTAAAATTTTATATTTTATCTATTCAGATTTTCAATATAATTTTTTCTGAGAAATTTTTCAAAGACATTTTTTACACCTTTTGATCCTAACAAAATAAAATAAAAATAACATAAAATATTTTTTATTCCACTTTTTTACTCTACTTTTTTGCTTTCGCATTCGCCAAAACATTAATTTATTATTCGATTTTGTTAAACTGGCTTTCAAAACACCCTAATTCATATCAATGGACTTCACTTTTTCTCTTAAGAGGCCTAAGGCGTATACTTATTAAAATATTACTTATACTCGCTGGTGTGTATACAAATAATCACACATTTACTACATGTTTTTGACATTTTACTATTTTTTTTTTCTTAATAACTTTTAAATATATTATCGATTTGGAAAACACGAGTTTTAGTGCTTCAACAACAAATTATCTTACACAGAAAATTACATTTTGAAATAATTAAACTCTTTCATAAAACACTAAGACTTTGTTTTGAAATAATATGATGGATTCCATGAGAGGGGTATTATTATTCTGTTTGTAATTTCGAAAAAAATATTTTCCAAACTTAATAGAGAAAAATAGTTTTCTTCTAAGTTCCATTAAGTTTAATAAGTCAGTTTTGTAATGAAAATGATAATACTTTTACTTTGAAAAATAAATGAATATTAAAAGTTGTTTAATGTTTTTATAATGTTGAATGTTAAATCTTGTTGTTTTGTTGCAAAATTGTTCTTTTTTCAGTTGCATTCAACAATCGGCGATAAAATGGCAATTACTATGACAACGAGAACAAGAATCCATAACATGAACTCATTTATTGGTTTGACTTATATGTATATCTACTGATATCGAAATTTACTTGTAATTAACCACAGAAACATTTATGTTGTATGTAAATATGTGTGTATATGTGTAAGTCTAAAAAAAAACTTAAGATGTAAATACATTTCCATCGAAAATTAAAGCTTGGTGCATTCTAAGTGGTTTGCATTTAATATCATATTTGATGTGACGTCGAAAGCACCTTTTGAAGATATGATACCAAAATTCTGCTTAATTTTCTTTGCTCTTATAATAAAAAGAAAACGCAAAAGCCTTTAAGACCTACTAAATACTGACGACAGAACTATAGTATATTAAATAGATCACTTCCGTTTTGGAGCCATCCTAATGTACATGTTTGCCTGCTTAATACAGTGTAGTAGTCTACCATTACTATTCGTAGTATGTCATTTGATGATCCACATATCCATCCATCCTTCTATACATAGTTTAAAAACCAGGATATATGCACATATTTGGTAGATAAACCACATAAAGTTTAAAATGCTCGCAGACAAGGCGCCAAACAGTTTTGTCATGCTTTGTGCGTTTGTTGTCGCCATATTGACATTTGGTAAGTATGTTGACACGACATACTCGCATATACATGTACATATGTACATATATTCATTCACTCAGTCACATTTAGTAACAACAAACAAAATCATTTTCATTCTCACATGTTCGCATACAAAAGGACACGCACTTAAAGACTTTTGAAACATCAGCAAAATGCAAAATTTACCAACATAACCATACACTACATAGTATGTGAATGCATTTGTATGAACATGTGTGTCTATCTATTTACCAGTCAGTATGTAAATTCTGAAGTTGATTCCTCATTGTAAATACACATCCCTGATAGTTTGTATACATGAATGTGCATGAATATGTATATATGAATCAGTTCTCAATGTTTTGTTAAGAGTTGCCATATAATTTTGTTTTTTTAATAATGTAAAAGTATTTAACTGATGAATATTTGTATACCTACCACCAAAAGCCATGTCCGCCCGTCTGTCTGTTGAAAAGAGCTGAAATTTTACACACTAGTTACTAGTAGATATTGGTCCAAGATTTCCCCTAGTTCCCAATAAAAGGTCCCCTTCAGAAAATGAATTTAACGCTCATTACGAGTATAGCAATGAAATTAGACAAAAATAAGTTTCTTATAAGACAAAATCTCTGTGACAAATTCTATGAGTTTTGGTCCATTTATTGATATATAATATGATTTTCTTTGTCGTTGGCATCCCTTTCTTCTGCTGCTAAGTACTTTGATGCAATATATGATGTACCAAAAAAGATGAAAAAATGAAAACCACAATATTGTTACTGACAACCAGTATTATGAACACAAGTAAAAGTCATCTCCAAACGATTTTTCTCCTCTTTTTGTTGTCCAACCACATACTGCATTGTCATTGGTTTATGCAAATTTTTTACTCTTTCTTTTTTGCATTTTATTTTTTCCCTCAATTTGATGAAAAAAATTTAAAGTCTTTATGGTCAGATGTGTTTGTATGAAAAGTTCCTGACTTGGCACATACGAACATACATAGATAGTTAAAGCACACAAAAATATGTACATATGCAAGCAGGCATAAACCAAGAAAAAGGCAAAACTATCAAATTGTTATTTGTACACTCAAAGAATTAAATTGAACTTTGAACTACCCAAGTATCTATTAGAATGCTTAGAACTTGTATAGTCAAATGAGTAGTGGTACTTGTATTTGTTTTAGGACCTATTTGCTGTTGTCTTTTTGATGCATGATTGGTTTTGTAACAAAAATGATTTTTTCTTCTTTTGCAGAGAATTTAAATAATTTTATATTTACCTATTCGCATTTTCTCGTTCGGGTAGAAATTTTAGCATATCTAGATAATATGTATATGTATTATAATCACAAACCTATTTACATACTTTTAAATAACTACTACATATAAGTACTTCAATAACGTCTTATTAATAATGCGTTCTATAAATACTTTTTAATTCATTAGTCAGGCTCTGCGTGAAGATATAGAAGCTGTGTACGTATATTCACACGATTTGGTAAGTACTTGTCTCTAAAGATATCATCATGCTAAAATAGTAGTAAAAGTTTTGAGGGGCAATTTTATTCATTTGATTAAATTTTTAACTTATTCAATTAAATCTTTGATTGACTATAGACATTTTCCAGCGTACCTTATGTCCAAATTTAGATATTAATTGTTTTGACTATTTCTAGATATATCAATATAATATATAGGTTAGGTTAGGTTAGGTTTCGTGGTTTGCTATTGTGATACCCTTAGAATTACCATTCTCTAGCGATGAGAGAATGCTACCCTCCCTAATTTCGTTGACTACTTGGTTCGATCGGTCTCTATGTAAACAAGCCGGTGCTCTTAATAAAACCGATCATGTTAATCAGTGACGCAACACTGAGGCAGTCTAGATCATGTAAAAGTATTCTACCCAGATAGAGTAGTCTGTGCTTTTGTAAGGCTGGACAGTCATATGGAAGGTATCATATATAATAACATAATTTTTTATGATTATATTCAATTTCAATTATAATCCACATGCCTGTAACCAGATTTCATTTTACTCCATTTAACGTAATTTTACACAATCAATCAAATTAATAATAAAAAAACAACAAGGATAAATAGATTCAAAAGGAAGGAAATAAAAAAACAATATTGTTTTTTAACTGCATCATGTCATGACTTTAAACTTCCTTCCCCCAGTCAATGAAACAATAAACACCCCTCATTAAAGAAAAATCACAAATGCGGCAGGAATATAAATCAACCCCGGAATTTTTAACATTGCTGGAATAGTTAGAGAGCATAAAATTGCCTCCTTTCGATGCTGTAAACTGGCCGCCACCAAGTGATGACAGTGTTAATGTACATTATTTTTATTGTTTTTGTAGTTGTTTAAATGTAATCATGTTTTAACGATGACACAATTACAATCTGTATGCGTGACTGATTGTTTGTCAAGCAGACAAACAGTAACTGTAACTGTTTCTAAAGTTACAGCAACAAACTTTTTCGTACGTTGCATCATGTTTTCTTCTTTTGAGTATGTGTGTGTGAACTTGTACAGCAGGGGGTGTGTCCTTGTGTGAGTGAATAAATTTTAAAGACAATTTATAGTCAATGGCAAAAATAGTTGTATGTAGAATTATTATATACTACATATTTATGGATTTGTTCGAATTAAGATTCGTTTGTACCTTTTTTTGATAACTTCATAGACATACATATATATATTTGTTTAGTCTTCACTATATTAACTAGTTGACTTTTAAATTCATTTTATATTTAGATTATCTATATTTCTAAAAAACGTAGGAATATTTTTATAAACACTGCACATAATTTTGAAAATACTACAAGTGTAATATGGTGCAAGAGTTGCCTTAAACAGAAGAATGCAACATTAATATATAGACACAAAACCCTACATTTTCTATTTTAAAATAACAATTTCAAAAAACAGACAAAAACTCTAATCAAGGACACACTACTACTCATCTTAAATCAAAGAACAGTACTATGATGATGGATACACATATATAGAATAAAAATGAATTTTGATTGATCGCCGAATGGATTTTTGATAGTACAACTAATTAATTTTATGCTTTTGACACATCACATCACTTTACAAATGGAAGGAAATATTTTTGTTGTTGTTAATGTCAAAAACTCTTTGTGTGTATAGAATTTGTTGTAAATTCTATTTTTATTATCGTCGTAAAAACCAATTTGATTTATAATGATTTAGTTACACCTGTTTGGAAGACCAGTTTTGAGGCAACAAACGACAAAAAATGTTTTTTGGTAAAATGATTTTCATTAAGTATGCTTTGACATGGCACTGCTTGCTGATGCATGAATTTATTTTGTGGTTTTTAATGAAAATATATAAAATTTTTGTCATCATTTAACGCATCCTAAATTGTCTTTTTTCGGTGTATATGTTTATTTTAGATTTTGCTAAAAATAACATACACGTATTACATAGTTAATGATATACAGAGTGATATGTAATATATTGTGCAACAATTAGACAAGAATTATTAATAAAATGCAAAAAAAAAGGTACCACTAGGATCTGAATTTCGTAAATCGAAACTTAATCGAATATTAAATGAAATGAGCAAATTGTAGGAACTATTGTCTTTTCGACTTTAGCAAATATTTTCTACATACATACTTGTCTATGTATTAAAAATAAACATTTACCAATATACATACATATATTTCTATATACATATATATGTATATAAGTATATTGTGCAATATTCATTTGTATGTTTTTCTATATGTGGATGGTGCGTTTAACATGTGCGGTTTTAAAAAACTTGATTGTCAACAGTAGTCGTGTTAAGCCGCAACATATTCCTAACTCAAAATGATGACTTCAATGCCGCAAAGAGAGTTAAACGACAAAACCAACAACTAAAAACAGCAGCACCAATCAACACACTTTTATCCTCTAAGAACCACTAAAAAGTCAACTTTTTTTGTGGTTCACTTCATTTTTCTCATTAAAACCTTTAAAACCGCAAAATACAAAAAAGACAAAATATAAAAACAACTAAAGTGCGTTTGATGTTAATCCTAGTTCTTAAACACAATACTATGTATGTATATACGTATGTAAAATATATTTAGTTGAATATACATTTATATACATAGGCACATATATTTACCTAGTAGGAGTGTATATTTTTGGTTTAAAAAACCACCATAAAAAATTTAAGATATTCACAAAAGAAGTGAACAAAATTACGCCCTCTTTTAGGTACACTCATACATACAGACCTAGAAATAAACACTTTAAAATTTAAATCAAAAGTTTGTTTTTACTCCTCCTGATCTGGTATATGTAGATATGTTTGTATGTGTGCTAGAAAGGTGGCACGCAAAACTCATAAAACATTTAACATTTTGTACATGAAAGACATTTTACAAAACAACTCTCATACCAACACACAAACACTTTTCATATAAACTCTATCATGGTATTTGTCTTTAGATTCTGACAGACCAAGTAACAGAATCCTTTTATGTACTTTTATTGTTGTTTGTTTCTTACTAATTTATTCATGACATCATCATTAAAATTTATTCACAAATCGTGTGACTCCATCTCTGACTTTAAGAAATATCTTGTTCTTGTTGTTGTTTTATGTTCATTGTGGTAACCTTTGTGTTACCAAAAGAGTATCGGCATTTTGTTTTTACATCCTACTATATGAGAAAGAGTTTGTATTAAGTTTCAAATCGAAAAGCCTCTGGGCTCTAAACAACAATAGCCGGAAAGAATTATGGCTTCACTTTGGGCCAAAGTTGTACCATTTGTAAGAATTCTAAATATGTAGAAGAGAAAAATAGATGGCAGAAATAGAGAAAAGAGAAAAAAGGTAGGAGTCAAAAAAGGAAATTCGTCGCGGAAGAAAACTGACAGTATAGCTGTCGAACAGCAAAGACGTATAGCAATGGTTGTGTCCACCTTGGTAAGAATTAAAATTCACAGCCATTCTATCAAATTTAGGGACGCAATAAGTCGTTCCAATTGAACGTTCGATAAGTCAGATAGATTACTTAAATTGGCCGACCCTAGCGGCCGGATTCGATCCGTAGCTTAGGCAGGATAGTAAAAGGGAAGATGGCTGCAAAGTGTAAAAAGTGTAAAGCTATCGCTAAATAGATTTTCACCACTATTTATCGTTAAAATATTTATACCGAAAAAGTCAAAATTACCGCTGTCGCAAAGAGGTAATTATAGAAATTATTTGGATAAAAATTAATAAGATTTTTTTGATAATATGTAATTAAAGAAAAAATAAATTAATTGAAACAAATTGCTAATATTTTTTTGTCCTTTATACAAAAGCATAGACTTTTTTATTAAGTTAAATTTTATAAGAAACCTTAGTACCGATAATTAAAGAAGTTGGAAAAGATTTATCAACTTTTATACATATAAAAGTCGTAAAGTTAACTTTTAATATATTGCGAAATTGGTCGACTAATTGATTGATTAATTTTAAAAAAATTTTAACGGGTGTAAAGTATCACAAGATCGGTCTAGCTCAACTTATCATTCTTAGTTAATGTTGCTTTTGTAGTTGTTTACACACTGAGAGCTTCATGTGGCTTTAATGTTGTTTCTTTACAGTTGTTCTTTTATTTTTGAAGTCAACCTGCTGTTTTAAGGAATCCCATTAGTTAGACAGGTGAGTTTGTAAAATCATACATTTGTATTTACATATGTACATATAGGGCGTTATTAGGAAAACTAAGACATGATGAACGATTAAGTATTTGTAGCGCTGTTTATGAATTAAAGTGTAACTTCTTGCAAATAAAGGCAAACAATTTTTGACATTGGTTTTAAAAAATAAAAAAATTTCTATTTTTGTTTACATACATTTCCTATTAATTTATACTCTAGCATTCACAAATTCTTCACGTTTAATTCATACCTTTAAATATATATATTTTTTTATTTTAGAGTCATTGCCTATTTTATAGCAAATACAACAATAGATATAAACGTTATCGTTGCCTTTACCAACATTAGGAAGAGAGGGGTGTGTGCTAGTAGACCGCCTCTTTTGCCAAGAAATAAAATGTTCATTTGATCTTTTGTTGTCTCTGAATTGGTGTGTTTTATATATATTTTTTGCAAATTCATTTTTAAATGTTTTGTAATAAATTTTAATGAGCATCTGTATCTAAAACTATATTAAAGGTAAAAATTATTCAAAGCTAAGCATTTTTCTTATACAAACATATGTGGCATTTATTTCTTGATACACCTTCGTTGCTTTTTTGTAGTGTGGTAAAAAATGATTTTATGATTATTGACAAGTAAGTATTTCCAAAATTTTTCTACTATATCCGGTCTAACTACATCACAAAAACCAATAGAAGATGTAATATTTAACCAATAGCTGGCAAAATTATATCATTGAATCTCGAGTATAGACTATTCTACCAAAACTAGTGCAGACTATAAACTAAACTCTTTAGACTCTAGTGTAGACTACACTTAAGGCTAGACTAAGCTTTAGACTAGAATATCGGCTAGGCTGTGTATTATACTATCAACCAGACTATAGATTACACTATAGCCTATAGATTAGAATATAGACTAGAATTAATTTTAAAATCCATTTTTAACCAAACTTGAATTTTTTTATTTTGATTATTTCTTTGTGAAAAACTTAAAATTATTTTTCCTTTGTTTTGTGTCCAATAATTGTACCATCTCCTTAATAGTATATATTATAAACATACTTACATAAATTACATATGTATCTACATCTGTATGTATGTACATACGTAACCGCTGTTAACCATTTTTATTTGTTGTCCGTAAATGCCTTACAAATTGGCCCAATTAACACCTCGATTATATGAGCCAGACTATTTTCTTTCTTTTTTTATGCGTTTACAATTAAATAAAATCCTTCGATGTTGCAAAAAGGCAACAAATGTTTGAAATATTTGTATTTATTAAAACAGAGGATAATTGTTTTGTTTATTTAGCAGCAAACAAATAAATGTGCTAAAAAATATTTACACTAAAACAAAATATAAAATATTTTGTATATTTGTATAAAAAAGAAACATTGTTGAAACAAATTACAAAATGCTTTGTTTTTTGTGACCCTTTTTGTTCATTTATCCTTAAATGTGGCATGAATTTATTTTTATACTTTTAAAGCCATAATATACAAAATTTCTCTATTGTTTAAATGAATGTGCGTTAAACCGCACTCAATTAAGCCATGTTAGTGTTTTTATTTTTTTATTTTGTAGGAAAAAAATTAAAAAGTTGGTGTAGACATTTTTATGAAAAAAATTACTCATACTCAATTATATTAAAAAGTTTTTGTATTTAAGAGTATTTTTAAAAACGTCCTTTTTAAATATTTTCAATGAATTTAAACAATTTCTATTAATAAATATAAGAATTTTTTAAAAATAAATTGCCTAATGGCGGTTTAATTCCATGACCTCTATAATTAACATGAATATATAGAGTCTTTAGTAAAAAGATTTCGCTTAATAATTTTTTTTAACAATTTCATAAAACAAAAAAAGAATTTTCATTGAAAAAAGAAACAGTTATGGTGTTTTTATATAAAACCTCAATTACAAGCAAATTACAACTATGATGTGAATTTCTCTTATAAGTATATAGCTTAAGGCGTTTCAGATGCCTAGTCTAGTGTGAATGAGATAAGGGTTTGCCAATTAATATTCTATTCAGCTAGCTGAATATCATTTGTCTTATGATTGACATAGTTTGGTAATTTGGAATTTGATTATTATTTTTTTGCTAAACCTAAGTTATTATGTCAAAACTTATTAAAATTTATTTACAATTTCAAACAAATCTATAAAAAACAAGGGTAATTTGAAGTCGATGTCTCTTAAGTTATTTCACAATATTTCTTTTAACTACAAAATATTATTAAATTTGTCATGGTCAGTTATTTTATTATGTTTATTTATGTATATATGTTTGTATGTATGTACAACTCCCTCATTCTCTTAGTGCTTGCACTAGATTTGTCTTAAGGAAAATATAATGTCAGCTGAATATGTAACATATTGTTTTAACTATTGGTCGTCTATTAGTTTTGGCAATTGTAGCCTTTGTAATGCTTTATTTTTTGCTTTAATTTGTATTTGTATTTCTACGTGGATCTGAATATACATTCACATATTGTGTCATTGATGTATAAATGTCAACTACAATTACTAAAACTCAAATGGAATTTTATAAACTTATTTTTGCTTACAACGAAACACTTACATGGAAACACTTATAACAAACATTCGATTTCTTTAACCAAGGAACAAACGAGTATGATTTGCATAATTTATGCCATATTTTAGTTTTCCCTTTTTGTTCATTTTTGTGGCATTTTAAACCAAGGAATTTAAGGCAAATACACTTAAAGAAAATTTTAGGTATATATTTATTTTGTCAGTTTAATTCGATATGTAGGAGGGAATAGTTGAATTTTTGATATCATTAAATTCTACAAAAATCTAAACAATTTGCTTTTCTGAAAAAGAAAAAATATAGTCTTATGGCATTATTCATAACAATTTATCAAACCAATTTTTATATGAAATTTTAATAAATTATTATGTCTAAGACTTTTAGTTCGATATCGTTTAGGGAACAGATATATTACTATTTTTAAGTGTATTATTTCTAAACTTTAGTTTCTTGTTTTTCTTTCAACTCTAATATTATTTCCTAAACTACATATACATACATAAACAAAAGCTTTTATGCAAATAATGTTCGAGCAAAAAGTGTCATTGTGGTTAATGGCTGTAAAAGGTGACACCATATGGCATGATGAGATGAGTTGGTTAAACGAAAGCACCAACTAACAATCTAAACCATAACCAACCAAGCAAGCATCTCCAACTATTCAAAAAATGAACGGGTCAAACTCATTGACTGTATTATATACGATGACATTGTTTTATAAAATTATATATTCGTAGGAATAAAATGGTTTAGTTTTCTGTGTTCTTAGCTGTGTAACATATGTTATGGAGAATTCCTATAAAAAGAAATATATCTTAAATACATATTACACATACATTCATATATTTGTATGTAACTATAGCATGTTTGTCTATTAATATCCCAGTAAATTTGCAAAAAGTCCATGTATCCATTAGTACAATTTGTTACGTTGAAACATAAACTTTCGTTTTTTCTAGTAATCCAGATTTTTCATTACAATATTGGCTCCAGGAAATCAAGAGTTAACAGGTCATTCATAGACAAGTCAATACAAATTTTCATACATTTAACCAGTCCATATAATAGCGAATATATTAGTCAAGAAACTAATCCATACACTCTAATTAAAAAATGAATTCAGGTTAATAAACTACTAAATACAATTGATTTTGATTTGTTTAAAACCCCTTCAATATATAGTTATATAAAGTAGCCCATATACTGTTTCATAGAATAGTACAATAAATATACTCGCCCATAGACTAATAAATAAAAGAGTCTATAGTGAATATATACATACATATTTAGAAAAGGTAGGTAGTACCTGTTTAGTTGCACTTAAATAGTTTGGTAATGGCTTTTAACTGTAGTCACTTTATACTTGAATACTCAGTAGTAATCTACTATTGTCTTATATAAAAACATTATAGTTCATTTGTTATTTTTTTTTCTACAAGACGGCCACCTCGAACTGCAGGAAGTTGTACATATCCTGTTCATATGTATCGTTTTATAAATTAACTTGTATTTTTTGGCCTTTTTCATTTTTTTGTATAACAAATTTAAGATTTAATACAATGTAACAAAACAGGTTATAGTTGAAGTGAATGTTGATAATGACTAAATTTTTATTATTTCCGGAAAAAATTTTACGTTAAATTTAATATTTAATACAAGTTTTCGATTTTTGGTAAAAATATTAAGGGCCAATCTTTAGGTGAAGGATTAGGGATTAAATTAAAATTAATACTCCAAAGTTGTTTTTGAATACTCAATTAGTTATTTTGTTTGCTAGTTTAAGCGCCCAATAGATGCGGTTTAAACTTGAGCAAAAAATTCGAAAGTGTAAACAGCTGATGCATAAAAAATTAATACAATTTTTATTAAAATAAGCATTAAAATGTTTAATTTATTGATTAGTATAAATAAATAAATAAAATAAATAAATTATTAGGATTTCACAATATATATTTTTGTTTTAAATTTAAGTTTTCTTTAATTTTCATATTACATTTCAATTGTCTTCTTCTTTTTTTATAAAACATGATCGTTTTGATAACAAACAGTGATGTTTTCTGTTTTGTATGGCAACACTGCGAATTTTAATCTTGCACTCAAAAACATCAAAAGGGATAAACATCAGAATATATTTATTTTTAGATTAACTAATCTGATTATTAATTGGCATTTGATTTAAAACTCGAAAACCCGCTCTAAATTTGTTAATACTGAAACCATTTTGAATTTTGTTAACTTATAAAAGAAAGTAAATATTCATAACCATAATACCAGTTATAATGGAAAACTTTTGATAAATATCGGGTGTTTTGATAAGTATAAACAAAAATGTATTTTACAAGTAAATTTTTTATATCTGTAGGGGATATAAAACTGCCAATAAAAATGCATCGTATTTGTATCTACTAAAAGTTTTGTTCATTCCTACATATTATAGTACAAGTATCAAAATTACTTATTTTAAAAATTTTTGTATCTATGTCACATAAAGCTTTATCATTTATAATTCCCTAACTATTTATTAACATCTTAAATTGTGGTCAAATCATTTAATAGCTCACTAAATGCTACAGGACCTCCTTTCCTGCATATAATTCTGCTAAAGAGTCTGTAAGGGAGTAATAAAGGAACGAAAAGAGTGTTGACACTAATAGACACCTTAGAAATTAATTACCAGCAATGAACCGCAAAAAAGCACAAATAACAACAAAAATAATACAAACAACAAAGGCAACATCTAGTCGTACATACCTCCGGGGATTAACTAATGGACGTTTTGGGCGACGTTGTTTTAAATACCGACCAACCGTCAAATAACCTGAGTGAAGCCAAGAATAATAACAACAACAAAGAGTAAACTATTAACAGCAACGGGAGTTGATTATAAAAAGGAGTCACGTGTCAAATAAAATGTCAACAAAACAATTGAGTTATTTATTTGAAACTATAAAACTGCAAAAAAAGAGAGTCTTTCTCCAGGATGAATAAGGAATATATGTATACAGGAGTAAAAGAAAAAAAATTGAAAATAAAATAGCAGGACACATACGTTTATGAGTAAAATCTGCAGTTGAGAAATTAAGTTTGAAAACAAAATGGTACAAAAAAGTGACTGGTGGGTGGTTTATTCTTGTTTAAAATATTCATAGTGTGGATAAATGTATTAATAAAATCCAAAAATGAAAAATTATATCCACCCCTTGCTCTATATGAGGTTTTGCATAGAACATTATACACTCGAGGAAAAATTAATGTAAATATAAAAACTTATTGAGAAAACTCATACATAGTTGCTGTTCTAATATCTATAAAAGTGGTATTGATTATTTAACGTTTTTAAGTTAATTTCGATTTTTTTGATATCATCACAAATACGTGTTCTCATTATATATTTTTTCTAAGTTTCACTTTAATCGATTGAAAAAAAAAAAAAAATAATATTCACTATGGTTTAAAGAAAATTTCCCAATATTGCATAGTTAGAGTTTGACTTTCACAGTCCATGTGAGATTTTACTGAAGCTTCAGATATATGTTTCCTAGAAACTAGAATTTAATATTCTGAAAAGTTTTTATTAAAAAACTATATTACCAAAATATTGTTTTCTCCGAAATCGTCAAAATGCAAATCATAGAGTAACGCTTATCTGTGAGAGATATTAACCTAATTTATTTACTTTCCCATTTATGACAATAACCCAAATACGATTTCCGCTATCTAATCAAGATAAACTCTTACATTAAGTTAATGCAAACATTAAAAATCCATTTTCACTTCTTGAACGTAGTGCCTTAAAGTTGAAGCACCATAAAGTTTCAGTATAGACTCTAGAGTCAGAGACGGTCGTAGACACAAGTATATTCCTGCGAGATATTTGTATTTTCCTGCGAGATATTGTAATTTTCGGAATCACCACAACAATTAATAATTATAGGAACAATTTTTCATCGTTGGCCTGCCTTGTCTATGAGCAATAATCAAGTATGAAATGAAATATTAATTAAAATTATTTTGTCGAGTGTAAACACGGTATAATATTTTCAACAAGTTAGCTGAATTTGTGTACACACATGCATACATACATACAGACTCAAAGAAATACATACATTTTTATAGGCACTGACTCACCTTGTCTTCCGCTTACCGCCAATGATACACATATACTTATTTAATGGTGTCGCCACAGTTTGTTGCAGTTTCCTTTTAACAGATTTCACGCAGTTCTTTCCTTCCTATTCATATTTTGTCGTTTGGGTTAAAGTAAACAAAAGGAGCACGTGCTCTCTAATACTCGCTGGTTTATTGAAATACTTTTATTTTTATTTACAACCAAAGGAACAGGGGTTTATGCTATTTTTGAAATGTTATAAATGTAATGTAATGTGTGTGTGTTTGGTTGTTAGAACGCGTTAGGGGATTAATGTTACTTTACTTGCACCATCACATCTTTACATTTTCGTATTTCTATGCTGTATTCTTCAAAAACGGCATTGAAATCATTCGGTATTTGCCCCCGGATTAGCAGAATGACATGCGTCCACAAATATAAACATGCCCACATAAAAACACAACTAAATAATGAAAAAAGGATTCTTTATATCTCGTTTAAATAGAAAAACACACATACTCACAAATATTTAGCTTTTGGAATGAAAATGTTGATGAAGATGATATTTAAAATATATTTGTATTTGGCCTAAAGTTATGTACCAAAGGCTTACGGTAGTACAATGTCTAAATATACAAACAAACAGAAGTCTGTAGCTTGAGCTAAGGGATTCTTTAGATTGATGTATGAAAATTCTTTTATTTGCTATGATAAAGCGTGAGAATCAACTCTTGTCTGTTGCCATTCAATTTCCTTGTAATTCCCAGTTAAGCTTCTGAATTATTTTGCCATTTCTTTAATGCTGCTAAAGCTCTAATATCAAAAATAGTTATGAAAGGGATTGATATGCCATCATCATTATTGCTATTATCATCAAGGCCGATAAAAAAAGGAAAAAAATAAATAAGGGGGCAAACGAATTTGCACAACAAATGAATATGAATTTTATAGTTTTTTATATTTGCGGATTTATTTCCTAAATTCTATTGACCATAAACATGAATTCATAAAAATGCACATAAATGAATATAAATACAAATGGAAATACTTATAATAAATAATTTCAAGGGTCATATTGAACAACAAATACTTGTCGCTTGAGTACAAGTGAAAAAAAAAATAAATGAATAATAAATAATAATAAAATAAAAAAAGAACTGTGTCATAAAATAATAAAATTTCTCTAGTGGCATCGATTACAATAAACACTCATCACAATACACTCTTGCTTGCAACAATTGATTGATAAGAGTTGTTTGGTGTTAGATTAACCAAAATACATATAAATATATTGCAAAAATTAATACATGCTGGTTGTAATAATTCATTGATATGTGCATATTATTTTTTTTATTCGATTTTCTAAGAAAAATTAACATTTTTAATAATAATGATGAGTTTTGAAAAATAAAGGAAAGTGTCACTCAAACGTACCACATAAATTTAGTTAGGTTAAATAAATTAAACTATTTTAACATTTATTAAAGATATTCCTTTTTATGCCATAATTTGATGCCTTAATATCCCAGCAAAAACTTACATTGAAAAGTAAGGGATTAAAATGCTTAAATAATTATTTTTACAGGGGACAAGTACCACACTCGCTTTCAAATATGAAGTTAGGTTAGTACTTACTATTATCGCCTGCAAACAGGGAGTTCAGTAATAGACCATTTAGACCAAGTCGAAATTAAATAATTTGGCCTCGAAATTATAAATGAAATCTTACTTTTTCAGACCGGTGTTATTGACACTCCAACCGGTTTTTCTTACAAGCAAAAACTATACTCCCGTTTAAATCTTTAAATCTTTTAATGATTTAATATTATTATAAAAATCTATTTTATTATGTTTTTAAACAATTTTAACTAAATTAAAAAAAATAATTTATATAAACAAATATTTTAAGTTTTAAATAGTCAAGACACTTGTTTAGGTATAAAATAGTATGGAAATTTAATTATTTTTATTTTTTAAATTTAAAAAATTTTGTTTCGGTAAACTTGACATCCATATGAGCATTCTAATTAGAACTGGACTTTACAAAAATTTAAATTAATGTCATTTTTAAAGCGC